>NC_143013.1:237486781-237796781 GCF_055824585.1 Amblyomma mixtum
AAATATAAGGTTATTTGTTTTGTGGCGGTTTCACCACGCCATACTCTCGTCCCGGATTTACAAGCGCCACGCTAACTACGACACCATGTCGGCCATGTTGTTTGTTGTTTTCAGCAAGTACGGACAGTGGCGGGCAGCAGCTAGTGATACATCTTGACGGAGATCGCCGAATACAAGGCGCAGAGAAAAACGAACAGAATCGCAACGATCGCAAGGCCAAAGAAAACAGAGGAAAAGAAGCAAAGGGAAGAGCCGAAGAACCAAGCGGAGCCAGTTGAGCTCAGTGTGGCCAGCGCTGTGATGTTATGCTCTGTGCTTGGCAGATCATGTCATTATTGCAGTTTAAATTGCGTTGATTGAGCACAATATTGATATAAAACAAGTTTTTTTTTTATGAAAATATGTGACGCTGATATATTCTCATGTGCACTGAAGTCTGCAATTTTAATCCAGTTTTTCACCGATGAGGGCGCTAAACACTTTTTCCAAAGCTCGTTCCGCGACCGTGTAGCACGGACGAACTCCCTTGAAGTAGTGCTCCTTTGGTAGCGCAATGGAGCTTTAGTTCAAAGTACCTTTACAGTGCCCGTGTGACAGGGGTATTAGTTTTGTTGAAATCGGTCGTCAGCGCATAAATGCTTCGGTCACATGTTCTTGCCCTACCTGGCAGTTATCTTAGATCAAGAGGTGCCTAATCTTGCTCCCGTTAATTTGAACTCCTTGTGATTTGAATGCATTTTTGGGTCCCTTCGAGTTGTTATTGTCAGAGTTCTACTGCACATAAAATTTTTTGCGGCAGACAAAGAAAAAGAAAACAAAATTACACTATGTGGTCTTTTGTGGAGAAGAGACATTAGAATGGAGGAAAATTGCATCGGTGGTCATGTTAAGTTGAAGCATAAGTTTATTAGTAAATGGTTTAAAATGAAATACAACTAGCTCTCTTGGGAAGGGGAATTGTATCGGCCTTTGAAGCAGCAGTTTAGTGGACCGAAATAATTCAAGGTCAGAGAGCCTGTTGAACAGGTTAAATTTAGGCCCATTGTCTGGACATCTAGACAGTAATGTGTCCGGTTAGCTGATTGATGAATTTAACAGCTGATGTAAATGGAGCTGCTTAGCCAACTGTTTGGCTGGCTCCTCAGCAGTTTGTTTGTTCAGGATGGGATTGGCGACTTGTACGGCGGTCACTGGTGGGCTAGCAACCAATAGACAGATGCAGCAGTTGGCTTAGGTTGAAGTGCATCAATCTCCTCTTCCCTTCCTTGACGCACAGCTTTGATGGGACGCGAGATCTGTCGTCGGTGGAGTGCTACGACCCCGTGCGCAACGCGTGGTCGCTGCTGCCGGGGCTGGGCAGCCGGCGCAGCTGCCTGGGCGTGGGCGCCCTGCGAGGCCTCATCTATGTGGCCGGGGGCTACGACGGGGCCTCCTGCCTGAGCAGTGTCGAGCAGTTCGACCCGCTCGTCGGAGCCTGGACCTCCGTGGCCGCCATGGAGTACCGTCGCCGCTACTGCCGCCTCACCGTCCTCGGTGCGTCCTCTGCCACTGCAGGCCTGATCGCTTTTAAGGGGGGATGAGGGGATCGAAGGCAACTTTTCTATTTTTCGACTTAGAGCGATGAAATTTGGCAGACTGGCTTAAAACAGCATCAATCAGATATAGAAGTTTCACAATGACAGCTTCAGTAGGTTCCCTTTTATCATTGTTTATATGTTGTCCCCATGTTGCTCGCTAGTGGAAAGCCTAGCATGACAAAAAAACAAGCTACAGGTCTGTAAATGCTTTAAATATTTACTAAGAAGTGTGGTGTAAATCAAGACTCTCTTAATTTCTTTCTTAAATTTCTCTGCTCTTTTTTATAAAGGACACAATATGCACCTTCTTTTATGTTTAGAATGTATCATGCTCTAATTACCATGTAGTAATAAAAATACATATGCGAGCCTAAATGGTAAATCTGAGACTGTCTTGACACAGACCACATTTTAGTGATAACAACAAAACAAACGGGGTAAAAATCCATGCACCCATTGCTGTGCTATGCTTTCCACAATCAAGGTATTAAGCTCAAAACAAACTTTCGAGAAAACAAGCCTGAAAGTTCTAAGCTAGCACACACTGTCTATGTGTAGATGCCAACAAATATATTTATTTGGAGTGCTTAAAGTTTATTTTTGGGTGAAATATTTCAGTAGAACATAGAAACAGTGTTGGAGATGCCATAAAGTGTACTTTTCAAAAATCAACTTTTTTTGTGATTTCTGCGATCTGATCTCCACATCCCCCTTAACTTTATTGGTGATGACTGCCAATTATTGACCTCCAGTTATTGACCACCAATAATGTCACTCCAGTAAGGAAGTATCTGGCCACCTTACTATTGATGCTTTGTGACAGCATTTATTAAGCTCCTTTGTCATGTGAACATGAAGTCAAACTGTGGTAGACTTTTTTCATTACACAGTTATAACATCCAGAGAACTCTTTAACAAGTTACTGTAATCTATAAAATAAAGATGAGTTCCCCTCCCTTATTAAAGACCAATAGGCCTCACAGGTATGTTAATTTATGTAGAAGATGGGTGAAAACAAAAATTTGTCTCCATTATCTGTGTCTTTTCATAGCTGTGTTTAATTTGAAGTGCATGTATGATGCTTGGAGTTATTTCAAAACATTCCAAGCTATTCGAAAATATGCAGTTCAGAACCAATTTGTATTAATTCGTATTCGCTTTGCAACCAAAAATTTTCTATTTGCACAACTTTAGTTACAACCTCTTTTCATTCATTTCTAAGAGCAGTGGCTGTTACCTGTGTTACATGAAAGTGATACTGGCAAATACTGCTGACAGTCATGTAGGCACATGCACTCTGCGCCATTATGTGAATCCTCAAGTTTACAGTTATGATGTACTACTGCAAGAACGGATCAAAGGTGCATGTAAACACCAGAAAAGCTTTCTGTCACAGCTGTCACTATAAGTATGCATTTACTCTTGCAAGTTGCGAATGGCATATGTGCCAGCTGCGATTTGCGATTGAGGAGCCTATTGACAGTGCCGACATTCACACTCTAGCATGACCTGTGTCGCTTTCCAGTCGGACAAAGCTCACTCAGACAAAATTCGTCGGTCTTAGCTGTTTCTGGCAACAAGACAGATGTGGAGTAAGCTTTGCATCACTTCTGAGGCACCGATGATTGGTTTTATGAGTTTGCAACTCGAGGTCGCGAAGTTGGAAAGTTGAGTACCATGCGGCCATCCTGGGGCTGTCTGTTTTCGACAAAGACAATCTCATAACTTCTGAAACTCACAAATGTAAATGCACCTTTGTATGCACATGGAAAGTCGAGCAGCATGTTCCTACCTCGCAACTCCAAGTTTCCCATTCGTTGGCGACACACTTCGGGAAAGCAACCCTCAGGTCACATTGCCATTGTCAACCTGGTCCTTGGTCTAAGGTTGCTGCCGTTCGCACACGCTTCACTACTCGCAAGTGTGAATGCACCTTAACTTTTTTTGGTGATGACTGTCAATTATTGATCTCCAATTATTGACCACCAGTAATGTCACTCCAGTAAGGAAGTATCTGGCCACCTTACCATTGATGCTTCGTGACAGCATTTATTAAGCTCCTTTGTCATGTGAACATGAAGTCAAACTGTGGTAGACTTTTTTCACTACACAGTTATGACATCCAGAGAACTCTTTAACAAGCTACTATAATCTATAAAATAAAGATGAGTTCCCCTCTCTTATTAAAGACCAATAGGCCTCACAGGTATGTTAATTTATGTAGAAGATGGGTGAAAACAAAAATTTGTCTCCATTATCTGTGTCTTTTCATAGCTGTGTTTAATTTGAAGTGCATGTATGATGCTTGGAGTTATTTCAAAACATTCCAAGCTATTCGAAAATATGCAGTTCAGAACCAATTTGTATTAATTCGTATTCGCTTTGCAACCAAAAATTTTCTATTTGCACAACTTTAGTTACAACCTCTTTTCATTCATTTCTAAGAGCAGTGGCTGTTACCTGTGTTACATGAAAGTGATACTGGCAAATACTGCTGACAGTCATGTAGGCACATGCACTCTGCGCCATTATGTGAATCCTCAAGTTTACAGTTATGATGTACTACTGCAAGAACGGATCAAAGGTGCATGTAAACACCAGAAAAGTTTTCTGTCACAGCTGTCACTATAAGTATGCATTTACTCTTGCAAGTTGCGAATGGCATATGTGCCAGCTGCGATTTGCGATTGAGGAGCCTATTGACAGTGCCGACATTCACACTCTAGCATGACCTGTGTCGCTTTCCAGTCGGACAAAACTCACTCAGACAAAATTCGTCGGTCTTGGCTGTTTCTGGCAACAAGACAGATGTGGAGTAAGCTTTGCATCACTTCTTGAGGCACCGGTGATTGGTTTTATGAGTTTGCAACTCGAGGTCGCAAAGTTGGAAAGTTGAGTACCATGCGGCCATCCTGCGGCTGTGGCTGTCTGTTTTCGACAAAGACAATCTCATAACTTCTGAAACTCACAAATGTAAATGCACCTTTGTATGCACATGGAAAGTCGAGCAGCATGTTCCAACCTCGCAACTCCGAGTTTCCCATTCGTTGGCGAAACAATTCGGGAAAGCAACCCACAGGTCATATTGCCATTGTCAACCTGCTCCTTTGGTCTAAAGTCGCTGCCGTTCGCACGCGCTTCGCTACTCGCAAGTGTGAATGCACCTTAAAGCTGCATGCCCATATTTATGAGCTGCATAGATGTTGTGCTGCCGTAGCCATTGCTCCCATTCAGCATGGACACCATAATCAACGCGTACCCCATCACGTGTGCAGAGGACTGCATCTATGCGGTGGGCGGCCATGACGGCGCCAACTACCAGTCGTCGGTGGAGCGACTGGACCCACGGGAGGGCCGCTGGCGGCTGCTGCCGTCGATGCACAGCCGGCGCAACAGCTGCGGGGTGGCCGTCCTTGACCGGGCCCTCTACGCGGTGGGCGGCAACGACGGCAGCCTCTGCCTCAGCAGCGCCGAGCGCTTTGACCTGGCCGCCAACATGTGGGACCACGTGGGCTCCATGCACTCTCGCAGGTACGGTGCCGACAGCCACCTTGGGCACTGACTCCTGCGACCTTATGCACATTGTTCCCAACCCTTTCATTACCATCATCATCAATTGGCCCAGCTCCGCATACTCTGGGGCAAAAGCCTCTTGCACTGGTCTCCTGTTCACCATGCCCTGTGCTAATTGCAGCCACATTATCCTGAAAACATCCTGACCTCATCCATCCACCTGACTCTGTCCCATCTTCTATTGCCCTGCCGCGGTGGTTCACTGGTTATGGCGCTCGGCCACTGACCGGAAAGACGCGGGTTTGATTCCGGCAGCAGCGGTTGAATTTCTATGGAGGCGAAATTCCAGAGGCCCGTGTACTGTGCGATGTCAGTGCACGTTAAAGAACCCCAGGTGGCCGAAATTTCTGGAGCTCTTCACTACGCGTCCCTCATACCCTGAGTTGCTTTGGGACGTTAAACCCAGATAAACCAAACCAAACCCACCTTCTATGTTTGCCTTCTTTGGTGATCCACTCTGCCAAAAGCATCTACCGGTTATCTTCCCTTCGCACTGCATTCCCTGGCCATGTCCATTTCTTCTTGATTTCGAATAGGGTATAGTTAGCTTACGTCCGTTTTTTTCCCTTACCTATTCTGTTCCCATCCTGTCTCTTAACGTTGCAGCATTCATTATCCTTTGCGTAGGTTGCTGCGATGTGCTCAGTTTAATTTCATGCCTTGTCAAGGCACTAGTGTTAGGCCCCCCCCTAAACCAAGGCCTCGTGTCCGCTTCGTGCAGGACAACTCACGAGGTGGTCCAAGCCGACGGCTTCCTGTACGCCGTCGGTGGCAACGACGGCAGCTCAAGCCTCAACACTGTTGAGCGCTACGACCCGCGACACAACAAGTGGATGCTCGTCACTGCCATGATGCTCCGGCGGAGCAGCGTAGGCGCTGCCGTGCTGGAATGCCCCGTGCTGGAGCGCGGCAACTCAACGTCGTTCGCCTCCGTCATCGGTGCCACCTCTGAGCCCTGAGGCGCATGTGCCGTCTGTTCACCTCTGTTACCGGTATCTTCCGGCGCCTTTTGCGTCATTTTTGTTCAAGGCCGCAGCAGCATCTGTACTGTCGTGCTTTGGGAGTGCTGCCTCCGCTCTTTCATTATTTTCCTGGAGTCAGTGTTATTGCATACTGTTCACTGCCTTTTTCAAGTCAAGCTGCAGCAGCGATGCAATGTAGAGGTGGTGTGACACTGCCCTCTGCGCGCTCCTTTGAGTGCGGAGAGCCTTCTCAACCAGGGTGCTTAGAACATTGATGTGTCACTTTTTTTTTTTCCAGTCTCGTATATCGTCACATGTGATCATTCTGTGTGTTTTCACTTTACAAAATTCTGTCACGCACTTCTCCTGCAAGGGATCCTGCTTACCTGCAAGCAAGTGCTTTGCAGGGTTTGTCAGTCATTTTGGTACGCAGTGATTGCATAGCCGTTAGCAATGTCCAAGAGTGGTCGCACGGTTATTGAGAAGAAGACACGGTAATGTTGTACACGCTTCGTGAATGCTTGCTTCTGAGTTTTTTTTGCCTAGAGGCACTTGAGATGCATTTTCTTGCACTGGTGTGGTGTGGTTACCTTGCACTTGGTGTGTGTTTCGAGTCTGCACCTATGCGTTTCTCATGGCAGAGTGTACGGTGCAGTCGATGCCCATTTCCTTTCATCAGGACTGGTGCAGTGGAGGTGTCTGGTGAGTGAGCAGGTTGACAGATATTTAAACAGCCAACAGATATTTAAACAGCAAGTTGTTCAGGGTGCTTTTGCTGGCTGTTAATGAGGGTGAGCTTCGAGTGAGGTACATACTCTGAGATCGAGATTGCTCACTGCTCTGGGGATGGACGTGTTGTATATTGTGCAGTCTGTAAGTGACTGCCTTCATACATGACCACCTGTGTCAGCAAAGAGTTTTTTTTAGACTTGTACCTAATCTTGGTTCATCTGAAAGGAGAAAAAAAGTTTTTCTTTTTGTGTCACCTTCCAATCACTTTTGTAGTGTCTCCAGTGTCTAAGTGACAGTCCTGTTAGGGCTCTCAGTGGCAGTGATTAAAATTGCTCCTTTCTTATTATTTATTAATCCACATGTGGAGTTTCGTGAGAAACCCGAGGAAAAAGAAATCTCAGTCGAAAGGAAAGTGTGCAGTATAGTGCACATAGTATTTTTTGTTGCGACAACAGCAAATTTATGCAGTATTGTTGTAGCAGTGTGTGGCACTGTTGTTGTTGTCTTTTCTTTACTCCCTGTTCCTCTTCCTTTTTTTGCTTCGGCGCTGTTTAGGGCATTGCCTGGACTTACTTTTTTTTTTTTTGCATGAGTAATTGTGTGCTGACACATTCCTTACATTCCATTTGTACCTATTTTCTTTTTTTTTTGTTCTTCTGGCCCGGAATAATGTGATTACAATTATTCTGGCATATGCTTGCTGTTACGGCACACATGAACATTGTCGTTCAACCTAGCGTTCCTATATTTTCTATCATACTCACTTGACATATGCATCGTTAAAGTTGGCACTCTTCCTTTGCTTGAGAGGCCGGAAAGCTTTCCTATTCGAAATCTTTCTATTGCTTTTGCTTTTTCACTGTGCTGGCCGTGTAATCAAATGGCGTTGATTGCAGTCCTAAGGAACCTAGACAAGTACAGTTGCTCTACATTTAGAAGCTAGCAAAGTGCAGATTTTTGCTCTTATTTCACGAAATTTGTTTGCGCCAGCCTCGTGATGAAGAAAGCTAGCTTGTGTTAACATTTCCAGAGGCAGAAAATCTTTTTGCAATACTGCCCTCTTAGCACAGTTGTTTCAAGTAATCTCTGTGTTACTTGTCCTGTCATGGCAAGGTTAAGTTTGTAAGCAATGCCGATGAAAAGCACATTAACTTACAAGTGTTAACTAGAGAAAAAAATCAGAAGAGTCATCTTGGTACCTGAGCACCATATAAGCTAATGGATTCACAGGGGATGCACCGTGATAAGTTTTTAGTGAGAATCTTGCGATCTGTTCTTTTCTGTTTGTGCCGTGCTCAGTGCAGTTTCCCCCTCCGTTCAGGTTGTGGTTCATTTAAATTAAAATCGCACTCAACCATGTGCATTTACTGTGGGTTACTTTGAATTAGCTCAACGCTGCTTTTCTAATACCATGTTTGATAATATCCATAATGCAGCCTTTGAAGTGGTTTGGCCGTCATGTGCTGGACTCTAGCTTTTGTGAAGACTTTTCAACGGGCTAGTTGGTACCTAAATTTCCTGTGAATGTCAGTTTAGCAGATAGCATTTCTAAAATAGCTTTTCTGCTGCCGATTTGTCAAAAGCTCTTGTCAAAACCTCCATATATGATCCATATATATATCCATGTGATCCACTATGTAGACTGCTTATAATGCATGCCGTGGGGGCCGCAAACATCAATACTTGTAAAAGCAGGATGTAGAACAGACGTAACACCCATCACTATGAGAAAACACGAAGTTGACAATGCGGTGGTTCGCATGAAGGTAACTGGCATTAAAATGGGCGATGAATAAAAAGGGGAGACTCTGCTCAAAGGGCAGTAGTTGTTTAGCCTTTGCATGTGTAAACACTGCTATGTATGCAGTTTTTCCAGCATGCAAGTGCCATTGTGCAGATTTTGGGGAGCAAATTCAGGAGCACTGAAGTGTGTCGTACTCAAACTCTAATTAAAACTTGTCCATTCGAGGAGGGATTAGGACTACTTTAGTGATGGCCCTAAAGGTTTGAGCGAACAGTGAGGCCTGCGTGGTTGCTATTCATTTCATTGGATAATTAAGCCAAAAAGGAATGCGGGTGTTCATGTTGTAATGAGGGTACCTTCATTATATCTGCTGTGATGCAGCTAAGCCTAATTGCCTGATGTCACATGATGCGAGGCTACCACCATGAACATTTTTGACTTACCGCTAGCATATTGCTTGCTGCAAAATTTTGCCAGAAATTTTCTATCTTGGACAGCTCGCATGTGTACTAGCGTGCACTAATATCGAATTTCAGTTTTTCTTTACTCAGAGGTTATCAAAATCTGTAATGCGGCAATAACTGGATGGAACCTTGGCAAACTGCACAGAGCACGACACAGATGCCTGCCACTGTCACCAGTACAGTGTGTTGTTGCCTCTACTCTCGTAGCGTGCCTGGGGTGTGACGTAGTGTGACCTGCGTGCTTATGATCAGTAGACTCACCACTGCTCCTGCTGTGCACAAGGAGGAGAAGACGACAACCAACATTGAAACTAACGCGAGCAGTGAAAGTGCAGTCCCAGGAGCATAGATACGTCCTCTATTGTGAAACTGGCATTCCCCGTGACGTGTTTGTGGTGTGTTTGTGACGCATTCGTGACGACTTGCCTCGTGTCCGTGCGACACACACCGTGGATGCAGTGGAACCATTTCTCTTTCACCTTGGACTGAATGTTGCGTGTATTTGAACATTTGCAGTGAGATGGGCTGTTGTTTGTGGTGTGGCTGGAGCGATGGGTTTGAAACATGGGAGCAAGCTGCTAGACCTCGGCTGCTTGACGCAAGGATACGGAATGACCTGTTAAGTCACTCTGGCTTCTGTGGGATGGCACATGAGTGGCCTTAGTTCAGTTTGTAGCTAACCAGAAATAGAGCGCCACCCTCAGACACTGTGAACAGTTAGGGTAAGGAAAACTGAAGGCTGGCTTGTGCAATGACGTCTGAGGATGAACGCATGTCCATCATCTACAAAGAAAAAGGACACCATTTCGTTGTGTACCAAACACTTTTTTCATCAAACCAGCATGAAAATGTGCAATATTAGGGCACGCATGTATTTCGCCTCAGTAAAAGCAGCTGTAACTTTCAATTTTTCTGTCTGAGGTCATGTAGTGAATTGTATCTGGGAGGTGTCGAGTCCGGATGCCAGCAGCCAGCAAAAGAGCAGCAGGGAGTGAGCTTGCTTCGACATTCTCGCTGCGGATTTTCATGTACAAGCATGCGTGCATATCTTTGAGATGCTGCATGCAAATGATGTCGGCTTAATAGCATGACCTTTCAGGACATTCAAGTGACTTGACGCAGGCTGTCGGTTCACACATGCAGTTGATTGTTCTGGCTCCTGTTGTGGCATCTGGTGCAAGGATGAAACATTAAGGTAGTGGCAATTTTCTGGAACTTAAAGGTACATTTCTGAAAGGCTCAGTGTAGCTTCTCTCGCAAAACCGTGCATTCAGGTTTTGATAACGCTGTTGATGAAATGATGTTTGCGCATCGGCTGTACATCTCATTTGTTAGATAGTCGAGGTAATCATTATGGTAGAAGTAGCAAAGGTTCACATAACAATACACTTTCGACTGATGATGCCGCATTTCTTACCTTGACTACAATATGCAACTCTATGTCACCGTGGTTTTGAATGTCAGACAGGTGTGTCTTATCTAAATGTGTCTCATCGAAATCCAGCTGAGACTGCCTTGTTTTTCCTTGTGTGCCGTTACTTGTTTTCCCTTTGCTTAAAGTTGTTTGGTAGTCAGTCTTCATGTCCTTGCAACATGCGGTGCTTGACGCAAATGCAAATGCGCTCACTCTCACTGCCAGCATTCCAGATTCGAGACAAAATGCTTGCTGATGTAATAATGTGACTTACATATTTCTCAGCATTTTAGACTGGCTGCAAGCCAAACGGCGTGCTTTTTCCCTTTTTATAAGCTCTCCGCCTTTGCCTTGAAAGCGGGAAATATTGATGTCTAGTAGAGGCTCATTCGCTTGCCTAGCTTGGCCAACGAATCAAATTCAGCCACCTTTTTTCAGGGGCACGTGCTGCCCCCTACAAGCAATCTGTCTGTAGAGACCACTTTCTTATCTAGTCTTTTCTAGTTCATTGCATGCAGCAGCACTGATGCACTATTATGATGTACAGTTAGCAAAGGCTGTTCTTTCATGGAACCACAGGTTGTGATGCTTTTTTCAACTTCTTGGGGCCTTTGTAAAGCTGCTTCGTGTCGGTATTGTTTTGCACCCCATTTCTATGATGTGTGTTACCTTTGTGGTATGTGTGTACATGGTAAATTATGATGCATGGTAAGTTATACTTGTTTAATGAAGAATGAGGGTCAATATGAAGATGACTTGACCATTGGGGGGTGTCTGCATTTGTTTCTTTTCTGAAATCCGTCTGTGCAAGGTTTGGGTCGCACATCTTACGTGGCTGGTGTTGATTGCGGACAGTGTGTCTAGTCATGTTTCTCAATGTTGAGGTTGCTGGCATTTAAAAATAGAAAGTTTGTTGGATGCCGTTGCTGCAGCCATGTTGATACTATCCAATGCTGCTGCAGCTGCGTTAATGCGCTCCAATACCTTTAAGTACCAGTCAGAGTCTCTGGCTTGGGACATGGTTTCTTCATAGTTGAAGACTTCAACTGAAGCCATTGATGGCCGTGTTTCAAAGGCAGTGTGAGCGCAATTGCTGCGAGGTCAGCTTGTTAAGGCTCTGTAAACATGCACACAAGACGTTTTAGTGTTGTCTAGTTTAGTTGAGTGACAGAAGCCAAGTGTCTGAGGTTTGCAACGCAAGTAACTGATGTCAACCTGTAAGTTCTAGTAGTCTAACTCCTTAAGAAGTGTATAGCTGAAATGCATACTGTTGTTCCTTTTATGTAAAGGCCCCATGCCCATTTTTGCAGTTTCCTTGTGCATTTGTCTAAAATTTCCGTCTTATGAACACACAACTGTGTTGTGTCACAGAGAATCCCAAAAATTTGTCAGTTTTCTCTATGGGCATACCAGCATACCATAAACGCACTGATATGAAGGCGCTCTGAAAGGCAACATTCCACCGCATGACTGGTTCAGCAATGGGGCACGCGACACGCACGTGCTACAGTGGTTACTGCGCACGCACTGCACTGGACGTATGCACTGCACGGAGTTTCCAGCATGCTGGCCATGCTGAGGAGAGGGAAGACCCCAAAAGTCAAAACTTGAGAAAATGAGCGCCGATTCAGGAGCCGTTTAATGGCTGCAAACTGTTTCTTTGTCTACCCCGAGACAAGCATTGAATGTTTGAAAGCAGTGGTTGTTTTCTGCAGAAAGACAAACTGAATGTTGACTCTATTGGTTTGGTCGACCGAGTGAAATTAATGTGCAAGACTTGTTCAGTGTTTGCTGCATCTTTCACACACCAACTTCCAATGAGCACGCTTTCTTCACATGTGCAAATTTCGGCCTGCTGTATTTCCGGAAATTGCGAAAGCTTGTTCAGTGCTCTCCTGAAGGCACCAGAGGTGTTGTAGACACTACATGCTGGTCCCAAACCGAGTATTACTGTGCTCGATGCTTTGTTCGTGTGTGTCATTATATCCAGTGGCTGTGATAGAGGTTCACCTAATGTCTGCTGTTGTGTGTGTGTTTGTGTGTATCCTTGAAATATGGCTGGGAAAGAAGCAATCTTATCGCGCTTTGCTGCATTCACTCAAGAGTGCACGTCTTCGTGCTGCACTCTGAGGAAAACGCTTGCGCAGAACTCGCACGTGTCTGTGTTGTGTGACAGTTTTAAGGACAAAAATGTCCTCCACGCAGTGTGTTGAAGGATGTCAAATAGCTTGCTTGGATGTGTTGCCGGTCAGAGAGTGAAAAGGAGAGTCGTGAATTGGCTCAGTAGGCATACTGCTTTTCTTCTTTTTCACACATTCTGAACGGAAACAGAGGCTTATTAGGTAGCTTGTAGAAGCAATGGAGCCCCTCTTTGTCGACATTTGTTGCACTTTGCGCGTTTTGTACTGAGCCCGGTGATGGTATTTCTGGCGTTGTCCCTCCGTGTCTGGAGACTGCATGTACAATGTGTGCGTTTGTGTAGGGTTGTGTACTCGCCGCTCGTGACAGGATTTAACAACAAGACTCCTGCTCATGTCATGGCACGTTGTGTTTCTTGTACAGAGCAGCGTCAGCAAAAGATGTCCTGTACGATTTACAGAAAGGTCGCTTCATTTCAGCTGCACTTGCCACGTTGGCTCACAACAGTGCAGTTCTGGCTGAAATTCTGGACATCGCGCTTGTGGAAATTGAATGGACCAAATGTAAAGCTGTTCGACCTTTGCCTTGCCCAGTCTGGTCAGCTACGACTACTGCCACTGTGGTATGCAAATGTCCACTGTACAGTGTTACCACCCCATTCAGTTTTTGTACCTCTGCGTGCTTTTTGTGGAGGTATATATAAAGGATTATGAATGAATGTCAGAGTCTCTTGTCAGGCCATGTGTGTATATCCTGTGATGAGGAAAAAGCAGGCCAGTAATGATGGACGATTTTTGGTTTTTTTGCATCAGGATTTGCTAGGCTGCGTACATCTGTAGCCACTATGACTGACTGTACACTATATTGAACTCGCAAGAGTGAACAGGCGAACCTAACAGCTCAAACAGGAACGAGTATGAGGAGAGCCTCAGTTGTCTGAAGAACGTTTGGGCATTGAAATCATCTTCTGGGCCCAAACAAAGACAAGTCCACACGTCAAAATTTTGGTCAGTGATCTGATTCTCTCCATCACCCTGTGCAAGCTTATCCACCTTTGCAGCTAACATAAGCTGTTAATAAGAAAAGCGGAAAGTTGTGCAAGTTGGATAACGTTCATGATGTAAAAATAGCGCACAAGGAACACAAGGGATGGAAAGTAAACGACGCAGACAAGCGCTTGTCTGCGTTGTTTACTAAAAATAGCGCACAGGGAACACAAGGGACGGCCCTTGTGTTCCCTGTGCGCTATTTTTACATCATGAATGTTAATAAGAATAAGTGATAGGTGAGGAGTGCATCACAATTTTTTTTACACTTGCGTTTTCCTTAAATAGGTTTTATATGTTAGGTAAAAAATTGGCACATTGTTTGCAGAACTAGCAGTCTCAGCTGTGGAATGCAAAAACCAGTTCTTTTTTCATTTAATTCGTTTTGTGATGGGTGGTCTCATTTCTTGTTCTAGTTTCTAGTCAGCAGGCATAATGGGCTATTGATATGCTTCAACTTTATAACTGAAAGCAGCCTACCTCTTGTAATGAAATCAAAATGTGAGGGCTGCAGTCTATGATATCACTGCCATCTACATGTAAATTGCCTCTGTGTTGAATTAGCCCACAAGCTTGATCTGTACCCACTTTATTACACCATAGCCTCCAGTTTATGCTCAAATGTGAGCCTGCAATCAGAGCAACTTGTGATCAGTCACCTTGCAAACGGCTGCTGATTTTCGCTGCAAGTTTCTTTGCATTTACTTGATCGCTCAACCCAATGCTTATGCAGAGCACCAACAAATGCTAAAATGAAGTCATGCCACAATTTGGAGGGACTGAATAGAGTCCTGTGGCTTTTTTTTAATGCTAAGGTAGTTTAAACAAGCGTGCATCGTTTTCCACATCACTGGGAACAGCTCAGTAAAGAAAACTGTGTATTCGCTCATTTGCCCTTTTCCACAAGTGATCAGATTTAACACGTTGTACCAAAAGTGTCTCACAAAAACTGTGTCATGGATATAGTTCCTTATAATCTTGAAGTTTGCGACAGTACCGAAGTGAAATTGTTATCTTAGAACACGAGACAAAGGGCAGTGAAGATGTGCGAACAGGATGTGTTCTTGGATAACGGAGACCCACACAGTTTTTGCATGCTGCAATCTTGCAGATTTGCCAGATTTAAAGCTTTCAAATAGAGAAATATTTGGGCATCCTTTTCGTTGTTGGCTATGCAGCTATGACAGTTCAAAGCAGCTTGGAATTTTGAGTGCAGACTTCAGCATCTGTTCTGCAAGTCTCCATGAAGGTTCCCTTGGTTGTCTGTGATGAGGTAATGTTGGCTGCTCCAACCACACAGTGGCGTCAGGAGGTGCATCATTGCAATGCGATGTACACTCTCACTGTTATGCGTGTGGTTCAGTTTTAAGACCAATAACCTTTCAAATGCACAGCTCTAATTGACCTTGCGGGACCCAATGCCAACATGCCACATGCACCCAGTGTTTTGTGGCATTGTTGACACTCAACCTTTCGGCGTTTGTTTCACCCGGTGCATGATGTACAGTCTGCGTTGTACCATGGAGTGAAAGTGTGTGTGCGCTCTTTTCAGTATTTATAAAAAAGACATGACTGCCCTGTTTTTTTACGGCAGCGGACACCAATTGTCTTGCTTTGGATGAATAAACTTGCCCTAATTGTGATGCAACACCTTTGCGTGCATTCTTTGTTACTTAACGTCATTTCACTACGAAGGCTAGCACGAAACAGGCTGTGTGGAGGTGATGAAAATACTCAATGCTTGCATATTGCGTGCACTGGTTATATTTATACTAATGCATTAACCGCAATAGTGTTTACTTTAGCATGGTTGTCATAGGTCTTGTGGTATGTGGCCAAACCTAGTGTCTTTTTACTTAACACTAGCATGTCAGACCCCGCCGCGGTGGCTCAGTGGTTACGGCGCTCGGCTGCTGACCCGAAAGACGCGGGTTCGATCCCGGCTGCGGCGGCTGAATTTCGATGAAGGCGAAATTCTAGAGGCCCGTGTGCTGTGCGATGTCAGTGCACATTAAAGAACCCCAGGTGGTCGAAATTTCCGGAGCCCTTCACTACGGCGTCTCTCATAGCCTAAGTCGCTTTGGGACGTTAAACCCCAATAAACCAAACTAGCATGTCAGGTCCTCAGTGCCACAGATGGAGAATACTGCACTACTAAACCCTGGATACTCCGTCCCTGCACCCTCACACTTATTTCGCTCAAGAAATTAAGATATTTGAAGTACACTCGAAGAAAGCGAACCTAGAAATATCCAGTGAGAATGCTCAACAGCAGGATCTAAATGCATGCTTATGGGCATGCAGTGGAAATATCCCCATGAAACCATGTGTTGAACGAGTAGACTGTTGCCTCCATTACTGTATGGATTTTTGAGGTAAGGAAGGCTCTGCTGCTTCCAGTGCTTGAGCACAAGGATTTGCTGCTGTTTGCGAAGTGCATGGCAGGCACTGTAGTACCTCACCTTTATTTTTTTAGCGTAAAGATGTGTGCTTACAAACAGGACGATGCATTACCACCTCTGAGCTCTGGCGTGACAGCAAGATCTTCAAAGTTTGAGTTCTGCGAATGTTAGCTTAGTAACTGTTAATACAAGCGTCTTCTATAATACCAGCCAAAAACTTCAGCAGGCAGTTTTATGTCAGCCACGTAGGTACAGTGCACAAGCTGAGTGAGTACAGAGTTCAGAGTTCACTGGAGGCTGCCAGTCGCTAACTATCATCGGTGTGTTTTTGTCCAATGTCCAAAAAGCTAGATTTCTCTGTACAAATGCAATGTCCTAGAAACTTTCTGCATGCCTTGCATCGCGTCTTGTGAGGTGGAGCAACCCGCAGGCTTTTCAGAGTGCTGCATATGCTCGGACCCCAAAGCGGTTCTTCCCACAGTGGCTGTGGCTGGCCATGCCAGGCCATGCAGACCAGACCATTCAAAGGCGCTCTTGGTTGTGTGCTAGGCCAGGAGAACCTGCAGTACCCCCCCCCCTGCAGCACTTTCGACAAACTGAAAATAAAACTGTACACTCTGTATGAACAGTGCACGAAGAATGTCCACGAGGAAGTTGCTCCTATGTCATGGCACGGTTGGGCAAACACAGTTACTATCATTTACAGTTACTATCATTTACAGAATACGGCGGTTGAATTTCTTTGGAGGAGAAATTCGAGGCCCGTGTACTGTGCGATGTCAGTGCACGTTAAAGAACCCCAGGTGGTCGAAATTTCCGGAGCCCTCCACTACGGCGTCTCTCATAGCCTCAGTCGCTTTGGGACGTTAAACCCCATAAACCAAACCAACCAACCATTTACAGAATATCAAATATGAGTGGTTGATAACCTTTTGCCTATAACAGCTAGCACTGAACTACACCAAAGGGTGTGTTCAAGTGTTTCATCAAAAATCCAAGGCTGTAAAATTAAACTGAAATTCAAAAAGTACATTATGAACACATATTTGATTCTACTAAAGTATGTTAAGAATCGAGACCTCCAATCTGAGAGGGATTTTCATCGGGAACCTCCCATAAGCTATAAACAGACGCATCTTCATAAAGGCGTCCACATGGAGCCAACATCCTGAGCAGCATCAACACCGGAAAGGTCTTCCTTTTGTTTGCGAGAGAGAGGATTTGCCAACAAGCAGCTTAGGTGAAGTGGACGCTGAATTGCATGGCCACTCGAGGCTAATCACGTTGCTGGGGGAAGAGGCCTTCTCCCCTGTTCGGAACGGTGGTGGCAAAAGGATGATGTCATAACTTTCCGATGGCATGATGGTCCAACCTCCCTTTTCTCTGAAGTTACTAACGACGGCAGCAATCCCCTTCCATCTCCATGAAGCGCTGGGGTTCGAAGATCACTGACCTTGCTGGATGCGGTACTTCTGGCTAACCCTAATCAACAACCAATGTAACTAGGGTCTGCTACACATGGTGCTGAACCTCACCTCAATCACTACCGGAGGGGTTGGGAGGCTACGACAGTATCGACACAGCTACCGGAAAAACGGTCGCTCGCCACTGGAACCATTGCGAGAGGACAGCGGCACTGCCTCATGCAGTGGGCAGCTCCAAAAGTCATCTTGAGTGATCTCTTGACTGGACATTGGTCAAGTACAGAGATACCCTGGCTAGGGATCTCTGACTGTATTTAAGCAGCTGGATAGTTTGTGTACCAGCAGCATACTACTCACTTATTTTTGCTTGCAACTCTCACGCACTCCTGTAAATATGTAAAGTAAACCATAATATACTCCTCTCCTCAAAGCCGTTTCTCCTCGTCACACCACAGCAATAGCTTTTCGATACAGGACTCCTGGAGCTTGACCTGACTGAGTCGACCCAGTCTAACCAATGGCCCACCACTAACAAGGCAGCTTCCGTGCTGCTTAAGAACTTGCAGAAAAAAGGAGTGAATGGCAAAAGATTTTTATATCATTGCACAAAACCAATGCACAGCTTCTTCCACTAACTTACTGACGTTACAGCAAGATGATTATATCGGAGATAACTACACTGCAACAAAGACTTGTAGATTTGACGCTCTCTTTAAGCAATGAAAAAATATGCAACCAGCATAGTCTTATTTAGCAAAATTGTACATGCCACCACAGCAGTTGTACGTGGACATTTTGAAGTTCACTTGTGCAATGGCCAACAACACATATTCACTCTCGGGACAGTTCAAAACAATGAAACATCTTGTACATCCCAGAGCATTCCCCATACCTTATCCATACCTTAGCCCCATACCTTATCCATACCTTAGCCCCATACCTTATCCATACCTTATCCCCATACCTTATCCCCATACCTTATCCATACCTTAGCCCATACCTTATCCACATATCCAATGTGTTCGTGCAATACACTGACGCCTCAAGTGCCACATCATAATGTACCACAACACTATTACACCACAATGTTAACGGGGACACCTTGGAGTCACTCCACTCCAACACTCACTCCACGGACACCACTGGCCACAATAGCATTCATGGCCCTCCTGTGGAACCGCTCCCGTCCTGCTCGTTCTTATCGCCGCCTTCAAGACGACGCAGTAGGACTTCCAGGAGCAAGGCAATCTCGGGCTCCTTGATTCCTGGGCTCTCGCCTGGCAGTGGCTCTCCATGGTAGGCCAGGAAGGCACTCAGTGAAACAGCTGCTCGGGCCGTCCGAATGTACCGAGTTGAAAGGGGGCAGCCGCAGTGTGCTGGGCACCTCTCGTGAGACTCAGTCTTCTTCCCTGCTCTCAGCATCCCCAGCAGCTTCGCCAACTTCCTCCGAACCTTGGACACTTCGTCCTGCTCAGACTCCGGGGAAGAGTCTTCATCTGGCGAGTGCCCGGAATCCGATATAACGACAGTGTTCGGTATGCTAACTGTACTTGCCGTTGAGCCTGGCGCACTCGTCTGAAAAATGGAACGAAAAAAAGGGGGAGGGGCACAGGCAAGTACAATAACTGTCAACATCCAGTCACAAGACAAAATGGTGACAGTCACATATTTGTGGCAATGTGTCACCATGTCACCAGGCACGTGCCCGTACACCCAATGTGATCACTGTGACAGTTCAGGCTCCCAGAAAGCCTGCATGTCGCAGGCTTTAGTCCAGGTCTTTGGCACTAGCAAAGGACGGGTAGCAGCGCTGCAACATTTGCCAAGTTTGGCACATTACGCAGAAAAGCGTAAACGCTTGGCCATTTTTACTCAATCGGATATTGAGAAGAAAATGAATGACATGCACCAACCACGCGTCCTCTTCTGTTCCTGGTAAAGTAGTGAAAAAAAGAGCAAAAACTGGCTCGAGCACTTCTGAAAATTCATTTTCTCGACTCACGACGAGATTGGCTGTTCAAGGTCACTGATAATCTGAACCGGTGTGAAATAAGCCAAAGGTATCCATTCCACCGAAGGAAGTGAGGGTACTATTACAGCACGGTTATAACAGTCGCAGAGGTATGGTTTTGGTTTAGGTTTATGGGGTTTAACGTCCCAAAGCGACTAAGGCTATGAGAGACGCCGTAGTGGAGGGCTCCGGAAATTTCGACCACCTGGGGTTCTTTAACGTGCACTGACATCGCACAGTACACGGGTCTCTAGAATTTCTCCTCCAAAGAAATTCAACCGCCATGGCTGGGATCGAACCCACGTCTTTAAGGTCAGCAGCCGAGCACCGTAATCACTGAGCCACCGCGGCGGCCCCAAACGATTATTAACATGCAAGCACAATTGCCTGACATACATGGGACCGTGTATAGGTTGCAGCCCAATCAGAAAGCAAACACTGCACGGAAAAAGGTCTACCCTTCATTCCATCAGGTGAAGTCGGCGAGTGTCGCATCTGTGCCTCTCCTTCATCGGAGTTTGTTCACCGTGCTTTTGTTATATCAAGAATCTGCATCAACTTGCCCAGCTTTCTTCTCTCATTAAAAAGAGAGACCCTTATATTTGTGACATTTACAATGTAAAACACGACATCAACAGAATAAAATACATGATCAGCTAACCTGACCTCATTACGCTTCTGCAACTTCCCTGGTGGAGCTCGCAAAAGTAGCTCTGGCATAGCTGCACTGACAACCCTGATGTTCTCCACTTCTGGCCCAAGCGCTAAACTGGGACGAATTTTTTATAGTAGTAGTACAAATGCCTAAGCAACATTTAAGCTTCTGCTTCTCACCCCGATTACTATGGTCAGGTGAACATATACTTTAAAAGTACATCACTTTAAATAATTGCCAAATTCACAGAATAACGACTTAGTAACTTTGCATAAAAATTAGTAAAGACTACTGCAGACAACAATACCAACAAACTCTTTTCATTAAATTAAACATGAGAGCAAGGACATCCCATAAAATTGATGCAGTTTAGTTGCCACCTGAATCTTCAAGCCAAGCAAGGTGGCTAACCTGCAAAATGGTTTCCACGCAATAACCAGCCTGCAGGTGCACAAGTGACTGGAGCTATACAAATCGACAGCAATCGTGGCACTAGTAACTACAAATTCAAATCCAAACACTGAATCTCCAGCAAATGTGAATATTTGCATCAGAAGTGAAAACAGACTCACGTCAACCCTGCGCGCTTCTTTGGCAGCCACGACTGGATTGGCTTCAGCAACATCTGGTGTGGGACTGAGATTCCGGAAAGCAGCCTCTTCCACCAAGGCCTGTAGTAGCAGGTCTTCATCAGCACTGTCAAGGTCCATCAGTTCTGCGTCAGTGCCCAGTGGTGGGCTGTGCTTATTTCCTGTGCCTGCATCCTGGCAAGCGCTGCTCAAATGGTCATCTTCGCTATACTGTGGGGGTGAAGGAGCTCGTGGTGCCTTTTTCCTCCCATGTGCAGTTTTTGCTGTTGGAGCCCTTAAACCAAACTCAAGTGGTGGCTTTTGCAGCACGCTTCTAGTGCATTTTCCAGTGCTGGTTCTGGTACTAGTGGTCATGCCACTTGATGCTGTCTCATGACTGGGCACGGATGAGGAGGGACTTGTTTTTTGGTGAGACATGCTGCCGTGCACTTTTTCCCTGGTTTTGCGCTGCTTGCGAGGCGAGATATTTTTGTTCATGGGTTCTGTACGTTTGTGTTCCCCACTGGACACTGAGTCTGGTGCTTGCTCATTGCGCAGTGGGACGATTTTCTTCTTACGGCTATTGGCTGGCGAAGCACTCGGCACCAGGCTTCTGCCAGCGCGGAATGGTGGTAGTGGGTCTTCTGAATCCGTCTCTGGCATCACATCATCGGTTGATTCGCAACAGCGCCGTGTACTTGAATGGCTGCCGAAGTCCTTTTGCGGTTCTGCACTCTGCCGTTTCCTCGGAGATGATCGCGTAACAGGCTGTCTTCTGAGAGGAGGTGTGCGCTCTAATAAACCTGCCGCAGCGCCACTGTCACCAACATGAAAGCGTCCTGGCGAGAGCGCACTTCTTTTCAAGTTTGGCGTCACACTGATGTTGCCACTTGATTGTGAACATGACTGTGAGTTTGAATGGCTGTCAGTGAGCTCTCGGGGTGGAGTATTAGGTCGTTTCCTCAGAGATGTCCGCAAGGGCATGCTAGGAAGTGGTGTGTGTTTAACCATGTCCCCCAAAATGCTGCTGCCACTACTTAGGGAAAGTGCTTGCTTGCCTAAGTGGCTACTGGAGCATTCTTGCAGAGCTGCACAGTTAGGTTTCACGGCGGTTTGGGGAGGCGACTTCACAGGAGTTCGTTGTTGCTTTTGTTGGCCTTCAGAGACCGTTGTGCAAGCAGGGCGGACAGCGCTGGGGCTTTGAGAGCCTGACTTCCTGCTGCGACGAGCAATGGGCTGTTTCTGCGGTGTGACGTTTTTGCACCTCCTCCCGAGTGATGACCGCAATCCTCGTTGCTCATTCAGGATGGGTTCCTGTCCTGGAGTGTCTGGCGCATCCACTCTGTCTGCGCTCGCTTTCCTTAAGCTCCGTCGAGGTCCTACATGAACACTCGATGCGCTGGTGGAGGGCTCCTTCTGTTTTTTCCGTAGTACTTCTGGAGATGTTGGCACGGTTGTACGTTTTCGTAGTTTGACTGCAGTGCTGCCTTGGTCTGACGTCGAGGTACTGTGATCACGGTCATTCTTTTCTGGCAATGGACTTTCCATTCCACATTTATAAGTACTCTCTCTTGACGTTTTCTCGGGACTCTTACCAAAGAGTGATGAAGATAACAAGAGTTTCCTGGCATTTTCGCCCTTCTTATGAAAACGTGCGCTGACAGGAGGCGTTTCAGAGCTCTGCAGGGGAGATGAACTTTCCGTTTCAGGAACGACTTCGGCTGATGCCCACTCGTCTTGTAGACCACTACCGGAAGGTTTCTGGGGCTCGCGCGAGTCTTGCTCACTGTTGCTGTCCTCGACGAGGACCTCTGATGCCGGTGGCAGTAAGGGCGAGTTGTCTGGGTCTCCCGCCGATTCACGGCGCTGTTCTCTGGACAGAACTTTCACCTCATGAGGCGACTCGTACAGGTGCTTTACGGGGTATATTTTTTTTAGATAATGTTCCTTCAGCGACTGCCATGAATGCTTGCCGGGCACGCCACCAGCGGAGGCCATTTCTTTGTAGACCGCATTGCCACGGACACGGACGCCTGACTTCTTTGCTACGAACTTTGCAATCGCAATTTCTTCGCCAAGCGTGTATTCCCTTCTTGAGCGAACGGAACGGAGTCTTTGTGTCTTGGAGTCGCTTGCGTCCATCACGGCTGGTGACGTTGGTATTTTGTAGTCGATGAGACGAAGTAGCTTATCGCTTTTGGAACAAGCGCGAATATAATTAGCGGAGAATACATCATCGGTGCTGTCTGTTAGAGTAACGCTGGACGGCACCAGTCGTATGGCATCGGGAACTTTTTCTGGCTGTACGAGAACGCCACCTCCGTACTCAATAAGCTCCCGTATCTCCTTGCGCTCCGGACAGGGCACCAAGGAGAACAGCATGGGGCCACCATCCGCCTTCACGAACAGCGCTCGACTTCGTCGCGTATTCGGCATGACTCAATAAAACACGTTGCGGGGCTATTTCGCAAAATTTCAAGGAATTTAACATGACTGAACAACACTTAACATAGCTTTACAATCACAATCAGCGAGATCACCGAGACCGTATCAACGGTTAACAAAATCTCATTCCCGCGCGGCGTCACCGCTTTGGCTTACGTCGGCTCGTCAAATTTTTGGCTTTGGCTGCTTTGGCGCCAGTCGCAAGTTCGGCTTGTTTGCCAGCTCGGAGACGTGGCCACCAGACGTCACTTACTTCCAAAACATTTCGAATCTCGTGTTCTCTCGTCAGTGGTGCGAGAGTATCCAAAGTTTGATGTGTGTTGTGGTGTAAGTGTATGTGTGTTTGTTTATATAAAGTTTCAGAATGAGCTGTTTTATTCAAGTTTCAGAGGATGAAAGTGAAGAACCCATTGAACTTCCGTGTGAAGACGATGGCACACTGTTACTGACAACGCTGTCCGCTCAGTTCCCGGCCACATGCGGACTCAAATATCGAAACCCAGAGTCTGGAACGATGCGTGGAGTACGTTTGGTCGACGGCCGATTTCACCCGCCAGACAACGGATGGGGCAATGTTGTGTATTACTGTGTTTTCCCTAAAGGTGAGACAACGTGCCAGCGCCGTCGGTTGCGACGGTAGGCCCCTTTCGGGACTCAGTGTTCCAGGAACACAAGCGCGATCGTTAGGCCTAATGCCCCGAGCAGTCGCTCCCGGCCAGTCCGGCGCTTCCTCGCCAGCGCTGCTCAGGGACGCGGGCCGATTTCGCCAGCGCGCCCCGAGGCGCCGATGTCTAGCTCGCCCGGGGGCCGACGAGTCGCCCGCGAACGCGCTGCGCGCCCTGCTTCGACTGGCGCCTGACGTCAAGTTTGTTTGTAAACGTCGCTACACAGCGTGTGTGTCGCGGCGTCTAGTTTCAGGGAGGTAACGATAGGTTGCGTGGCCTGTGCCCTGCTTCGGCATCCGCTCGCCGTTCTCTCATTAAATCGGTCCAAAAGCAGTTTTCTGGCGTGCCCGAAAGTGTGTTCGCACCTTTAATTCCCGCGCGACCTAGTCCCTCGCCTAGGCAGTTGATACGTATCGCGAAGGTCTGAGGGGGTAGCTACTCGGGGTACGCATCGCGGTTTCGTTCCGCCATCGCGCGTACCACTCTTTAGAAAACGTCTTGCCCCCGGAGTACTCGCTGCGAGCAGTTCCTCCTCCGCGTCTCTCTCGCGTCGAACGCTGCCGGCTCGTGGCCACAGCGCGATCGTCCAGCGAGGCGCCAGGAAGCCGTGCATTCTCTTCCGCGAGCGTCGAGTCTTCCCGCCGGGTCGCCGGCGGTCGTCGCCACCGCGCCGATTGCGACTCGAGGAACGGGAGAGGAGAGCCGATTGTGCGTGTTCGATGGCGAAGAAAAATAAAAAAAGTCAAAGCGCGGGCCGCGCGTACGGGGGGGGCGGCCGGCCACCAGCACACTTCCTTGGCGAACGCCTCCGAGCTTTAAGAAGGTCTTGCAAAACAGACGCCTTGTGGCGGTCTCTCAGATGTCGTTGCGTGTGTGGTGCACCGTGTCGTGGTCTGGAAGGCGTAGTTAGAGTAGGGGCGGTTGGATGCGAACTACACGGAAACCCGCTTCGGCCATTTCCGCGACATGCCATTTTGTTCTATCATTGCACCGGAGTGCGTTGCGGGGCACCTGCCATTACTCAAAGCGGCCTTTTTTTTCCCCCGATAATCGAACTGTTCCAGTGGAAACGTCGCGTTCCCTGGCCGTGCCATTCATTGCCTTCCGGGAACTCGCGACCCTCGCGTTTCTGCTTGCTTACGACGTAACCTGAGGTTACGACAGCATGCTCGGATGGTCCGAGATGTCTCGGTTTTCCCTCCTAACCGCGCGTCTCTTCGCGCCCTTCTCTTATCTGAGCTCGGCACCGCGCTGTCCGCGTTCGAGAGTCTTCGGAGGCCCAGTTCGCGCGGCCCAGCCAGAGCACACAATTGTCGCTCCGATGCTGCGCGCTCCTCCTCTCGGGTCTTTTTCTTTTCTCCCCGATTCTCTTTCCTCCCTCTTGACACAGTTTCGGACTGGCGTTCGTTCAACCCTCCTTCCCGCGTTGTCTGAGCCGGAACGGTGGCGCGGCGACCGCTCATTACGCTAATCGGCCGTTTGCACTGTCTCCCGTAGGTTGATTGGTCGGTGTATACGTTCGATTTCGCCGATGATCTCGCGTACTGCCGCGCGCCGTCGCCTTTTTCTCATACTGAATGAGATGACTGTGAATGCATGCTCTTGACGCCGCAGAGACTTAAGTAGTATAGGTTGGGGGGAGTTTTGGCTGGACGTACAGTGGTGAGCAGTCTTGTCTAGAGCGCTTGAGCAGTGCGCACTTGGTAACAAACACCGAAATTAGAGAGCAGCCCCTCATTACAGGGCAAAGTTTTCGTGCCTGCTTTGTTTACGAGGCTATCTGGCGCTACTTCCGTGCAAGCGTTGCAGCTGGACCCTAGCGGCTGCCACAAAATCTGGATTTGTTTGCAAGGAAGTGCACCGCCCGAGTGCTCTAGACAAGGCTGCTCACCACTGTACTCTCCTTTTTTGTCTCCAGACCATTGGGTTTTCTCCCGGGCAGGTTTTTCAGACCAGGTTGCAGAGGTCTGGCGGCGCCTATGGCAGCACAAAGCTCTGAAGGGATGAAAAGAGGCATTCTCATCCTCTGGATCCTTAGACCAATGGGGACGCTATGTAGGTAGACAGCACGTAACGTTACGGGCACCATTTTTGGGCAAACAGGCCGGCTTCTACAGTTTACGCTGGAGCCAATAAGCAGCTTAGGGAAACGTCCAGGCTTTCAGTGTGCTTTTTGAACCCAAAAGTGGTGGCTGATGTGTTGTCGGTGTGAACTGTGGAGATGTTCAGGCGATGCCATAGGCACCATTTTGTTGTACAGCAGGCGGCTTCACTGGTGTAGACCGGAGCAGGTGACGACTAGCCAATTAGACGCACATGGCCTTTTACTGTGCTCCGTGTATGACAAAATGGTAGCCATTGTGGCTTCTGTGGGTGCCCCTTATAAGCAGCACTCATAGGCTGGCACTCTCGCTCACTAGGGTATTAATTTTTCCTTTTTCTCACTCATACTCGCGTCTCTAGATGAGAGAGCGGGTCTGTGTGCGAGGATATGAGTGAGAGTGCTTTCTGCTAAATGATGTTGAGGAAACATATATTGACGGTACAAGGCTGTGACGCTTGGCATGCAAATTTGTAGCTGCTAAATCATGTAACTGTTTATGTGCAACAGGTAAAGAAACAAGTAAGGTGAAAGCCATGTACAAGTTTCTGACTCGCACACAAATCAGTCCTAGTTCCCACCAAAACCACTTGGGTCTTAATCTCGATGTCCCTTCCTTCAGTGCAGCGAGTAACATCAGTTCCAGTAGCTCCTCCAGATTAGAATTCGGCCAGTCGGTAATGACGTGAAACTTGGTAAAACCTTTCCTCCCTACCGGAACTATGATTTCTTCTCACCACTTTTGGAGTCCGCCATTTCCTTTTCCATAGTGACATGCACTCGACCGTACACACACACGTGCTTTCTGATGCACACCATAATATTTAGTCTCCACGTGTGTCCACCATGTTCATGCAGACCCATGGACACTTCGTCCCTGAGGCATGTAGTGTAGGCATGTAAGTCGCCATCTCCTGCGGTTGCAAGTCTGTCTCGCACAGAACACTACAAGCATCAGCTTTAAAACCGAGTGTCCAAAGCTCCCGCTGCTCCCTATAGACATGGGCACGCTATTACCTATAACAAGCATGGGGCACGCTTTCGTAGAATGGGCTGAAGTGCCGCCGCGGTGGCTCAGTGGTTATGGTGCTCGGTGCCTGACCCGAAAGACGCGGGTTCGATCCCGGCCGCGGCGGCTAGAATTTCTTTGCAGGAGAAATTCTAGAGGCCCGTGTACTGTGCGATGTCAGTGCACATTAAAGAACCCCAGGTGGTCGAAATTTCCGGAGCCCTCCACTACGTCTCTCATAGCCTGAGTCGCTTTGGGACGTTAAACCCCATAAACCATAAACCAGAATGGGCTGAAGTCTTGAGAAATCTCTTCCTCCATGGAGCCATGGTACTGTAAAAATTGCCCAAAGAGCCCGACACAGCCTCGACTGGCTTACTACCACATCTGCACGCGATGTGCGCACACACAAGGCTACAGTAGGGAAGGGAATCCAGCTCAAAAGCTACCTTACTTGTGAGTGCAGTCAGCCGTGACATAAAATCTCTCCTCTCGTGTTCTCTCCTGTCAGCAAAGCTTAGTAGACATACAAAAAAATCTCTAAAAGGACACTGGCAGGACGAAAACGTGCAGAGCACACTTACTGTGAGTGGATGTCGGTGTAGGGGAATGGATGTGAGTTTAGGGGAGTTTGAAGCCGCGAAAAGTTAGTTGTTGTGAGTGGGCCGTGTCTCATGGTCAGCCAAAGTGTGCATTGCAGGGCCCAGGTGAGAGCCCTGGGAACTCTTGAGAAACAATACCAGTAACTGTTGTAACAGGAGGCAACAAGGAACTATGGGAGTAAAGGCGGCAACATCTTGCATACTTGCATAGTGCAGTAAGCGACTGTTTTTATGTCACTGCTGGCGGATGGGAAAGAAAGGAGATTCCTCCGAGGATGAGGATATGAACACACTATAGTGGCACGGTTGCATGTTATCGTGGTACTTCTTCCCCATACTGTGTGACGCATACGCAGTGTTTGGCAGTACAGGTATGTGAGGTCCAGACACTTGGCAGGTTAGAGGTACGTGCACGTGTGTGGAACTGGAAGGTACCGGTTAGTTGCAAGTCACTCTATCCTACCATAATACTTCAAGCAAGGCATGCTAGTTGTGTGACACTTAGTGAGCAATGTTTGAATGGCCCATCTTGCCATGTAGGCATGGTTTGTCACTGGTATCCCAACCTCAACAGCAAACTGTACAAAACTGCTTTTAAGGCCACTGGGTATGTAGAAGCACTTCTCATAAGTCATCAGCTCTGAGGGTAAAATGCTACTTCGGTCATTGCTCAGTTATTGAGAGCTGCAAAATTTCACAAACGTGGCTCAACCCTTGAAGAAGTTTCAAGGTGACTGCAGTGTCCACTTCTCGCTGCTCTTTTGGAACGAACAGCCTTCATTGTTTCAGAACGGTGTTCAGTTTGCACTGTTGATTGTGGACTTCCCTTTGTTACTTAATAGTGACTTTGCAGTTGCTTCCACTGTGACTGCCACACTCTGTAGCAAGTTGTTAAATGTGACTACTTCTCGGGGAGTGGTTGGTCAGCCATATTTCATGAATGCCATGTGCACAGATTTGCTGCAGTGAACCTTACTAGTTTGTCGAGAGGCCATGCTGCGCTGGCCGAGGGAAATGTCGCTAAAGGGGGGACGCCAAAGCAGTCTCTGAACAGTATCACACGTTCTTCACCAGAGTGAAAGTAAAAATGGAGGAGGGTACCAGCAACTCTGCGATATGCCAGAGCTCACATAAACTACTGCACGTGATGTAATAGCGTCTTGCATGTCAGTTTTGCTCACATTGGATTTAGTATGCATACTAGATGGCAGCTCGTTCTGTTTCCTACTAATAAGCCTGTGTGACCAGACCGAGGTGATGACTTTTGTCACCACAGCAGCATCCGCAACGGATAGATTTGTATTCTTTCCGAATTGGCTTTGGTGTCACTTTCAAGTGTACAAGGTTTAGAGCCTTAATTAAGTCCATCTTTATTGAGCTGCACAAGAGTATTTAATCACATTATTGACGAGTTCTTCGCATTTTCCTCGAACTGGTGCACCTTTGTAGCACACAAATGGCAAAAGGTTATGAATAACAGGTTATGAATATGGCGTGAGATGATAGTGACCTGCTAGTTAGTGGTGCTAAGCTAAGCTTGCTACTCAGTGCTTAGTCAGTGGAACCCAGCATGCTGGGCGTCTTTCTATTCAGTACCAAACATTTGAGATGAAAATGCCGACGATTGGGGTGAGTTGTTACGACGTGTTGAATTGGACAGTGCTAAAGATCACTTTTTGAGAGGGGGGGGGGGGGGAGGGGGGGCAGTGCTAAAGAGCATAATTTTTTTTGGACAAAGGACAGAGAACCACACAGGTCTAGCGTTTACTTGCAGTTGTTTATTTTTCAAGCTGGTAAAGGTGCTTTGTAGGAGAAGGGGGAGGGCACACACACACCGACATTTCTTTCCAACAATGACTTGGGTGGACTGATGGGGATGGTTCCTTGGCTGTTTGTTTTGAGGAAGGAGAGTTCCTTCCAGGTGAATGCAGTAGATGGGCTGCTCACGTATCGATCTTTTTGCGTGGTCGCCACGGAAAAGGCTTCACTTCTTTTGCCTGCTTATGCTTTCTTTTTTTTGCTCGTCCTGTGTGTCTCTGTGCCCTTTGTCCAAAAAAATTTGCCTCTTTGGCACCACCCAATTCAGCATTTTGAGACCACTCTCGAACTATTAAAGCGTGCTTTGTTTTTGGTATGCACATTTTTTCATAGTTTTTTAGTTTCCTTTTTTTCCATTGGTTATAGGGGTTCTGGGTTAGTTGTGGCTAAATGTGCAAAGTGTGGGTGCTTTATCTACAAACTGGATTACACAGAGGAGGGCAATCTGCATGTTTCCCGGAAGCCTGGAGCATGATGTTCGTTGGTGGAATTTTCTTGCCAACTAACCAGATGATAACTTCTGCGGTAGGTTGGTTTCCATTGAGCTTTCAGCCTTGGAAAGAGAATTGGACGTGACTGCACTCCCTACTTTTGTGTGCTGCTTACTGTGGGCCGACACATTCAGCACTCATGGCACAAAGTCTGCGAGAAAATCGCAAGTGACAGGGCTTTCCAAGTTGATTCAAATCTGTTCAGAGCCGCTGCGGTGGCTCAGTGGTTATGGTGCTCGGCTGCTGACCCGAAAGACGCGGGTTCGATCCCGGCCGCGGCTGCCTAATTTCGATGGAGGCGAAATTCTAGAGGCCCGTGTACTGCGCGATGTCAGTGCACGTTAAAGAACACCAGGTGGTCGAAATTTCCGGAGCCCGGCGTCTCTCATAGCCTGAGTCGCTTTGGGACGTTAAACGCCATAAACCAAACCAAACTAAATCTGTTCAGTGTGTTGGATTCCGGTGCAGCTGAAGGTAACACCGTGGAAAAGTTTAGTGCAGGTGCGTTAACCGTATCTGTTTTCCCACTTAATAGTCGGTCGTACAGGGACTTGTTCCCTTTTGTCGATGTGTAGGCAGGCATTCTAAAAAGAAGTGCTTTGATTGTCGTGTCCACATCTCTTCGACGCTGCCTGGTTGCTTTGTGGCAACGCTCTTGCATCGCTCGCTGAGGCTGCACGACAGCCCCCCAGTTTAACAGCTCTCAATATAGAAACCCTGATGAGCCCTTGCTTTTAGGAAGTTACAGCAATGAATAAGCCGGCAGTGTGCATGTTCCCTGCCAGACAAGGCTGCAGCAGCAGCAGTAAAAGGAAAGTGCCCGTCAAATTGACGGCGCAAAAACACGAGACACTGCCAGATGTGGAATTCCGCAGTGTCGTTTGTGATGTTGTTGCCAGCTGCATTTATGAAGGGCGTCTGGCGGGGTGCAGAATTTATTTTTCGTCTGGGTTTTTATTCTTCATCGCATTTCTCTCTTAATTACGTGGGCCTGGCACACGCGAACGTACCGACACTGGAAGCTTACGGAGTGTTAGGGGGGGAAAAAGTTTTTGTGTTTGGCAAGCTTGTTCAGGGCAGCATGCTTTGAACAGTGGCACTTCTTCTTAACCTTGGTAGCATGCACGCAAACATGTAGATACTCAGAGAGGCACGTTGAGAAGTCTGAGCAATCTTTAAGGAGTTCTATCTAGCTGCAGTTGGTTCTAATTCTTCCTTGAATGCTGTGTAAGTGGAATCGTAGAAAAGGGCTTTTTTTTTTTTTCCCCTGAAAAATTACGCATGCCAATACGTACAGCTGAGTCTTCTCCAATAGCTTTGCTTTGTTCGCTTTTCTTGATTCACATCTCGAAAGCTGGTTCCGGTGTCACAGTCTTATTCAGCAATGTCTGAATGCTGGCTGGCTGGCGTACTTTCCCATCATGCTATTTGTCCTGTCCTTGCGAAAATATGCACTGTGAAAATTTTTTCCAGCTGAAATGTCAGTTTTCATTCACAAATGCAGCTCCACTTGGCTTTGTGTGACCTGATGTGCTGAATGACAAGGAGCATGTTATTTTGCTCCACCAAGGTACTTTGTGCTCACTTGTGACCAGATACAAGTTGTGGTGGCATAAAAATTCAGCTTCGTTTCGGCCAATCGGGATTTGTCAGACAGGCAGCGTTGGGATTGTACAGTCACTTGACTTTTTTGTTTATTTTCCTTTAGGTTCAAGGGGTCTGGGATGAACTGGCAAAAGTGGCTCTTGCGGTTGTAATGAAGCACGTGATACGGAGTTGACTGTTTTAAAGAGCAATTCTTGGTGAACTTTAATATTAGATTACATAACAACACCACTTGTATTATATTACCGTACTTGTTTAGTTGCTTTGCATTAATGCTGAAACGGAGAGATCTATGCTATGCGCGGCACACCCAGAAAAGGCTGTAAGTGCGCTGTGTATACAATTGTTTCCATACCATCTTTGAAGGCTGCTACCATAAGGATGCAGCTAGAGCATGGTGGGGCCCTCTCTCTTTTGGCCACAACATGCTGCGAGTGTGCACATAACACAAAACCAGTGGGAGCGATTGTGAAACTACTTTAGTGGGAATGCTGCTCGACACAGACGTCCGCTGAGCGTCGGCGTGGTGTGGCAAAGCTAAATACAACGCGCAGACTGCGTTGGCACATGCGGTACGCCAACTGAGGTCCATTTCCGAAGCACACAGAGTGTAACAGCACCCCCCTTTTGCAATGCAGATGCGTGCCTGCACAACTCTGAGAACAAGCGCAAGAGCGACGAGCAGCTGGAGAACAGCACGGCCAAGACCAAGCGGCTGGAGAACCGGCAGAAGTGCTCGGACCTGATAGTGCTGGGCCTGCCCTGGAAGACCTCGGAGCAGGACCTGCGCCAGTACTTCGAGTCCTTCGGGGAGGTCCTCATGGCCCAGGTGAGGGATCCACTGTTGTCTCTGATGCGTGAGCAACTTCACACTGTCAGGTAATGCTTTCTGACTGGATAATCATCACACTATTACTGTCGAGCCCACTTATAGCGAAGCAGTCTTGCGGATTCCGTTCGTAATATTCGAAGTTCGTAGTAAGTGGACTCTTCGTATAGCAGCCAAAAATATTACACCCGTCAAAAGTGGCGTTTCTTTCTCAACAATCTATGTTATGCGCGCCTACTTGTTCGAAGCTAACCCTACCGCTGCTTTTTCCAGGCTCTCTTGCGTGGCCATGTTCTCCTCGCTGAGACCCTTGCTGTTCTCCTCGCTGAGACCCTTGCTGCCGACAATCAGCTTTAGGGACATATAACTAATCGTGGTTGAAGCATCCACAGTGTCTAGTGGCACGTTCACCTCATTAGTCAGATTCCTGGCGCTAGGCGAGTGCTCATACTTGCCGTTCGATGGTTTCATCAGATTTCGAGGCCTGAAATGAGAACAGTTGGGGTTAAGAGTCAGTGGAGGATAATGTTCAACAGTCTAGCAAGGGAACAGCAGTTTGCAGTCGGTAGCGAGGTGCTGGAAGTAGTAAGAGAATATGTCTACCTAGGGCAGGTCGTGACCACTGATCCGAATCATGAGAGGGAAATAACTAGAAGAATAAGAATGGGGTGGAGCACATATGGCAGGTTCTCTCAGATCATGAATGGCATTTTACCAATATCCCTCTAGAGAAAAGTCTACAACAGCTGTAACTTACCGCTACTCACCTATGGGGCAGAAACGTGGAGGCTAACAAAGAGGGTTCAGCTTAAGTTAAGGACAACGCAGCGAGCCATGGAAAGAAAAATGGTAGGTGTAACGTTAAAGAGATCGGAAGCGGGTGGAGTGGGTGAGGGAACTTAACGCGGGTTATGACATCCTAGTTGAAATCAAGAGGAAGGAGTGGGCTTGGTAGGGCATGTAATGCGAAGGCAAGATAACCGCTGGTCCTTGAGGGTAACGGAGTGGATTTCAAGAGAAGGCAAGCGTAGCAGGGGGCAGCAGAAAGTTAGGTGGGCAGATGAGATTAAGAAATTTGCGGGAATGTGGTGGCCGCAACTGGCGAAGGACAGACAGGGTTAATTGGAGAGACATGGGAGAGGCCTTTGCCCTGCAGTGGGCGTAGTCAGGCTGATGATGATGATGATGAGGAAGAATCTGGGTTTAGAAGGGTGTGGCTCAGATTGCTAAGAAGTTCTAGAGTTTACTTCACCAGCTTGCACACTAATACATCTTGGCTCTTTTCTGGTGTCTGCCACACTAATGGTACTGTGCCGAGGAAAAGGCTTTTTTTCTCTCAAGAACTTATTTTTAAATATTGCCAACAGCTTGCACCCTTTATACGCAAAATAATTTTCTTCCTTTCTGTGCCATTTTGCTCGTGAGCAAAATGGCTAAAGTAGTAGCACCATTGGTTTCAAGTAATTGCATTCACTGAACTCTACTCTTGAATCAACCATGGCTTCTTTCTCTCTGGTGCCTTTGAAGATTGTTTGACACAGCACATCGAGTTAAGAATGAGCCACATCACGCTCATTCAAGGGAGTATGGCAGAACCACTGTGAACACTGCAGCAATGGCGGGGGTAGAGCATTGTCGCTGCTGAAGTAGCTCCTTCTGTCTGGAAGTCTTCAAGTGTCAACTTCTGGCTACCCCCGACATCGCAGCAGCGGAGTCTGCTTTATGATGGAAATGTGTGTTGTTAGTAAGCCAGCAGTGGGTCTGAAATGTGAGCGCATGCCCAGATGTAGCGCCCCACTCACCACTGTTGCCTTCTTCGGTTGTCCCATGACCAGGTGAAGAAGGACCCCAAGACGGGCCAGTCGAAGGGCTTTGGCTTCATCCGCTTCTCCAGCTACGAGTCCCAGGTGAGGGCTCTGTCAAAGCGGCATCTCATCGATGGCCGCTGGTGTGACGTCAAGATCCCCAACTCCAAAGTGAGTGCTCAAGTAAGGCCACCCTTCGCTGTCATTATTCCTCTTCCTTTGTTCGTGTGCACTCAGCACCTGGGGCACCCCATGTGTTGCCACCAGAAGGGGCTGAACCTTCGGCTGAGCCCGGCTTCCCACACATGTAGCGCTGCGTTCATTGCCAAGGGAAATTCTGTAATTCATCTTCTGTAATATCATCGTGGCAGCATGAGTGAATGGCCCTTCAGTGGAGAGGACCTGGGTGGGTTGCCTTGGCCTTGCATTTGTGTAGGGTTCACCTCCGCAAACCTTGTGGACAGTGCTCTGTGCTGTTGTTGACCTGTGGCAAATGGAGGCATGAGGTCCTGCGTTGGCACGCAGGATGGCCAGGCGTCGGAGCTGAGCCGCAAGGTGTTTGTGGGCCGCTGCACAGAGGACCTGAGCTCGGACGACCTGCGTGACTACTTCTCCAAGTTCGGCGAGGTGACGGACGTGTTCATCCCCAAGCCATTCCGCGCGTTCGCCTTTGTCACATTCGTCGACCCGGACGTGGCGCAGTCGCTGTGTGGCGAGGACCACATAATTCGCGGCACAAGCATTCATGTCAGCAACGCGGTGCCCAAGAGCGAAGCGGCACCCGCGGCCCACCACCATGCACTGGGGCCGCTCGCCGGCGCAGGAGGAGGCGCGGGGGGCGGTGCCGGGGGTAGGGGTCCGGGCGCCGGCCCCGCCCATCGGGGGGGCCCTCTCGACGTGGGCCGGCCTGCCGGCCAGGGGGCAGCGTATGCAGCCCCGGGGCCCTACCCGGGTGCTCATCACCTGGCGCCCCACGGCGGCTGGGGCCACCAGGCGGCCGGCGGAGCGCACCGCGGGGCTGACCTGCCCAACCTCCTGGGCGGCAGCCTTGGCATGGGGCCCCTGGGCGCGGCGCAGGCACAAGCCACTCCCCCGCAGGGGGTCAACACGACTCCGCCCACGCTGGGCATGGGCGCGCTGAACCTGGGCGCGGCCACCTTGCCACTCAGCTCGGCCGTGGTGGCAGCACTGGGGCAGGCGGCTGGTTTCGGTCTGTTTGGGGGGTCGTTCCAGGGGGGCGCAGCGGACCAGGGCCCGGGGGGGCCCCCGCCGCCCAACTCGGGCGCCGGCGGGTCGGGTTCCTTCCTGGGCTGGATGGGCCAGGGAGGGGCCGGGCAGGCGGGCGGCTCCGGGGACGGCGGGGCGGGCCAAGGCGGGCCCTGGCCCCAGCGCGAGGGCAAGCAGGGCTTCGGCATGTCCGTCTCCCCCTGAGCGGCGGCACGACGCTCCTGGGGGCCGTTTGGTCTGCCCGCTCTCTGGTGGCACTGGTGCACTGGGTGGACGCGGGAGGCCACCGCAGAGCACAGTTGGTACTGGTGTGGCACTGGTGCAGTCTCTTTGTTGGAAAAAATTGGAGCGACAGTCCATGGCCGTGGGCGGACCTTGTCAGCCGCACCCCGGGGCTGAGTGAATGCATCGGCGTAATTGTTGCGATCAAAGACTGGCTCGTTGCGTGTTGTCTCTCCCCAGCCACCCGAGTGCACCTGTGCAGCCGCCCCAGGAAGGTGGACAGAGAGAATGCACTGGCTCGTACTGGCGGGGGAATCGGCTGGTTGGGTGCGGGTTGGGAGGAGGGAGGTGGCGCGGCCGCCAGCAGCTCCGTCCGGGTGTCGTGTGGTGTGTCTGGCCTGTGCGTGTGGGTGTGCCTGGTGGTTCGCGTGGGCCTCTGCCGGCCTCCCTCCTCCTGGGTGGTGTGTGGGGCCTGCAAGGACAAAGCCCGTGCGAATGTCACGTGTATTTAAGGCGTGCATGGTGCGTGTCTGGAGGAGTCTCTCTCTCTTGCCACACTGCTCCTCTTTCTTTCTTTCCCCCCCCCTCTCTTTTTCTGCTGTACATATAACATGTATCATTTCTGGCACAAGTTGCTTCTCAGCGTACGCGAGGTGAGACTCTCTCTCTGTCTGTGCTAGTCTCCGAAGGCCATCTTGATTTGACAATGCTCACGGTGTCTGCATTGATTCATCAGGTTTGTTAGTGCTCTCCTTACTGAAGTTTTCCATGTCAATTTCACGAGAGGAACGAAGCCGGTTCACTCAGATTGGTGTTCTGGCCAGAAGTTCTGGGGTAGTGTCTTGCCTTGCCTGCAGGCACCGTGAGCATTGGGCTTCTAACATTGACTAGTGCAGAAGGTATATGATCATTGCATTGCATTCTTGAGCCACTTAACATGCCTGTCAGGTGCGTCCCCATAGCTGGTGCTGGTTAACAAATGTCTGAATGGCCGTGGGTGATTGCGGTGGCCTTGGACAGTGCGACAACAGGTTGCTCGTGGGAAGACTTGGTTGCATACTGCACTTGAAATGCCTCGCGGCGACACTAGGTGACCACTGCTACCCATTCTTTTGTGAAGCGTTGCCATCTGCTGAACCAAGACGTGCAGTGAGGCATAGCTGTGGTTTGGCGCGAGTCTAGTGCATGTGGTGAGTGTTCGTGGCAGCTTCCTTCTCTGGGTTTTCCTCCGTTGCACGCCTGCCCATGGGTTGCAGCAGGCGTGCCTTTCTGCATGTGACAAGTTGCTGCGCACTAGCTAGCTAACTCCTGGTGGTGAGTGGGATTTGTAAGAGATTGGTCTTAACTCATTGCTGACTTGCTTCTCTGAGCCAGCCGCTGTCGTCTTCCTGTTTGGAGATGGAACTGCCTCGGCTGTGGTTGCGGTCCTTTGTTGTCGCGGCGCGCACCTTCGAATGCCAGTCGGCGGGAGTCCAGATCAAGGAGTAGACCGGCATTTGTGGCTTCATGCTCGTCTCCGTCGGACTTACCTCAGCAAGCGAGCGCTGCTTCAAACTAATCTGGACGCAACTGCTCTTGCACTCTTCACGCTCTCACTGCGTTGGCTTGTACCTCAGTTCACACCTTGGCACTTACTGCTGAAATTTTGGCAAGCTGAGACGAGGAAAATGGTGCGCGCTGTTGTTGCCAACTTACTGCAGGCGTTTTTTTTTTTTTGCCGTTTTTGGGTCACGATTAGAGAGGCAGATGGAGAGATGCTGCAAGTGCATTTTGTATCTGGATGTGTGCTTTCGATACAGGTGAAAGGCAGGCGCACTTCATTGTAAATCCATTTGCCGCGCATCTTTGTTGCATGGACGAGAAGCGAGTGGTTTCGCTGCCTTCTTTGTTTTTCTCTTGTTTTTTTTTTCTAGCCACGCCCTTCTCAGGGTCCGCTGGTAATCTGGCTGCATTGGCCAGGAGATGAAATGCCTTCACTGGTTAGGGCAGTAGTCATGCGCGCGTGAATTTGTGCAGCTTTGTATGGTAGGTAGTTTAGACATTTTCCCCAAGCGGGAAACGAATGTCTGGCTTATCCCTTTCGTTGGCAGGTGTTCTTCATGACTGTGTGCTACTGATTGGTTGTGGTGTGCGGAAAAGAGACTTTGCTCCCGGCATAGCCCCCCTCCCTTTCTCCAGCATTTGTTTGCATCCCAGTTGTGAGGAGTTCGTGCTTGCTGGATCTTGCACGGGCCTTGTACTCGTCTTGGGGGGAGAGGAGGAGGCTATGTTGCGGCTCCCTGGTGTGGCACGAGTGTTTTGCACCTGAGGAAGGGATGGCGGATGCGTGCTCGGGCCTTCTGTTATGATTACTATATCGCACCATCCCCTTGGATACAAAGTACCTGTACATGTTCCGCAGTGGTTCTGCAGCCGAGGTATTTGCGGGTCGGTCCACCGCCTCTTTGGGAAAACCCCCCCGAAATTTCACCATCCCCCAGCGTGTCGCCAGTCTCGGTTGCTGGAGGCCGACGTCAGCCTCGCACGGGCGCACTCTCCCATTTTCGAAAGCTGTAGTGCCAGGCGTGCTTCTCTTCATCTAGACTCTCGTGGTTATAGCGACAGTGTTCATTGTGAGGCCAAAGTTAGCTGCCTTATATCATTAGCCCCCCCTCCCCCTTCCTTTTTGCTTCGTAGGAATACTAGGAGAGAGTAGTGCAGGACAAAATTATTTGACCGGAGCAGTTCAGTTACCATTCGTTTGCAGTGCGGAGATGTTCGCCCCCCCGGAGTTTTTCTTTCCCGAGGTGCACGCTCAGGGCCTCGTGTTCTAGCATTGTCGTTGCTCCTCTCAGGTTTGTGGTCAAAGTGTGGTGGGCAGCTTTTTCAGCATTAGGCCTTTTGCCAAATATTGTCTTGCCTGAAAGTCACGTATGGTTCAGTCCCATTCTGAGAAGTCATGATCATGTTGTGGAAGTGACGCTGACACACATAATGTGACATCTCATCACACTCACGAGAGAGAGAGAGAGAGAGTGAGCCATCTCAGGGCGGTTTGCGTGCTGTCACCAGCGAGCTAGGTGTGTGGTAGTGAGTGGAAAAAATCGCTGCCTCCGGTGGGCAACACTGCTGTGGTTTGGGTGGCAGGCTCGTCTCATTCTTTGGTCGACATTGCTGCACGTGGTGTTTGTACATACGAGGTACCTGTGTGTGGTCGGCGATATCTTTGGGATAGCTGGAGCTAGCCTAGCTTGCGCAAGGGAGAAAACTGCTGCTGCTGCTGCTGACGCCGACTCCGCCATCTGCTACCATTATGCCATTCTTTTTATGCAAGAAAGTGGGGGGCATGTGTGGTGGGATTAAGTTTGTTGCTTGTACCAGCTGCTCTACACATGCGGGGCAACCAAGGCAATCCTATTGGCAAAAAAAAAAAATGCGTTTGGTGTGAACAGTTTGACATGTAGCAATTTGTCAGGGCAGCATGAACCGGAGCAAAGGGGCTGGGGACATAAGAGCATCGGATTTCACCACGAATCAGGACCTGTGCGAGGTGTGATGTCATACCCTGGGGTTGCCCACCCATGTGCCTAGCCGAGGTACAATAGCATCGCGGACATCATTTTGCCTCGAGGTTAAAATCTTCACTGACAGTTAGGCGAGCGCAGACACTTTTCAAAGCCAGCATTCGGACTTTAATGGCCAAACATATGCTTCAGTTGGACTGGACCGCACGCAGTTTGGCTGGCATAAGCAAGCCTTGTGCCCAGCAACCATCAGTGCGGTCTTGTGCACACCTCAGTTGATCATTGTTACTCGGGGTCTTCTTTGATTTTAGCGGGGTTTGATGTTCGTTGAGGTTTTCCATCTTGATTGTGTGCTTTATCTCTCGTTTTTTTTTTCCCCCTGCGCAAGTGATGTACCATTTGTGGATGTGTACATAGTGAGGCAACTGTAACGTTTTTGTCATCCTCATACCTCTGAGCTGTGGTGTGCATGACACCAGTTGTCTGGCAGTGCACAGGCACTCGCAATGAAATAGTAGCGCTATTCGCAGAGTGAAGTCACCAGACTCGAGCGTATGCTGTGTGGCCAGAGAAAACCCCTTTAAAGGTGACAACGCTGTTTATACTGTTGTATCCTTCTTTCTCGGGTTCTTTTAAGCATCTTGTGTGTGTGTGTGTGCATGATTTGTTTGATGATTAACACTTTTTGTGAGCTGTGGCGCTTTTAGTACGAAATGTCTTTGCGGCAAGTTTGATGCTGTGCAGGCTGGCATGTAAACTGGCAATTTCCCAAGGCTACTGCGTCTTGCTGACATTGATTGAAGATACACAAGTGTCCGATGTGTATGCAAGTCTGAAATGTTGCTGGAATGCCAGCGGTGCGTGTTTGTTATTTGGAGGGACAAATTCAGCAGGCAGTTGGTGTATTGGGATGGGATGCTTGATTCATTCAAAATCACTTTCTTTTTAATTAGTCTTTAGAATTGGCCTTTCTGTACTGTCAAACCCCTTGCAGTTTGTGCAACTTTTGTTTTTTTGCGTTATATTGGTCCAACGAAAATTGCTTTCGGAGTATGAGTGGGAAGTATTTAATCGCTTGGTCCAAATGCTGGACTTTGGGTACTTGTGGTCTCAGAACTGCAGATGAGTGTAAAACTGGACGCTTTGTTGTGAAGAGCAAGCTTGGGAGATTTCCAGTCACATGGCCAGGAAGGGAGGAATGTTTGCTGTTCTCTGCTGTTTTTTTTTTCTTTCTTTTTCTTCCTTAGATTTGTTAACTATGGCAGTTCTGTTGCCGATTAGTTGTGTGAAAGTGTGTGTGGACTCTTTGTGAACACGCTTTTTTCCTTGTACCTGCCATGTTGCAAGCCGAAGCCTGACACTTGTCAAAAACATTCAAAAGACAATTGGACACCATCGGTTTTGTTTGAAATGTAGGCTGAGGAGCAGGACCTTGTTTTGTGGACGCCAGTCTCTTTTTTTCTGGAACGGCTCCGCGAAATTGTACATGGCATGTTGACCACGCTCTTGAACAAGGGTTGATGCAGGTTCACTTTTGAGCTTGTTGTTCGCACCCATCTCAGGTGCTCTTTCGGTTTTCGTTTTTTTAATGGCTCTCCGCTACAAGGCCTAGTGTCGTCTTAGTGGTGCTCGGATGCCCCAACATCCAGGACCAGCCTGTACACAGTGCGCATACTTGCCCCAAAAGAACATGGAATAATGAGCAGCAGCGAGCAGCCTTTTTCTCTTCGTAGTAGAGAGAGTGTGCGCGTGTATTATTTTCTTTTTTTTCCTCTTCTTGCTTGGTGGTCTTGGTGTAAAGTGAGTGTGCACTTCACAAAAGAAAAAAAAAAAATAAGACGTGTATTACATTTAGTTGGTCGTTGCTGTGGGTGGAGTGCGTGCGTGGTGCATGTTGTGTATGATGTGTGTTGCGGCGAGCAGGAAACGAATAAAAGCCGTTTCTATATCGGACAGCCCTGTTTTGCATGTGTGTGTGTGCGCTGTGTGCGTGAGGTGTGCGGAGCGGATGTGTCGTTAGCGCTGCGAGAAGGGTGTGGCCTTAGGGTGAGGGTCACTCTAAGCGCTAGTGACGCTGAGGTGAGACGCTGCATATCTTGTGTTCTCGTGAAGGATTGCAACACCCGGCGGACGTTTCTGTTGAAGCCGTTTGGCCGACTTCAGAACGAGGTGACAGCTGCCCTCCTCCCATCACCGCACCTGTGGTGGTTTACCTTGGTGGACCGAACCGCTGGTTGTGTCCACGTACTAAGCGTTGCGGGACGTTACGACACTAGCACATTGTGTCGAAACCGGTGGTTTGGTCTGTTGTGTGAATTTTTTCGCGAGTTTTCTCATGTGGAGGAATCGGTTGCACCGCAAAAAGAGGTTCCAAGGGGTACTGAAAAAAAAAAAAAAAAAAAACAAGTGCGTAAAGTAGTGGCCCTTGTTGAGCAGTCGTGGGAGGGTCTCTTTTAGGTACTTTTATACCTACGTGAAAACGGCACTGAGTGAGCTCAACGTGGTGGTGGTACGAGACCTTTGTACCAAGGTGAGTCAGGGCATACGCTGGAAGCATCCAAACACTGGGGCGCTGTTTGGTAACTTTTCATTTTTGTATCATTTGGTCCTCTCTCATTGGTCATTGTTCCTGGTGGCATATGCAGTGCAGTATAACACCACTCGCATAAAAGTGGCCCCCTAAATCTGGTGGACCAACTGAGGGAGCATTGCAGCACTTTTCGCATTCTGGTGGTTCTGTGGGAAAGCTAACTTACAGTAAGATTTTATTCCCCCCCCCCCCCCCCCCCCCCTCCCATAAAAACTAGTTCAAAGACTGCATTTCCACCCTGCCCTACAAACAAAAGGGGGTGAGCTCGAGGAGTGAGTCACCTTCCATTTCAGTCTCTTAGAAGCCCATGCAAAATAGCCCTTGTCTTGTTTGCGCTTTTTTTTTTTAATTGGTGGTACGGTAGAGAGAGATGCAGGTGAGAGGATAGCGCCATTATACCCTTTCGGCTGCTGCCCTTTACTTGCGGTCTCTGAAGAATGTGGTAACTGCCGTTCACGCAGATAAATGGGTGCCTCTCCTTTTCGAAGAATGTAATGAGGGTGTCTCGCACTCTAGCTTTTTGTGCACTGAGCAGCGGGTGCTGACGCAGCCTGTGAAGGAGTTTAAAAATGGTTGAAAGCTTTCCGGCAATTTTGCCAGTTGCCAATCGGTCAAGCACGGTCCGTGGTACCCTGCCATAATGGATGCAGTGGCGGTGGCTGGGCCGCCGTGAAAAATCCTCGGGCCCAGACACTGACAACATCTCGTTTGAGGGAAAATCAAGTTGCCGTCAACAAATGGGCGCTACAGTTTGGGAGGCAAGGATCTATGAAAACTTGAGGAGACAGAAACTTGGCCTCAAAGGTGTGACGCAGTAGCGTTAATGGGTTGCTTCAGCGACCTGGGGTCCTCTGTGTATAACCTTGCAGACACGAGCTCTGGTCTCTCTTTCACCATTTTATGCTTGACCTACCGTTAAAAGTACAATGCGATAGCATTGGGAGAGCCTTGCCGCGCAAGTACTCCCTTGCATGACCATTTTAGCGGGAAGGCTACGTGTCCATATATGCGGGAGAGGTCATTCTCTGCTTTACAGTCATAGATCGCAGGGGATCCTCGTACCACTTATGGTGCAGCAGTTATGCAATGCGCCACCTCCCAGGAAGTGGCTGTTTCAAATACAGCCACTGGCAATTCTTGTGAGATCCGGGCTGCTCTTCCCGGATAACCTCTCACAACCGGTCATCAATTGAACTGCCATCACCTGCTAGTGGTGGGCAGGTTGTGATGGATGTAGCACGGTCACATGACCTAGGTGGCAGGTGGGTCACCTGCTTCTCTGGACACGCCAATGCCGGGGGTGCTGCTGAACCCTTAGCAATGTTGCGTTAAAACTGGCAGACGTGGAAAGTGTAGATGCCTTAAGAAAGTTCAAAAACCCAGTGGGAAAGGGTGAAAACGGCTTGTGCTGAACACGTATCCTTCACGGAATGCGTAGGTTGTACTCTGGTTGCGCTGAGGGTGGTGCACATGCGACTAAGGAACAAATATCAAAAATAAGGAGCAAGGTAAGTGCCTGAGATCTTGCTAGTGGGAGAGGCACTGCCATGCTTGGGGACCACAGACCACACAGGAAAAATGCTTCTCGAGTTCTCAAGTGGTTCGTTGATGGTAATGCAAACTTGCAAATGCCAGATTAAAAAAGAAAACGAATTGATTGAACAAGGAGCCTGGATTTCGGTAAATCTATGAAGGGCAATGAAGAGCAGCACAGAGCAAATGAGTAGTTGTAGACCACTTAGAAATAAGCCAACGTACGATATCTTGTGAACATTGCCACACACTTGGAAGTAGACTCCAAACGTCACAAATGCACTGGGAACATTATGGAACTGCCAAGCCAAATAGTAGGTCACAGCTTCCTTGGAGGAAGGAGATAGTCCATAGAGGAACAAGATAATCGGAGATGTTCTGGCAGGGCGTTTAAGCGTAATATACTAAACCAGCTCTGCCAAGCAAAGTAGTAGCTGCTTAGCTTCTAATAAGGGAGTAATTACTCATTGGCATCCACCTGAGCGTAGCCATACGGCTACAAAGGAAAGCTATACAGCTTTCTCAGAAACTTCGTAGTTAAAGAAAAATTCGTCCTGGTCCGAGGTGCGAACCCGGGACCACCGCTACACCGGAGCAGTCGCTCTACCAATTGAGCTAACCGGGACGGCATGCTTATGGTAGGGCGAGAGCGAATTGATCAATAACTCGAAGTGGGAACAGTGTTGGTCAAATGTTTAGGGGAATCCCCCAAGGTGGAGTAGATTTGTAATAAGGGAGTAATTACTCATTGGCATCCACCCGAGCGCAGCCATACGGCTACAAAGCAAAGCTATACAGCTTTCTCAGAAACTTCGTAGTTAAAGAAAAATTCGTCCTGGTCCGGGGTTCGAACCCGGGACCACCGCTACACCGGAGCAGTCGCTCTACCAACTGAGCTAACCTCGCTGCGCTCGGGTGGATGCCAATGAGTAATTACTCCCTTATTACAAATCTACTCCACCTTGGGGGATTCCCCTAAACATTTGACCAACACTGCTTAGCTTCTGTAGAGAAAGGCACAACAGCTGAACAAGTAATTGGAAATGTAGTGGAGCGTTTAAGCGCAATATGCTAAACCAGGCCTGCCAAGCCAAATAGATGCAAAGCTTCCGTAGAGGGAGGCACAACAGATGAACAGGCTAATCGGAGATGTTCTGGCAGAACATTCAAGTCTGATATACTAAACCAGGCCTGCCAAGCAAAACAGTAGGTGCACAGCTTCCATTTAAGGCTGCGCAACAGCTGAACAAGCTAATTGGAGATGTTCTGGCAGAGCATTCACAAGTAGTTTGCTAAACCAACCCTGCCAATACGGACATCAAGGCACTCAAAGTGCAGTGCAAACACAACGCCTCTTGGTGACTTGTTGCACTCCCTACAACGCCCAGTCCGAACTGCCTGTGCTGTTTGTCGCTATCCTTTTTCTTTCACAAAGAAATCTAACTGACGGCCATATCAGTTATTGGAATTTCGAAAACTCCGTTACCCTTCGCGCTGTGGCTCAAAAAATTTTGGCTGTCTCGCGCGCCTCACGAAAACCGTATGTCCTTGGCGGTGCGTGTAAGCCCATGGCGCACGTGCCACGTGGCCGCATCTCTCCCGGCCCCGGTGCACCAGCCAAAACGGGAGGGAGAGTAGAGGCCCCAGGACACCCCAGGGGAAGGGCGAAGATTCTGGATGTGTTTCCACACTACCGCCAATCTCGACAGCTTGAGAGAAATCACTTTTAATGGGAATCTTCGCAGTGGTTGGCATTTAGAGGACACCGCATGCCTTTTCCTGCAGCCCAGGCCTTGTACACTCAGAGCTGGGCACGTTACTTCAAAAGGGATCCTCGACACCCATACCCGAAGCTATCCATAATTGTATTTCCGATACTCAAGAACCAAAATTAGCTTCCGATACAGATATCCGATACTGCATTGTCGGTACATCTCTGAAATCGCCAATATTAATAATGATTATAATGATATAGCACATTGATTGTGAAAGCGCTTTAAAAAATCCGGCCGCATGGATTTTAACGTGATAGCCGTAAAGGCCCCGTTAGGAGCGGCAAATCACGAGCACGGCTCTGGCGGTGGTCCCTAGAGAGCAACCTAGGAGGCAGATGGGCCACCTAGGTCACGTGACCTTGCGACGTCATCGCAACCTGGCCACCGAGTAGTGAGCGAACTGCTCAACGTGTCAACAGGCAATTAAATAAATGATTGGTCGTCCGGGAAAAGCAACCTGCGACAAACAAGGCCCACCTGCCATCTCATGGCAGTGGCGCATCGCTTAACCGCTGCACCACTGCGCCAGGGGTGGTATTAGTACCCCCAGGGATCAAGGAATGTAGAGAATGACCTTCTGCATGTATGGGAACTAACCAATTATGCTATCCCGTCTAACCCGTAACCCTTCGAAGGACAGCTGTGTTCATTTGCAAATTTATGAAAACTTTTGATTCCACTAGCAGATGAGGTGTACAAAAACGGTTCTCAACAAATTTCATAATCTTAGTACAAATAGGTAAGTGGAAAAAAGTGGGATATGTTTGTCCCGCTGGCACGAAATGGTGATAAAGAAAATAGGACGTATATGTCCCATTGACCTACACGGGTTTCCTTACTTTCTTCTTACCACTTCTTGAACTTGTTCACACTTGTTTGCTTGCTGTTGAATTTGTTCGCACTACTTTTCCCGTCGTGGAACACCAACGACATCTACGCTTTTGTTCATTTTCACAGGGCTGTGTTGTCTGCGGATGAGCCTTCACCCGAGACACCAACTATTTCTGGTCGTTTCTTTTTTACTCTCCATGTTCATTCTGAAGGGCGTGTTGCCACTGGCGTTCCCGAACGTTTGGCTGTTGATGATTTGGCGGCCAAGAACTGTACATACGGTGTTTGAGAATTACCACTCAGTATTCAGTCGCTAAATGCCCAACTATTTCTAGCATGCTACACAAAAAAAAATATTTTTGTATAGTCATCTCAAATCTTCGGAACAAGTGCAAGTTGTGATCTAGAGTGATTCCTCTTATACGCAGAAAAAAGGAATCACTCACCGGGCATTTTGTCACAATGTCACAAGTGTACTTAACTATTTAAGGCAGAAAGAAAGCTGGGCTAGTTGGTGTTTAGATTGAGAGGACATAGTAGTAGCGCTAAAACAGGGACGACAAGATAGAAGACCACAGGCACTAGTGTTGTCTTCTTCACTAGCGCCTGTGGGGTCTTGTTCTAACCTGTTGCCCCTGTTTTTTTAGCGCTACTACTATGTCCTCTCAGTACTTAACTATGCAATAATAAATCGAAAACTTAAAAAGTCCTCCATGTACGGGCCTGAGCCCGGCCCGCAACTTCAAGCCTGTACCCGGCTCAGGCCCGCCGAAACAGCGCATTTTTCGTCCCGAACCCGTACAGTGCTCTAATCAACACTCCATAACTTTCGGAGAATTTTCAGCAAGCTTCCGCACACTAAGACGGTAACACTGTGCTTAATATTTGGCTTACGCGTACCTCTTCCTTTCTTTCCTTCGGATGTTCGCGATTTAAAACATTTAATCCAGCAGCTATTCGGCGGTGTTCGTGCCCAATTGGTGTCGTACGTGTCAAAAAAAAAAAAAAGCTCATAAAACCAACGATAGCTTATTTTCAACATCAAATGCCCATCACAGAAGAATGTTTCGAGTCTGCCAAGATCAGGTCACCTCCCGGATTCAACCCCCACCAGCACGTTCCCCAAACTAAGCCCACCTCACGGGGCAGTACAGTCGCCTATCGCAAACACCTATCGGACAGAATCTCCTGAAGAGACTCAAAATCGTCTTCGACAACCCAATTTCGGATCAACATAACATTTCTCTAGACCTTGCAAAAAAATCTGTATTTCACCTCTGGCCAAAAACACCCGCCCTGAGCAAAAAAGGTCGTCGAACAGCTCAACCAACCCTACGCTAGTCATACAGCAATCGCACGCCGATGATTCGGAAGATTCTACCCCCTCGACCTACGCCACCATGGCGTGCAACCAAGTTCATAATCCCCCTTAGCTTTACATCCTGTCGAAGCTGAAGCAGCAGCTATAGCTCTGGACAATACTCAAACAATGCAGAATGCATATCGATTTTAAATCAGCCATTCGAAATTTCGCCCAACAACGGATTCACACACCAGCACATCGTGTTCTGAACAGTGCTGCACCACCGAATCGGCTCATTACACTCATCTAGGTTCCTGCGGACATCCGAGGAATACGGCCGCACACAATCACGCCCGAGGACTCGTCGGCCGGGCGGTGGACGGCCTCCACTCGTACCGGAGTGCCACGGAATTCATAATGACACACCACGAACTTACGCTTCATTACCGAGGTTCCAGACTAGTTTACTTCCCTCTCGATAAATCACTTAGAGGCCAAGCAAGTCGTTTGGCGACGGATTCACACAGGCACTTTCCCGAACCCTTCAGTGTTCCCTCACGCGCCCGGGGCACTGTCATACGGCCTGTAAATTATGGCAACACCCAAGGCGGACGTCTATCGCATACTCAGGGCTTGCCCTAATCAACTCCTTTTCCGAGATTCGACGACCAGGAGGGGTGGGAGGCCGTGCTGCTAAGCTAGACGAAGACCTACCGCCTCTACATGCGGGCGGCGAATTACCTCCGCTTGGGAGAGCCGAACTTTTGGGACAGGTTCTACTGCTCGATGCCTAAGAAGGATGTCACAGCAGGAGGTTCAGCTTCAGGTGGCGATTTGGAGCCCATAGGTCGCCAGGGGCCACGGGCTCCTGGCTCCATAGCGCGACCGCGGGGCCCACCTCTCTCTGATAACTATCCCCACCCTAACTGGCTTCCTGTTATGGGCTGCTAAATAAAGTGTTTTCCACCACCACCATTGACGTAGAAGTGTGCCGGTAAACGCCTGCACAAGTGACCGAGTCTCCACAACACCTCCAATGATTCCGACCTGCGTCATACCGCTGTGGCTACCACGCTCTCCCTGCACACTTCTTGGAGCAGCAAAGGGTGGGTTTACATACCCCTAAGGAGTACTTGAAGCTGGGCTTGTTGGTGCATATTGTTGAAAGTGCAGCGCTCGTCCTGTTCCCTTCCTCGTCCGTGTCCCCGTTTTGCGCTCTCATGTCTTTCACGAATTACATACCCCTCCCCCTTCATCCACCCTCACCTAATCCACTGAAGTGGGTTCAATAAAGTCGTCACCAACCAATGCGTTAGCATTACTACTTTCATCTTCGCAAAATCTCACCGACAACGTCAATAACAGTAGTGAGGAGGAAGTGCACACAGAGCGGGGTGGTGGAGGGGAAATACGCAATGCAGAGAGGACAGTGACTCCGCCGACAAGTGAGTGAGAGTATTCAGGTGAATAGGTTCCGTGAAGGTCGCCGATGACTCGTAACCGGTAGCATTACCGCATGAGAATAGCGTGATCTCTTGCCGCATGTTCGACGCCTAGCCATCGGCAAGTGCTTTGCATAAAGCCAGCTCTTACTGGTGCGCGTTTGATAAACGGCTGTCCTGCACTCCACGCAACGCCGTCCCCCGTTTGACGCGGCGTTGTTGCCGCTAGAGCACTGCACGGGCCTCAATCTGAGGCCCGGCCCGGGCCCGAGACCAGAAGCCCGGGCCCGGCCCAGGCCCGCTAAATTGTCGCTCTAGCAAGCCCGGCCCGGCCCGTTTCACAGTTACGCTTGAGATATACTGCTCACTCTGAGCAAGTAGACTGCTACGAGACCGATAAGAAACTGGCCGACAAAGGTTCTGAAAACAGTTTAAGTTGCAGAAAGTTGGTTCTTTTTAACCCAGAAGGAAGTGATTAAGAGTAGTGCTCGCCATGCCCGTCTTTTGGACAGTGATCTCGTGTTGGTGCGCTAAGATAAACTAGGAAGTTCCGAGAGCCAAATAATAAGGGCTGCATACGCACGTAACAGATTACTTTGCATTCCCCCATGATTTTAATCAGTTATATTTTTCCGCCCGGAAGTATAAACATTAAAGCTGCCTAGCAAGCAGTGGGATGACAATTTTAGTGAACGCGATCTCACAGGTTGAACTCATAGCCGAACTGGTCGCCTTCCAGCACAAACGAAATGCTAAAAGGCTTGAGTATTTCACGGTGTGTGTTTTGAAGACTATAAGCGTCGTAAACTAATATGTTCTTCCCGAATGCATTTCTAATAGTGTATAGGTATGTTTTGGGGTGACGAACGATCACTGTGTAATTAAGACCGGCTGAATTTTACTCTTACTGGTGGAGCAGAAGATAACGCGCGAACGACGTGAACGACGTGATAACTTACAGGGCAAAACACTAGTCATGACAACCAGGCTGAAGAAGCGAGGAGGGATAGATGTGGTTATGAGATGAGATTTACAAACTGTCGCGAGCTTTTGTGGCTATTTCATCTACGAGACGTTCAGGTCAGCTGATCAAAATGAAAACCAAACGCGCTTTACTTTGTGAATTTTCTCACACGATAAAAATATAGCTATAACATAAACGCTATGTTTTGGGGGCTTAAGGGCCCAACGGGAGTCAGGCTGTGAGAGAAACCGAAGCAGAGAGCTCCCGATCATTTCGACCACATGGGTTTTTTCAACGAGTAGTGATACTGCAAAGGGCGTGGCTGTCATGCTGGCCGCCTAGAGAGAAAGGCGGCCGCCGAGGCTAGGAGCAAACCCTGGTTCCCCGGCTCATTAATCAAGCGCCTTGACCACTAAGCCACAGCGGCGTGGAAATAAGGAAATAAACAAGTCAAGTAGTAAAGCTTAGTTTTTTTTTCTCAGCGCGTACTATAACCCATGGCTCATCCGTGTCGCTGCTCCAATGCCGCAGTTGTGTACTTCACTCTACAATAGTGAATGAATAGACGGACACCAGCCGTTTCTGTACGAACCCAAGCCCGACTCGGGTCCGCCGCTTAAAGCCCGAGCCCGGCCCGGGCCCGCAACTTCAGGCCCGGCCCAGGCCCGGCAAAACAAATCATATCCCGGCCCGGCCCAGCCCGCGGGCCGGGCCGGCCCCGGGCTTTCGGGCCGGCCCGAGCCCGTGCAGTGCACTAGTTGCCGCTCGACGGCTCCGCCCCGACATCTCTCGCAGCCCCTTCACAACAGCCGTGAGTGAATTGAGGGGCCGGATTACGGGACGATAAATCACAAACGGATGTCTGCCAGTGCGTGTCGAATAACTGGAGCGGGGCTTTGCGTCCATTTCTTAGATTACGATCGTCCCGTAATTCGGCCCCAGTTGAACACAAATTGGTCACACAACAGAAATCGTAATCCTAATGAATAAATCTCCGCATCAATCCCATTGCTCGGCTGATATTTTTTTTTCTCACGTAAGCAAGTATCTAACCTGATATGCGATAATGCGTCTGTTTATTAAACTAGCTGTCGAAATCACACACACAATGAACTCTCTACTTCATGCTATGCATTGCCCTCCGGTACACTAATGTCACTGGGTACACATCATACTGCTCACATTGAGCCCTTTGAGCCAGTCCCTTAGCCATAACATTTTGACGTAACCTTTGTTGGACCTCTTGGAGATAGGGTCTTGGAAGGTGGTCCCGGTTATGGCCTTAGTTTAATGCATTTGACCGCTCCGCTAGAACATATCCGATTAGCTAGTTCAGCTGTTGCGACTCCTTCAACGGAAGCTGTGCACCTATTTGGTTTGGCAGGGATGTTTTAGTATACTATGGTTGAACGCTCCGCTAGAACGTCTCCAATCAGCTTGTTTAGCTTTTGCTCCTTCAACTGATGCTACACACCCACTATTTTGCTTGGCAGGCCTTGTTTAGTATACACCGCTTAAATGCTCCGCCAGAACATCTCCGATTACCTTGTTCAGATGTTGCGACTCCTTCAACGGAAGCTGTACGCCTACTATTTTGATTGGCAGGCCTAGTTTAGCATATTATGCTTGAACGCTCTGCCAGAACATCTCCGATTAGCTTGTTCAGCTATTGCACCTCCCTCTACAGAAGCTGTGCACCTATTTGCTTGGCAGGGCTGATTTATTACGCTTGAATGCTCGGCCAGACCACCTCCAATTAGCTTGTCCAGCTGTTGCTCTTGCCTACAACGGAAGCTGTGCACCTACTGTTTTACTTTGTAAGCCTGGTTTAGCATATTACGCTTGAACGTTCTGCCAAGGCATCTCCGGTTAGCCTGTTCAGCTGTTGTGCCTCACTCTACGGAAGCTGCGCACCTATTTGGTTTGGCACTTTCCCTAACTGCACCCTAACTGCACTTTCTACGTGCTTCATGCGATCAGTTTCGGTTTTGGGCTGAAAGGCACACATTTTCCTAGCGGTGCAGGGTTTCACAGAATGACCTACTTTTAGTTTCAAAACTTATATAGCTTCGTCTTGTCCGTGGCTCCGAGCTCGCCACTGACACTAACCACCGAGCTGTTTATGTGCGTATGTAGCATTTTAGAGCGCAGATCTTCGGCGCCCGTTCCTGCGCTGAGCGGCGTGCCTCGGCGTAACCGGGCGGAAGAGTGCATCGGAGCGCAGGAGAGTGAACGCAGGGTTCAGCGGAGGACGAAAGACTGCGATTGCGGAGAGAGCGCGAGAAGGCAAGCGGAGAAGCAACGGCGCATAGATGATGAAGAAACTTTATTTCCGCCAGAAGAAGGCCCGTGCCCCTCCGGATCCGCACGCAGGCGTCCGGGGAGGGGCAGCGTCGCAGCTGGAAGACTAGCAACGATATAGTCGCGCAGCTTCTGCTGCCAGGCGGGTAGCGTATCGTTGTATGCTAAGGTCGGCACTTCTGAGTATGGTCTCCCATTCCTCTGCATTATTAATTCTGCCATATCCTGGGGCACTGGGGCATCTCCGTAGTATGCGTTCGAGTGTAGCGGTATGCCCGCAGAACTCGCACACCTCCGCATCCTCCCTCGTGTCACCTCCTGTCCAGCTCCTCCAGAGCGGGGATGCGAAGTTTCTAGCTTGGAGTCTTCTCCAGTCATAGGCCTCAGCCGAGCTAAGAGATCTATCCGGAGGAGGATAGATCCTTTTGTTCTTTTTCTGATTGTCTGTGATGCTATTAAAGGTATTGGTTTCCTCTTTAGTGCAACATACAGCAACGGCGGCAGCCTATGCGTGCTGTCGTCTGCTCGCTGATGGCGGCACCAATACGGTATGCATTGCTCTCCTGAGATGGCGCCACAGACATCATTATCATCATCAGCCTGGCTACGTTCACTGTTGGACAAAGGCCTCTCCTATGTCTCTCCAATTAACCCTAACCTTTGCCAGCTGCGGCCACCGTGTCCCCGCAAACTTCTTAATCTCATCCGCCCACCTAACTTTCTGCCGCCCCTTGCTACGCTTGCCTTCTCTTCGAATCCACTCCGTTACCCTTAAGGAACAGCGGTTATCTTGCCTTCGCATTATATGCCCTGACCAAGCCAATTTCTTCTTGATTTCGACTAGGATGTCATTAACCCGCTTCTGGTCTCTTAACTTGACACCCATAGCTCGCTGCGTTGTCCTTAAGCTCAACCGTCTTTGTTAGCCACCACGTTTCTGCCCCATAGGCGAGTACCCGTAGGACACTGCTGTTGTATACTTTTGTCTTGAGGGATATTCGTAAACTGCCATTCGTGATCCGAGAGAACCGGCCAAATGCGATCCACCCCATTCTTATTCATTTCCCTCTTGATTCCGACCTGCGGTCACTTCCTGCCCTAAGTAGACTATTCCCGTACCGTTTCAGCGCCTGGATGCCATTGCGAGAACTTTGAATCGTGCTCTGCAGTTCATACTCTGCGTGACTTAGCAAGGCAGTGCCACCGGCGAATCGCAGATTACTTAGGTATTCTCTATTCTCTTAACCCCCAACCAATTCGCAATCCAAGCCTCCGAATACCTCTTGTAAACAGGCGGATGAAAACAGCATTGGCGCGAGATCGTGTCTCCCTGCCAAACACCCTTCCTTATTGGAATTTTATTGGAGCCTTTATGCAGGGCTGTGGTGGCTGTGGAGCCGTCATAGATATCTTCCAGTACTTTTACCGCAGTAGCGAGCCGGCCGTTCGCCCGAGGCGAGGCTCTTCGGCGGCGGAACGCTGTGCGCGTTGCCCAAGTCTAAAACCCAGAGCCGCTAGCGCCTTTCGGCACTAGGTCTTCGGCTCGCAGTTCCTGAAAAAGACCCGACCTCGTTATTTCTAGGAATATTTGGTAGTGTTTGCTGACACTGGGAATGCTGTACCCAAGACGGTATAGGTTTGATTGTATTTGGACCTCCCGCACACACGCACACTCTTACGGTGTCTCCCATGCACAGCGATATCGCGGTGAGAAAACAAACTTGGCTTCGAGGAAATCTGCGTTTAGACCGAAGGTCATGTGGACATGAAGGCTTGCTGTGCTGCAGCTGATTAGTATAGAACGCAGCGGACAGCCAGGACCGCTGGGGCCTTGGACCTAGGCGTCCAGCCGAGGACTGATGAAGTGCAACTCCATTCTCATAGCTCAGTGAAAATTTTCAGTCAACCAACAAATCAGTCAGCCAGCGAATCGTTGTCTCAGCTCTGGTAATGACAGCCGCTCTGGGGACCTTGTAGCTGGAGGAATTGCACGCGGAATACAGCTGCGAAGTGGTCGGCAGAATGGTACACCGCAGACTGGCGAATAGGCGGCAATGACAAGCACAGTTTATTCTTAAAAAAAAAAAAACGATGAGGCATCCAAAGTGGGCAAGAAAAGCAGCGTCAAGGTGAAAATGATGACAAAGCGAGGCTAACAAAAACACTGTCTTCAGGCATGAATCTGGGCATCGTCGTCGTCGCCGCCGAGCTCCTGCTCCTTGGCGAACCCCAGGAACACCTGCACAAACGCGGGGGTACAGCGTCAGCGTTCACTCAATTCTGACTCGTCGAAGAGACATTGCATGAATGCAGCGCAGACAGGTACACGCGAGAGGAATAGACACCTCCAGCGCTTATGACATCTGTTCCTCTTGCCTTCCGGTATTTTTGCGCTGTATTCGTTCACCATGACACCAACAAGCCTGGGAAACCACTTTAACGGATATTCGCATCCGTGTTACTTTTTTCTTTTCGTTTTAGGCGCTGTCGGCCAACTGTTATTCGTTTTTCTTTGCAGCAGATGGACCCAGGTTGAGGAATAAGTCCGAAGGCGGGGACTGTTTCCAACAAGGGAATGATTCCAATCATCAGCCACATGAGCTAAGCCGCGCAGGTACCAGATAAAACAGCGAAGCTTGTGCTTTCGAGAACTAAAGTCCTATAGCATGGGGGCCCTCGCGACGCCCGCTCGCTCTCGAATCTCTGGACTCGTATGGATACCACGATGGACCACCGCAGGGACCAGATATATGAGAATAAACGCTTTGTTTTTAGCGCGCAGCTCTTATAGGCGCCCGTTCCTGCGTTGAACGGCGAACCGAGCGAAGAAGCGCATCGCAGGACACGAGAGCGAACTCAGAGCACAGAGGAGGACGAAAGGTGGCGATAGCAAAGCGAGCGGGAAGAGGAAACCGGTGGTGCGAATGCAGGGCGCCCACGAAAAAAAAAAAAAAAGAAGATTGTCCTGGAGCACGCTCGAAGGCTCGGCCTCCTACCGCTAGCGCGTCTCAGCTCACGGCCCTGGTCCACCTCTCCCCGCGACTTTGGCGAAGCGCGACCTAAGGTACGAGATGGTTCGATCTCTCTCGAGAAGTCCGGGGAAGGCAGGCGCAGCTTGGTGCCAGCCGCGGCGCCCTTTCTAGGCGCCGCCGCCTGCTTCCAGAAATTTCTTGCTTAGTTTTTCGAAAACGCTTTACCGATCGCGCGCACACGTCCACGGCTTGAATAATGTGCTACCGCCTTCGGCGTGCGGCCATCGTCTCCCTTCTTCCCTCCTATCTGTCTGAATAGACCTCTCATCGAAATAGTAATGTTGAAGAGTAGGTGCGCCGGCCGTGGCATTTTGCCGCGCCGTTTTAATCAGCGTGTGCGGAATCTTCCTTCTCCTGTTTGCGACCGGTTTCACTCAGTGGTGTGTTACGTTTTGCGTAAAGTGGTGTAGCGCAAGAGCGAATAGTGCGTAGTATGCTGCGTTACGTGAGCAGCTACTACGCCCGCGATTTATGATCAATCCCTCGAAACTTAAGGAATCTGGAGGAGAAGAGGAGACTGCGAATAAGGTACAGAAATGGGCTAAATAACCCTCTAGATTCCAAGCAACTGCAATAGCGTCCTGTCAAGCGGCGAATTCAATGTCATTTCCGACGAATGACATTAGCCCGAATTGACATCCCTGCTCGCGTCGTTGGCGAAAGCCCTGCGCATTAGGGGACGTGTTCCGAGGCTTCATCCAGCTCTTGAGCCATAATTGAGGGATAAGCCTCCCACTCGAGTGGGTCCCGGTTGCCAGGCTGCAACCTCCTTAACCAACAACGAGAAAACGATGACGAATACTCCAAAAGCGCACGGAACACGGGGGCACTTTCGGGCCCTTCATCATCAACCGGGACCCACTGGACTGGGAAATGAAGGCTTATCCCCCAGTTACGTCTCAAGAGCTGGATGAAGCCCCGGAACACGTCTCCATGTGCCCGCAGACAATCTTCTCGCAGATAAAGACGGTTTGTTTGCCCCTTTTTGGCTTGCTTATTCCATTCCTCGTGGAGGTGTACCTCCACTTCTGCGCATGCGCCGACGGGTACAGGACGCCTCCTAATCCAGGCCTTTCCCATGAAGTCTCCCTGCGGTACCCCGGATGTAATGCGGTTCTAACCAAGTTCCTCCCGCATACGTGCAGATGCACGACTACTAAGACCATCGTTGCGGTGACTCAACTCTGTAGCGGTGTGCGTGTATGCCAATTTCTGTGCAGTCAGCGCTGTGTAATGCATGTTCGCTTATATGCAATACCTCGTGTTTGTGTTTAAACTTGTTTGAAGGTGCGATGTCAACAAGCTTAAACGTTCTGTGTTAGACGAGACATTCACGTTTGGCACATCTGGCCTGTAGCTTTACTGCTGTAGTGCATTCCGCCCCCGCGCCCTCTTTGTGAGCGTGAACGTCTGCGAAATGATTTTGACACACTAACGTTATAAGCTGCACATGTACTCCGAGTCAAAATCTGGACGCAGCGTCGTTTCGTAAACCCCCCCCCCCCCCCCCTTTTTTTTTTTAAATGTTACCGTGCAAGCGAGCCTTGGCACTGAAAAAGAAGACGGTGGGACTTACCTGTTCTAACGTCGTTTGGCTGAAGCTGAACTCTTCTATAGAGAACTTTGCTTTCGCTGTAAAGAGAGAGGAAGCATAACACATAAGGAAAATGCGATGCAAACTACAGCGCAGGTGCCTCAGTAGTCCTCACCGCAAGCCATGTTGCTTCGTGTTAACAATGAAGGCATTGAATTTGTACTCGGCCCGAAATCTGTACTCGGACAGGCGCTTACTTTGGCCGTAACCACTGCTGCCGCGGTGGCTCAGTGGTTATGGTGCTCGACTGCTGGCCCAAAAGACGCGGGTTCGATCCCGGCCGCGGCGGCTAGAATTTCTTTGGAGGAGAAATTCTAGAGGCCCGTGTACTGTGCGATGTCAGTGCACGTTAAAGAACCCCAGGTGGTCGAAATTTCCGGAGCCCTTCACTACGGCGTCTCTCATAGCCTGAGTCGCTTTGGGACGTTAAACCCCATAATCCTAATCCAACTTTGGCCGAAATAACTTCTACCTGCGCATCCAATGATTACGCAATACGCCGCGACATCATCCACATTCGCTCTTCGACTTCCTATGACGTCGGCTCATTCTGTCTCGTCCATCCAGACGACTCGCGTCTTTGGGTCGTTCTGAGCACTTAAAGGTGTACTGAAGATGAATATGAACTCTGAACTGCCAGAACTCGATCTACACGTTCCGAGCGTTCTTAGAAATTTCGAATTTGCAATGTGCGGCCGATTTCCCTAGTTTCAATCCAATTAAACGTCCCGGCTCCCGCCTTTTTTTTTTTTTTTAATTCCCCGCAGACGGTGGGAAGAGTCGACCAACCTTCAGCCAGTCCCGGCTTGCCGCTCTGCCATTGGCGGAGTGATACGTAGCGGTCGGCGAAAGCAAAGAGTCCACGCGTATTTTTATTTCCGTGGGCCTAATTTGCAGCTATGTATTCTCTGGTTAGATATATTCATTCACGGAAACCTAAAAAACAAAATAAAAGCGAAATCAAAGACTCCACGCGTATATTTATTTCCGTGGGCCTAATTTGCAGCTATGTATTCTCTGGTTAGATATATTCATTCACGGAAACCTAAAAAACAAAATAAAAGCGAAATCAAAGACTCCACGCGTATATTTATTTCCGTGGGCCTAATTTGCAGCTGTGTAGTCTCTGGTTAGACATATTCATTCACAGAAACCTAAGAAAGGAAATAAAAGCGAAAGCAAAGAGTCCACGCGTATTTATATTTCCGTGGGCCTAATTTACAGCTATGTAGTCTCTGACTAGATGTATTCATTCACGGAAACCTTGTAGCGCTTGTGTGTGTTTCGTCTCTCTTGTCCGTGTCTTTGTTTGCACTATAAACCCTTCTACACCAAGATGAACTAGCACCTCGCCCAACAGGAAGTTTTAATGAACTAAAAAAAACAAAAGCGAAAGCAAAGCCACCACGCGACTGTCTGAAAGGCACTCCATGCGTTGGTCGACTCCTCCCACCGTCTGCGGGGAATGAAAAAAAAAAAAACGGCGGGAGCCGGACGTTAATCCGATTTAAATTAGGGAAATCGGCCGCACAGCTCAATAATTCTGAGTTTCTAAGAATGCTTGGAACGTGTAGATTGAGTTCCCGCGGCAAAAAGACGAGTTTAGGTTCCTCTTCAGTGCACCTTTAAAGCGGAAAGAATTTCTACACAACAATCGCAGAGTTTGCAACCTCTGTGCATCGCTCGCAGAGGAGCAGGCCCCCCGGCGGTCTCTGGGGCGTTACCTTCGTCCATGGCGACGAAGACGTTCGCTAGCGACGTGACGCCCGCCTGCGGGATGTCGTAGGTGAGCCGGTCCTGGAACCCCTCTCTGAGCGAGGCCGAGGGGAAGACCTGCTTCACGTAGACCTTCAGGTCGCCCAGGTTCTTCTCCCAGGCGCCCTCGTGGCGGTGCATCTTGATGTCCAGCGTGTAGCCGGCGCCGTACTTGTTCTTCAGGTGCTGCGTCGAACCCAGGCACCTGCGACGCGGGATAGGGGACGACCGAGTGTTACGCCCACACTCCGGCCCAACCGGCTTTTAGCATGCTTGCTCTAGTACGCGGCAGTTCAGATCTCTTGTCCCGTGGAAAAGCAGCGGGGCTTGTTTACCTGGGAGTGTGACCCACAGAAAGACAGAGCGCGGGGCGTGGCCAGTAGAGGAAACACAGGTGTGAAGATTTACAGAGAATATTAGAGAGCGAGGAGGAGCAAAGTGCAGTAGAAAATAGCCGAGGAGCATTCGGGATATGAGACAGGCTCGTGGTTAGGTGTAGTCAAGCTCGCTGTGGTTAAACGCAAAGGTCGACGTTGTCGAGCAGCATACAGGGTTGACTGTCTTCCTAAGTTGAGGAAATTGCAATATTGTTGGCGCCTCAAGGCTATTCCTGCAGCAAGCCTCCGTCCAGCTACTGCAGTTTCACGCCTGTCGTTATGTTTCCGTGGCTCGCCGTTTATTTTGCGCAGCAAAAAAAGGCCCGTCGGCAGCACGCTTCAAAAGAACTCGTTGCCAGACTCGTTGGCGCGTGGTTTTTATTGCGAAAGCAATACTACTTGCACTTTCACGCCTTTGCCGTGCCGCGGCGGTGACCACCATTGACCTTCATTTGACCTTGATTGCATTAGATTGGATTAGATTAGATTTGATTTGATTAGATTACATTAGTTTAGATTAGATTGCATTGGATTAGATTCGATTGGATCGCATTGTATTGGATTGGATTGTATAACCGATGCATCACCACAAGTCTAACCACAAGCACCAGCACCAACTACACTACCAGCTCAACCATGGCGTAGGTACGGATATTGCTTTCGCAATTACCGGGCTTAACCAAGCTAAGCCACAGCGAATTTTTTTTCCGAAGAACGCTCATTGGAAAGGAACGCATGCATCAAGAAGAGACCGGGACATCGGTAGTGGAGTACCTGAGCGCTCCGCGCACCATGATGCCCACTTTGGTGCACAGGGCGTCCGCCTCCTCCATGGAGTGCGTGGTGAGGAGGGCGCCCCGGTCCCCGCCCTGCGGGAACGTGGAGCAGATGGTGTCCCAGAGGAAGCGCTTGGACTGCGGGTCCATGCCCGTCGAGGGCTCGTCCAGGAGCACGATGCGCGGCTTGCCCAGCATGCTCACGGCGTAGCTCAGCTTGCGCTTGGTGCCGCCCGACAGCTGCTTGGCCCGCTTGTCCGCGTGCTCCCGGATGTTCAGCTTGTCCATCAGCCTGCGGGGAGGGAGGACCGCCCTTGTGACCACCTCCTGTGTGCCCCATTTGCTCAACGCCGAGGACGGCTATGCCCTCTAAGCAGAAAGGAGTAAAACGGGAGTATGCCCTTCAATATAAGGGAGTACGCTAGCTCCCCTACCTTTTATAAGGGAAGGGAGCTATAGGACAGCTAACTGTCTTCTTACTCCCATGTAATTGTATTCGCGTTTGGAGTGTATGGCCGAGAGTGCGTGCTTATGGTGCTTTCAAAAGCTTAACCCAACGTGAGCGCTTTGGCTTTCTTTTTGTCTTGACTTTGGTCTTGACCTTCTGTCTGCCTTTCAACGTAATGCCGCAAGCAGCCTGAATTTTAATCTCTTTTAACGCGCAACGTCTATGGCCGACCAGCGCTTATTACAGTTCTATGGTGCAAAAATACGGAATAATATTCCGCTCGAAGTCAAAACGTCGAGGAGCTTTGTTATGTAAAACGATAATTACTTGATAACATATAGTTACGTGCATTGTTCCCCGATTTTTATTTTCTGACTACCATACGATTTCGTGTAACATGTTGTTTTACGAGTGTATTATTCTTCTGCCCAGCGCGTACGACTAAGGGCCTCAACTAGCTTCGGATATGGACCCAACAGATTTTGATGTACTGTTTATATTGTGAATAAAAGTTGCGAAAAAAAATCTCTGCCTATCCCGTAAACGAGAGTAGAGTAAGCATGAAATGTTTACGGGCATAACACATTGGTTTTAGATGGTACTAGTCAAAATCTTGAAATGGGTCTAGTGTTCAACACACCACACCACACATACTGTGCACTGGTCCATGTGGACGCAATCGTTTCCTGTGAGTGTCTGGGGAATCTCCTCCGCCCTGCCTCGTCAGCTGTATCCGGTTTCTGTCAGGCTCCATTGATCGGCTTTTAAGCAGCTGTGACGGTGGCGGCATTGAAATGCAGGACGATGCAGAAGCGTACGCGGACACGACGAGACGCAGGCCTGACAAGAATGTATACGCAGCGCGTTCGAATACTCCGCGAGCGTTTATACATCTGCCTGCCAAAGGGGAAACGTCATGCGCTGAAGGCCCAGCGGCCGGTCTTTTACATGCGTGAGTGTGGGATCGCTGCGCCATCCTTGGGGACGGCGCGGATTGGATTGGATTGTAAAACATTTATTGCGTCGAGAGCAGGTTGCGGAGGCACATGGCCGCTAGCCCATGGCTAGCGGCGACCTCGTTGGCCCGCTCGATTGCCCGCACTTGGATCTTGGGGTCCGAGCTGACCAGCACGGCCTCCCACCGCTCGGGAGAAGGGAGCTGTATCAACTCCGCCGGAGGCGGATCATCTGCGCAATAGCAGTTTTTCCGCCCAAAGCCCTTCTTGCCCTGGAGCTCCCCTCTTGCTCTAAGCGGCCCTCTCAGAGACTCTCGTTAAATCTCGTTCGGTGCCCGGATGCTCTCGTTTCAGCTCCCGGATGTGTGGAGTTCAGTGCCCGGATGTTGGCTCTCGGTCTCGGCGTGACCTCACCACACTGCCGACAACGGGAGCTAAAAGCATTTCACGCTTAAAAAAAACCCCTTTAGCGCTCGTAGTGTTCGTCTCTCGTCTCTTGTGTCCTCGTCTTTTCCTGCGCTACAGTGTATTGGAACTATGTACCAACAAGCCCAAAAAGCCACGCTACTGAACTATATTTCTAGTACAACGGGCCCGCTTTTTTAGCGCTCGTGGTGTTCGTCTCTCGTCTTTTGTGTCCTCGTCTTTTGCTGCGCTACAGTGTATTTGATCACCCGTCGTGTAGTAAACACTGCCCTATACGCCGCAGCTGTACAGGTTCGGTGTTGGGTTCAGGTCCCAGTGTCACCGAGACGAAATGTGCCCACTCACCAGTTCGTGACTGACTCGATCTCGCTGCTGCGTATTCCCCTCAACGCGGCGAAGAGGTGCAGGTGCTCGCGGATGGTCAGGTTGTTCCACAGGGCGTCGTGCTGGGGGCAGTAGCCGAGCATCTTGAACGCCCGGCACAGGTTGGAGGTTATCTCGAAGCCCCCCACGGCCACCTGCGCCCAAGAGCGGATGCGGTGAGGAGAACAGGAAGCCGTGCTTCTCGTCGGTTCATTCCCGTCGTCCTGGTGATGAGGGTCTGTCGACAACACAGCATGGTGCTTGGGTGGGAAGCGCCTTTTATTAGGCGCCGCGGTGGCTCAGTGGTTATGGCGCTCAGCTGCTGACCCAAAAGACGCGGATTCTATCCCGGCCGCGGCAGTCAAATTTCGATGGAGGCGAAATTCTAGAGGTTCGTGTACTGTGCGATGTCAGTGTACGTTAAAGAACTCCAGGTGGTCGAAATTTCCGGAGCCCTCCACTACGGCGTCTCTCATAGCCTTAGTCGCTTTGGGACGTTAAACCCCCACAAACCAAGCCTTTTTTTTTTTTTTTTGCTAAGTGCTACTGAGTTTGGACTGGACTCATGATAGAAAAGGTGAAGTGCACCTGCCGCTGCAGTCTTCTGGATTCCGGGACGGTTAGCGCACTGAGATGTTGCGGAGTCTGAGTATCTGCTAAAAACGTAAACCTGGACATAAGCACATCGAGATCGCCGCAAGTTTGCAACAAACTGCTCTTAATACAGTCACGTCTCTTTTTTTGGGTGTGTATGCTTGTGCAATATGCCGCCAAGCATACGTGGACGTTTCTGTCCGAGCGCGAATGCATCGTGGGCGGTGCAATGTGTAAACGTATCGCAAGTTTTTCTTTTTCTGGTTTCGTTCGTAGCGGGTGGTCAAGAACGGAGCGCGTACCCTTCCGCTGGAGGGGCTCTCCTCGCCCACGATGACCTTCATGGTGGACGTCTTGCCGGCGCCGTTGGGCCCCAGCAGTCCGAAGATGTCCCCCTTGTCGATGGCCAGCGACAGGTTGCGGATGGCGATCTTGACGTGGTTTCGCGGCCGGCACCGGGCCCCCTCCTCGTACACCTTGCGCAGCTCGCTCACGTAAACCACCGGAGGCTGAGGGGAAGGGGGTCCGTCACATAGAAGGTGAAAGACAGTGAAGCTCTGCTCAGGTCGTTAGGCAGTCGCCTTCACGGAAGCAAAGACTGCCGGGAGTCAGCTGGCACTACGGCAGAACAGGCCCCCCTTTCGCGTGAGTTGTAATCGCGCCGTATCCCGCAAGCGTGACGACGAACCTCATCTCTTTAGAGTTTTGCGCCTTTAACAAGTGGCACCGAAAGGACGTGCGCGAAGACTATCGCCAGTGGTAAACAGTCGGAGGACTTATCAGCAACTTTCGCGAGTAGAAACTTTTCTGCAGGCTGTCAAAACCAGTATTAAACTCCCTTCAACTGTAGCTGCGACGAAACTGGTAATTAATATACATCCGAAGTCAAGCAAGGGTTTTTAGTGCCCTGCACGTGGCTTTTTACCCACAAAACTTAATTGTAATTAAAAAAAAAACAAAGGTTATGAAACAGTCGAATCCAGTGCTATAAAAGGCCACAGCAAACTCACCTAAGTGAGGGCACGTATTCTATCGTAACTCGACTATTTTCAATTTCTTGTCTATCATACAGAGCGCTATTGTAGCTCGTACAAAGTGCATTAGTATCTTGCGTGCAGGAAAAAAAAAAAACAGAACACTGCTTTAAAAAGAAAAACAAGCCGTTGTCACTGTGATGTTTTCCCATGCTCATGCCATTGTGCTGTCGGCAGCAAAAGCGCATGTGCCCCTGGAGCTAAGTTTGAGTTCGTCGCCACGCCACTTTCGGCAGAGCATGCTGCCATCTTTATCCAGAGGCATGCCACTATACTCTTTTCGATCCGTGGCGCTCCACGCTTTAAACGCTCAAAGACGTCGCAGTAGGGAGCGAGCCACGCTAGAGCACGTACGCCACTTTTGCTGCCGACAGCACGTGGTGGCGATTGCGTACCCAGCACCAAGCTAGAGGAAGAGAGAATGCCGCCAAGGCTGCGAACCGGGGGCCGCGGACGATCAGGATCGGCGCGCACCTTGGGCATGAGGCTGATGTCCATCTGGGACACCCGCTGCCGCTCGGCCTTCACGTCGGCGTCCTCCTTCTCGGGCACGTCGCTGTTGGGCGTGATGTCGATGATGCGCCGCGTGATCCAGAAGGCGTCCGCCATGCGCCCGCCGGCCTTGCCGATGTCCGCCATGCGCAGCAAGAAGTAGTACACGAACGTGTGCAGGACGCACGCCACGTACGTGATGAGGATGTTGCTGTCCCAGTCGAAGTAGGCCCACTTGTCCGCCTCGTAGCCGTTCGACAGCTTCGTCTCGATGGTCACCGACGTCTGTGCCGCGGGGGAAAAGAGGGGTCGTATACAATACAATACAATACAATACAATACAATACAATAAATCTTTATTTTCCAGAAAACAACTGGATGGTCTCTTGGGCTAAAAGCTACACAAAAGCTTGACGAGGCCCAAGAGACCATTACAAGGCAGCAGCGTAATGAAACGATTGGAAAGTGCATAAGTAGACAGTAATAAAGGAAATAATAAAACAGTTACTGTGACAAGTAATAATGATGTCAATGACATAAAGCAGCCAGTAATCAACTGAAACCGAAATAAAACAACTGAAAAGCACATACGCGGAAACAACAAACAAAATTTTAATGGATCACAACTGCACGAAATAGAAATGTAATTGTTTTTTGTTCAAGCCCTCTGTGTGTCCATATTTGTTTAATATTGTAGGGAGGTTATGGGTAAGTGAATGATATTTATAAAATGTACGAAAATTAGGAACTGCCCACGCATCAACATTTCTTGTTTGCACGCTGATATTTCGTCGCTCTAAGGATGCCAAGGACGTTAGAAGGTTAGTAACTTCAGGGGAGGAAAAGTAGATTGACTGTAATAGGCGAAATTCACACAGCTTGTCTACACTTATGATATTGAATGATTCAAATGCACCCTTTGTAGTTTCCGTGGGCTCAATACTTGCTATGTAACGAATGATTTTTTTTCTGTAAAACCAGGAGTTTATTTAAATTGGTTTTTGTGGTTGTACACCAGAGTATCTTAACCCTTTACTGCACGTTGTTGCATATATGCAACATTAGCATAAATGGCTCCAAAAACAAAAGGAAATCTGAGTTGGAGCTTCCTGTGCTCGTTGTTGCATTTCTGCAACATAGGTTTGAAAAGCGCGCCATCGTGTGTGCTGCCATCTGTCCTGCTTCAGTGGAATCACAGCCATAACAAACATGGTGGATGCTTCGCGCGCTCACGTGCTGTAACAACGGTAAGTTTTGCCGTTTTTTATGCCTTTCTGAACTGGATAATGTGCAGTGAAATTGTTTAGTCTTTACTACGCATCATTGTTAATGTGTGTAAGGCAGAAAACGTTCTTATAATGCAATATTTTGTTTCTGGCGCGTTAAAGTTGGTATGTTGCACATATGCAACAATGTGCACCTTGGTTGTTTTTCTTGACAGAACAGGCGATGGATGCTAAAACGTTCTATGGCCGAGCACTTCCTTCAGAAAGCGAAGACAGTGACCTTTCTGGAAGCGATGATGACCCTGAGTGTAAGTTCTTTGAGTATGCTTTTGTTGGTAGAGTACCATTTTTTTATTCGTTGCAGTTTATTCATTTGCTCTGTATTTATTTTGTGATGAAAATTTCGTTACACACAATAGTCAATTTTTTCATGCTTCAGATATTCAACCACGTGGAAGCCTCACTGACAGTGAAAGCTTATCAAGTTCACACTCTGATGAGGAAGAAAATTTGACGCACGACTCTACGACACAGCAACCTTCTAGTAGAGCAAATAAGAGAGTAATTTGGAAGAAAGCGAACTTGATGATGGATCCACAGGAAGTCCAATTCGCTGGAGAAAGTGACCTTCCAGAAGAACTTTTACATCTTTCTACACCGCTGCAGTATTTCAAGTACCTGTTCCCAAATTCACTGATGTCGCTAATAGCGGAACAAAGCAATTTGTTCGCGCTTCAAAAAAGACGTCAACCAGCCACTGTGCACTACTGCTGAAGAAATTGAAATGTTTATTGGAACCGCCATGTGGATGTCCATCATTCAGATGAAAAATGCAAGATGGTACTGGAGCGCAGCGACCAGGGTCAGTCAAGTAGCTGACACCTTTCCTTTAGCTCGCTTCGAAAAACTGAAGCATCACATTCACTTTGTCGACAATGCTACGCTGAGCCCAAAAGATGACTTGCAAAGATGACTTGCAAGGTGTTTTCATTGTGCACATTGTTGCAAATATGCAACATACCATTTTTCAGCCAATAAAAAATGTTGATAACCAGCGAATCAAATTTCCATGTGCATATAGTGATTTTTATGACTGCCTGCATGTCCTGAAATAATCTTATCATAAAATAAAAAATCGTGCAGTAAAGGGTTAAATGGGAGTTAAACAAAGCATGATATACTTGAAGTTTTATCTTCAAGTTTTATCTTTACAGTGTAGACACCCCCCATCGACTCATAGGCCGTTGCTAGGAAGGCTCGCGCAAGTTGCATGTACGCGATGTCTGCAACGTGCCTGAAGTTCCCGAGCACTGTCCCCTGCGAAGCGTGCACCACAAACGCCTTGCGTGTTGTGCGGAGAAACCCGTCCTACGCGTTTACTGCTGCTCATTTTGGCTGCGTTATGCGAGTGGTGGGTGTTCGTGTAGATGCGTGCATTGAACGATTGCAGTAGGAGGTGGGTTATTCGATAGGTCGTTGTCTGTGAATGCCGGCTCTTGTATTATTACTGGTATTACTGGTCTCAGCTGCTGAGATCAACGGAGCTATCGACTGACGCAGTCTCATCTCCTCCAACTTTGCGAGTAGTCACGTTTCTCGCACCACGTACGGAGTCAACTCTGGCAAGCAAAAGAACAAAGAAAACTGGTGTCTTCACTGTATAGAGTTCTACATGTGTGAGACATACAAGGTGTCCCAGCTAAATGTAACCAAGTTTATAAAAAACACGGGGTGTCCTAGCCGTCTGAAACCAAATGAGGGTTGTTTAGAGTCGGGTGACCTAGTCTGCAGTATTTTTTTCGTTCCTCAAGGTTGATTAATTAGTTAACCTTACTTAATTAGCTAACTTTTTAATTATTGACTTGAGGAACAAAGTGTCAATGGAAACGTTGTAGATCGCTTTGAGAAACAGCTTACTGAGACCTTTGCAGCAAAGTAATATTTACGTAAAGTAGTTTTTTTACCGGCCTTAACCCATAACCCGCACAATAACCCGCACCATAACCATAACCCGCACAATAAGAAAAAGCTTCCACATGACCACTGTGCCACTTCAACGTCCCAAGACGCGTCTTAAAGAATAAAATCCATTTTTTCTGAAGTCCTCTCCTCGATGAGACTTTGGGTGCACATTGAGGGAGAGAAGTGAGCGAGCAGCTGGTCACGTGACAACTTTCTTTTGAGGCCAATAAATGAAGCTACGTAAATCATAACTTGACGGAAATAGCACTACTAGCGGTTTTTCGAGGCGATCTAAAACTTTGTCATTGACACTTTCTTCCTGAAGTCAATAATTAAAAGTTAGCTAATTAAACTTAACTAATTAATTAACTTTCAAGAGCGATAGGATAGGATAACTTCATTCGGCTCTAGCACAAGGTTTTTTATGTGGTCAGATGAGTCCATCCGCAACGGTCGGTTGCCCCTATTCCAGGGCTCCGCTGGATGCTGCCGTCAGCTGAGCTCGCCGTATCAAACCGATCTGGTCATCGCGGCAGTCGCTGGAGAGCAGACCCTCCCATTGCTCCGCACTTGGGTTTGGTATAAGAGCGAAAAAAATACTCAAGACTAGGCCACGCGACCTATGAACAACCCTCAGTTGGTTTTACTGGACTAGGACACTTCGCCTTTTTTTAAAGTTTGGTTACATTTAGCTGGGACACCCGGTATATGCTTCGCGCGAGATGGACCTCTAGGGCTGGTACACACTGCGTGTAGAATCGCCACCTTGTAACGAAAGCTTTGTCGTGGCTTAATCGCTTGACGAGAACTGTAACGGAGAGTGAGCCTCAGATAGATACAGTAGCCAGCCAGGCGTGTGCTCACCTTTGTGATGTAGTAGAGGCCGCCGTTGGGGATGTAGAAGGGCACCAGCAGGCAGAGGGTGTAGTGCAAGGCGGTGGCGCTACGCGACGAGCCCATCATGTCCAGGATGGTCACCGGCACGGCCGGGAACATGGAGCACTGGAACAGAGCGAGAGGAGCAGGCTTGCTTAGTTTCCGCGTGACTTCCGTGTTTTCTCTGCCTTCTTTTCGCGACATACTAAATATCTACTCGTATTTAAAAAAAATAGCATTGCCCTTACGACGGGCTTCAAATTGTTGAACCGATAAGCAGCTAGCATTTCATGACGTATTGCACGATGCCGGACGGACAGCTGCTCATCAAAGGTTCACATATCCTGCAGCCGTCGTGTTTTTAACAACCTGCCGGTCAGCAGAGGAGCCAGTGAGTACCTTTCTTACAGGCTACAAAATTGACATATTCATTTCATATTCACAAAAACCGCGACACATGCGTAAGCACCCCATCAGTCCTCGTTCATGTTTGTGAACTGTTGTATCTTGACCACCATGACTTGAGTTGACATCTTATCAGTGTTGTTGGTGTAGCTCATGCGTGCTCCTGGTTGTTAGGAGAGTATATTTTATGCGTTCCTTTTCAATAAACCTTCAGTTGCTAGTCAGCACCTGTCTCATCTTCTCTCTTGTCCCTGTCGCTGCGCTGTTTTCTTCAAGTATGTACCAACTCGCCGTATTAGCGACATGTAAAGCTGTATGAAGCCCGTGCGGTTATCTTACCGTGAAATGACTGACTTGGCGTGTTAGGACCATAGTTTAGTGATGTAAAAAAATGGCCTGGCTTAGCTTATGGTTAAGCCTAGGATGCGAAGCATAGTTTTGCGGTCTGGCGAGCCGCCCTCTCCCTGGCCGACATCTCGCTGGTGAACTGACTCAACGAGTGCGTCGCCTTTTGCGTGACGTCAGTATCTCCTAGCGGTAGGAGCGGGAGTTAGGCCGCCGGCGGAGGCTGCGCGTCCGCAAGCGAGCGCACGAGGCCCTAGCTTTCACAGCTGTTGTGACGTCATATCACGTGGTGCGCCGATGAAGGTCAAGTGGTAGCTACGCGGCCGTGCGCGGCGCAGCAAGGAAGAGCTCGGTTGTGCGAGTAATATGCTTCGCATAAAAACGACGCTGTTCGGTGGTAAGTTATTATCGAAGAACATTCAAGTGCGGAAGACAAAATAACAACATAAAAGGAGCCTAGGGAACGGTTAGTACACAAGCAGCCCGAATTTGACTTTCCCTTGCAGAGTTGGCATTCCCTTGAGTACCTGTGTGAGTGCAATAGTATAAATACAGACGCCCATCCACGGGCCGCTCACCAGTAGCGCCATGAAGGGGAGGACCCCCTTGGCCGTCTCGTGCTTGTTGAAGAGGTGCGTGAGCACGTAGCACACGATGAGCGACGCCGGCACGTAGAGCAGGAACAGGGCCACGATGGCGAGCAGGGCCACGGGGTCCGTGAGGAAGGGCACCCCGATGGCCACCAGCGCGAGCACGGTGAGCATCACGGCCAGCAGGTAGAGCACCGCGTGGCTCAGCAGCACGGTGAACCAGTAGCCCGAGAAGAGCAGGCCGGAGACGCGCAGCTGGTTCTTGACCTTGTTCTGGCGGTCCTCGACCACCTCGACGGCGATGAGCGAGGGCATGTAGGCGAGCACCACGCTCATCATCATGGTCCACGTGTAGAGCTGCGCGTCGAACACCTTGTCGACGCCCCGCTGGGGCCACGGGAAGGAGGCGGTGCGGAGCCGCCGCTGGCGCAGCACGTCGGAGCTCTTGGCGCGCGCGGCGTAGAGGGCGTTGAACATGAGCGACTGCAGGATGGGGAGCGTGTGCACGTGCGAGTCGTTGAACAGCAGCGTCAGCGGGTTGGTGTACTGCAAAGAGGCACGGAGGGAACGCATTTGAATAGGACATCGCAGAGGGAGGAGTGGGCGCGAAAAGTTCACGCATCCAGTGCGCTGCACAGGCTAACAGGTAGAGGCTGTTGAATTTAGGCCGCGTTTCCGTATCTCCACAGCCTTGAAAGGAAGTTACCATACGAGGGCCGACTCGCCTATCTGTAACTCGGCCTTTAGAGAAATTAATCGGCGCTCGTTATGATCAACTTTCAGGTGAAATTCGCGGACGTTACATGCACTAATTTATAAGAAGCGGTAGTCCAGCCAGGGTTCTGTTATGCCGCCAGTCTTACGTCGCTTGAGCGAGTGGCTGCGTGTACGGTTGCACACGTAGGTGCGGGAGAACTCTGTTTCTCGCTTAACGTGTGTGTACTGCCTGAATCACACGTTCCCGCAGCAAAGGTGCGAGCGCTGGTTGAAGTCGAATGCGTCCTATTTCGAACAAACCTTGGCTGAGCTAACATCAGGAATTCATGACTCATGTAGTGTTGCGAAAGCAGAAACGATGTTTTGAATGTCTTAGAAGCGGGATGGGCAAGCTGTAAGCCTGAGCTCGCAATCCTGAAATGTCGCCTTCGATAATCTCTTATCAGGGCGCCATACATGGCGGCACTGGTTCAGAAAGAAAACTTTTCTGCCGCTACACCACTCGCATGAACGAAATAGTAACAAAGCGTCAGTGTTTGTAGCACCGCTGAGCTTGTTTCTATTGTCGTCTAACCTTACGGCTTCCGAACTAACCTAGAGAAAGCAGAAGAAATAGCTGTAGCGCTTGCGCTCGGATGCTCCTGTGCCACCTCTATACTCAGGGATTCAAAAAAAGCACTCCTAAATTATGCTAAGCGCGGAGTCCACCCTGCCACCTACCAAATACTGACCCAGAACCCGCCCTCCTCCTGTAGCGCTGAGCTCATCTGGGTGCCCGCGTACTCTGGAAACCCCGGCAATGGGGCCGCCGATTCTTTAGCACGAGGGTCTAGAAACCGGGCACAGGCAGACCTAATGGGGGGTTTCTCAAATGAGCGTGCGTGCACCTTCGTTGAACTCATTGCGAATGCTCATGCCGAAACGGAAATATACCCACCCCCCGACTCCTCCCTCACTACCAAACGCTGACCATACCCACCCCCTCTCTACTCTCCCACTACCGACCCATCCAATCTTCCTGTCCTCTGTGCAATGCACAGAAGGCAAACCTGACCCATATCCTCCAGGCCTGTCCGACGTCGCCTTCACCCGGCGGGTCGGTGCCACTCCAAACATGGGAGGACTGGGAGACCTCACTACGCTCCATGGACCCGGCAAGACAAAAGATCGTCGCCAGCCGCGCTGCCAGCGTCATGTACCTTTTAGGCATGAACGTTTGAGTGTGATGGGGTCGTGCGGGGACCCAGGGGTCGTACGAGGCCCGAATTCCTGTGCAAAATAAGTTTTCTCTCTCTCTCTCTCTACGAATAACAGTTAGAGTCAAGAAGCTTGAAAAGAAAGACATCCTGAAGCGCTCTTTCTGTTCTGTTCTGTTGGTTTCTTACCCCTTGACATGGCACACGACATTCGCAGTGCAGTCTCCCTCCGGGGACAAAGCACGGGATTGGACTAAGTCCGCCTAATACACAGCGACACGTGGCTTTTCTTCTGATACTGCAGTAACCTGCGCAGTGACACCAGCGTAAAGGATTCCGGCACGACGTACCTTGTACTCTCCGCCAAGGTTCTCGGGCACCGTGGCGTAGTAACTGTTGACGTCGACGTTGTCCAGCGTGACGCTGTTGTTCCTCCATCGCACGGTCATGTTCTGTATTCTCATGGCCTCCTCGAACAGACGCACGTGTTCCGCCACTGCAGAGAGAACGGAACAAAGAGGACGCTTAATGAACAGGGGTACTTAAGAACGGAGTTGTTTGAGGACGGCGAGACTCTTTTATCGTTGGTGGCCTATTTGCGTCAAACTCTAACATTCCAGACATCCTGAGACATTCACATAGACCTGAACACTCGGGTGACCAAGCCGTGGAAACAAATTGCCCGTGCCTTTGTGCTTTCTGGTGATGTGCATAGGCCAGTATCTTTGAGCTATTTCGCATCTCAGTTTCTGTGAACTGTCGAGTTGAAGAATGATCACAGAATCGCAACTGATTTGTTTTGTCAGACAGGCGTTCGCCAACGAAGAAACAAAAACCTCCTCGCTGTGCGTGAGAATACGAAGATAGTGCAGTTGAAACTAGTTCAGTGTGTTTAGAGGAACCTCCAAAGTGTAGTAGATCAACAATAATTTCTTTTCTTGAAACTTACTTACAGCACTTTCGGGTTTTCACCTAAACGCACGGGACTTTTACATAGCTGCCGCTTCGAGTTGATCAATTCCGCCTCGCCTTGCCATCTGCTAGTAGTCCGGTTTGCTTAGCTGGTACAGCGACTGCCCCGAAGAGACGTTAGTTCCGTGTTCGATTCCCAGACATGGACGAATATTTCTTCAAAAAACCTGTCAAATCTTATTTAATTACCCTTCCTTGCGGATAAAACAGCGCAACACTGAGAACAAATTTATCAGTTTCAGGCTGGAAACAGTCTCTCGTGCCGCAGACGGCCGACAGCAGCAGTTTTTCGTGATGACTGGTGAGTGTATAACTGATTTTACTGAAAACTTGGAGAAATCCATGGTTAGTAGTTTTTTCGTATGGTCCTGTCGTGTAGAGCCACACGCGTTACTCTGCAGATATGTTTGGCCAGCTGCGGAGCAATACAACGTGCCGAAGTTATGGCGAAAGCGCGATGTATTAATTAAAAAAATACAGGCACTGTTCGCGTGTTTTGTAGCGAAAGCTACATATTGGCCACGAACTTGCGATTTCGCATTAGCGGTGCTCCGAGAAGGCACAGAGACCGTCCTTGAGCCGTTGCCTAGCAACCGCCGCAGCTGGCGGACGCCGCGAGCTCGCCGCGCCATCTGGCGTGACCTCACACCGCGCGCCTCGCCGCGGAGCCGCCGCCGCCGTTTGGTATGACGTCACACCACTTGCCTCGTTGCGCTTGCCTCCGCTCGCTTCGCCAGCTGTGTCGCATGCCTACTTTCGCTACGTATATCTTGGCATAGCCGCGGGCTAAGCCACTGCCAATTTTATGATGTAGATGGTGTTCAGGTGGTTCCCGATACAACACACGCAACTGCCAAGCGCTGGCAATTGTACAGGGTCAATCACACTTAGCGGGAACACGGCTCTGCGTGGCCACGCACGCGCGGAATGCCACTGCTTCTAACGCGGTCAAGAATCAATACAGAGTGGCGCACGAGAAGAGGGACCTTGACGTGGTGCTTCGTGCCATCTGCCCCTTTGCACGAGTTTGCTAGAGGCTTGGCCGTAATGGCGCTCCGCATGCGCGCAGCCACGCGAAGCCGTGTTCCCTCTCAGTGTGATTGACCCTGTACGTTTAGCATTTCGTTGTCGTCTGCCGGCCACTGTGCAATGGGAAAGTCAGCATGTTAGATTATGAAAAGAGTGTATAGAGGTTGGCACAAGGCATGTTTTTTTTTTCTTGCTCTCTCCAGCCAGATCACAGAAGTCGGTGACAGTGCTGTGTTAGGATTTCGCACCAATTCAAGGAACTGGCGCTGCAGTTAAATACTTCAATTCCTTGTTTTCTTTTAGGGTCGCAAAATCAAGCCCCATTTGTATCCCATTTCTTTATCCAATTTTTCACGTTCTCTGTCGACAGTAGCGAACCAGACATCAGAACGACCTAGCTGCACGGTAAAATATCCCATTCTTCACCAGAAAACCGAACCAGCAGCACCGAAGACCCAAGTTCACTCCGAAAAAACCGGTGCGGGATGACTCTCGCAGTCGACCGTGCCCATCCACGCATGCGCAAACAGACCTGCTTTCCAGCCGCCGAGAAGCAGGTTTTGTCGCCCGCGCTCGCAAATCAACGCTGAGATCGTCGGTGTCCTTTGCTTTCTCGTTCTTTTTTCATTCTGGCGTTGCATGTTAAGAGCGACGCAGTGGTTTTTGTAGTGAGCAGGTGTTTGTTTGTTTGTTTGTTTGTTTGCTTTACGGGGTTTGACGTCCTCAAGCGACTCAGGCTATGAGGGACACCGCAGTGGAGGGCTCTAGATAATTTCGACCACCTGGGGTTCTTTAACGTGCACTGGCATCGCACAGTACATGCGCCTGTAGCATATGACCTCCATCGAAATTCCACCGCCGCGGCCGGGATCGAACCCGCGTCTCTCGGGTCAGCAGCCGAGCACAATAACCACCGAGTCACCGCGGCGGCTGTTTTCGGGTGTAGGCCGCCCGCTGCTCCTCACCCTGGTTGTCGGCGCTGCGGTAGGCCTGCACCACGTGTGCGTCCGGGTAGAAGTCGGGGGTGAAGACGCCCAGCCGGTTGACGGGCACCTCGTTCTTGTTGAGGAAGCAGTAGCTGAGCAGCACCATGATCACCGGGAGCACCACCAGCGGAACCACGTGCATCGGAGCCCGGAGGAAGAGCAGCATCCGAGCCTGCGGGACCACACCACACTTACGCTGGGGACATCTCTTTCATGTTCACGAAGCAACCGCGATAACGTTGCCGATGGTTTGGCTTGGTTTTATTGGGGTTTAACGTCCCAAAGCGACTGAGGCTATGAGGGACGCCGTAGTGGAAGGCTCCGGAAATTTCGACCACCTGGGGTTCTTTAACGTGGCACGTTGCCGATGGGCGTCCACGTGACACCCGCGGCACGTTGCCGATGGGTGTCACGTGGACTTTGGCGGTGGTGGGTGTGTTTCGTGAAGTTGCGGACCGAATTAGATTTAATGTTTATGAATAGACTAGTTTTGACTGTGGTCATTACGCTCGCAATGTACGGCGCTGGCCCAGAAGGTGACGAAAGTGGCGGGCCGCACACAGCTTTCGCATTTCCGCGCGTAAGGAGACTTAGGTGCACCTCATAATTTTTCAGAAGTCATCATCATCATCAGCCTGACTACGCCCACTGCAGGGCAAAAGGCCTCTTCCATGTCTCTCCAATTAACCCTGTCCTTCACCAGTTGCGGCCCCCCTATCCCTGCAAACTTCGTAATCCCATCCGCCCACCTAACTTTCTGCCGTCCCTTGCTACGCTTGTCTTGTCTTGGAATCCACTCCATTACCCATAAGGACCAGCGGTTATCTTGCCTTCGCATTACATGCCCTGCCCAAGCCCATTTCTTCCTCTTGAATTTAGACTAGGATGTCATTAACCCGCGTTTGTTCCCTCACCCACTCCGCCCGCTTCCGATCTCTCAACGTTACACCTATCATTTTTCTCTCCATAGCTCGCTGCGTTGTCCTTAACTTAAGCTGAACTCTCTTTGTTAGCCTCCACTTTTCTGCCGCACAGGTGAGTACCAGTAAGATACAGCTGTGGTACTTTTCTCTTGAGGGATATTGGTAAACTGCCATTCATGATGTGAGAGATCCTGCCATATGCACTCCACCCCATTCTTATTCTCGCCCTCTTATGATCCGGATCAGCGGTCACTACCTGCCCTAAGTAGACATTTTCTCTTACTACTTCCAGTACCTCACTACCAATTGCGAACTGCTGTTCCCTTAACATTACTTTGGTTTTCTGCATGTTAATCTTTAGAAGTACGCCCTGCGAAGGCTCAACTCTCCGACACAGTTGCGTTTGCGGTGAGTGCTTTTACAGTGCTCCGTCTTCATCTCTGACTTCTTACGCTTCCTTTGGAAAAAATGCTGGAAAGTACGATTTGCGCTGTACTCCAAAGAGTTTATATTCTTTTGTGGGCAGATACGAAAACTGACGTTAGTACAATCTGTATCGCAGGACGTTACAGGACTACAGGCGCCTTTTGCGTTTCACCTCCATCGAAACGGCTTATGCGCAACAGACGCTGTGGGATAGCTGGCTCGCGTTTTAAAGTAAACACTGCGAGGGCAAAGCGAAGAAACGGTGCTAGCCATAACACGAGGCGGGACTCTTTTTCTCGCGTTCCTTCTTGCTACTTTTTCCACTGTACGAATCCAGATGTGCAAAAGCCCGCATACCGCGGGCCCCAGTCTAAGAAAACGTGGGAGGCGATCCTCCATACAACACGGGCAAACCGCCAAGCGTTTAGGGACGGGAGTGCTGACGACTCGTAAGCCAAACAACGCTCTGCGTTTCAAGCCCAGCCGCTGTCAGCGCAGCACGGCGTCTGTTCAAGAGAAAGGCTCCAGACACACTGCAGGTCGCCCCGTGCAGGAACCTATCGTGGCACTGTAGGAGTGCGGCAGTTCCACTGTCATCCAACCGAAGACGTCCTTTTCACCAGCTGTATATGATTCGGCGGCTGGAAATAGCAAACTGCTCCCTGCGCATGAGCTAAACCTGAGGTGAAAGTGTGGAGGGCGTACATTCTTCGTGGTCTGTATCGGGAATATGCTAGGCAGGGAACCCCGCCCGAGAGATCCGGGCTGGGGTCTTAGCTGCCCTAAAGCTAATCAGTTCCTGCTCTTACGATTTGAGCCGCCAGCAGTGGCAGCGTTCACAGGAAGGAGAAGTGAATAGTGAGTACTCCCCGTGTGCGGACGTCTTCGGTATACCCTTTGAAGTGCAGGGCTACAGTCTAAATTAAGACGTCGCCAAAGTTCCATTTCTCTCACAGCTCAGTAATACAACATTGCCGAAGTCGCGATTCTTTGCTTCACGAATCGTGTAAAGCATGTAGACGGTGCTTTTTCGCCTATACGCCTTCCGATTGAACACTTTAAGTGAACGATCATCCGTTATCTTCTAAACGCAATCTAGCCATCCGCCCTGTAAATGTTCCGCGATTAGGTTCTGCGCGTAATTTACCTTTTGCCTCGGGATTTTACAACTAGAACTCATCCAGCGGTGGCGCTCAACTTAAGCTGTTATTTAGGCTGGGTTGTCCAGGGTATGTAATGGAGCGCACTTCTTTACACCCAGCCAATCATATATACAGGACCTACCCTACCACAGTGGGAATGGGAAATTGTTGTAGTTCAGTGGCCAGAACTCTGTGGTTCTAGTAGTGTGTGTGTCTTGTTACTGACGGCAAACAGTATCTTCTTATTCGGTGGACGCAAATCTTCGTTGTTTGCGAATCATAATTGGTCCTGTCTTATTTGCTGCACCACTTTACTCAACGAACCACCTACTAGACAAGAAACTAGGGGAACACGTGGTAAAGAGAGAGGTAAATCGAAAATGAAGGCACTTTAAGGACGCTTGGTGTAAGCTAGATCCTTGAACTCCTGACAGCTCACGCCCCCACGGGAATTTAAAACGTTCAGCGTGTGGATAGTGTCGTTGGCACCAAGCTAGCAAGCGATGCTAGGGTGCGAAACTGTAACAGCGCCCCCCACCGTCACTCGCCTTAAAGAAGGCCACGAAGGCTTGAAGGGCACTCGGCTCCACGCTGGTCACAGGCATGGTCTCCTTATTGTTCTTGACCAGCTCGATCTCCTCGATCTCCTTCTGGTAGCTGGTCTGCACAAACACAGAGACAGATAGTAGGCGCCTTGAGACGTCATTCCCTTTGAACATTGGTCACTCTGAACAGCAGCTTAGGTGCAAGAGTGAGCTGATGGGCCGGCTGGTACCGCATGGTCAGAACAGAACCTTATAAAAGCACAGACATGCGCTTATCTAATCCTTTCCTTTCCTACGTCCTTTTGCGTGCGTAGGTCTTGATACTAAAAGCATTAAGGGTTTCCCTTGGCGCAAAGTTCGCACTGGTCGCTCTCTTCCCGATTCTGTCATGAGGCAAGGTATTATGCGGGAAGGAAGGATCGAGAGAGGAGGAGGGGGCTCTCGTCTGGCGTTCTATAAAATACTGGTCAGTGCAGATCTTTCGCTTAGTGCGATTTTGGTCACAAAGCTTGTGAGAACAACCAATATGCAGGTATCAAAACCGTGCAGGAAAACAGCCTCTTGTTAAAACACGCAGCAGTTGATTGTGTCTGCAAAAAAAAAAAAAGGAAATATACGTTAAGGAACATAGCAAGCGCCTTCTAGTGAACCTTCCTGTAGCGAAAGCAATTACTGACGCCAAAATCTCCTCTTTCACTTGCCTAGAAACGCCAGAGTGTGAGAAGACAAGTGGATAGACTTCACGAGATGCAGTAGACAAGCGGAGAGAATTCCGCAAAATGTTAGCACAAATGCTGCCGACACAGAAGCGACCACACAGTTACAGAGGATACATACCGTCAACACATTTAAACACGCACACACACGGGTGCACACCATGACACGGGTAACATGCAAAACGTGACGGTCAGAGCACACAGTGCACAGAAGCTCGGGGAGCATTGCTTTAATTGGGATGCTGATAACAAGCACGGAGCAGCGTCGAAGGAGGAAGGCAGGCACAGGAATGCAAGCTGCAAAGACATGAAAGAGACACACAGTTACTTCGGGTGAAAGCCGTTTTGATGCTTAAGAGATTAAGAGTGTAGTTACTACAAGCTTGCATCAGTTTTCAGCGCCTAGCTGCGTTACGATGTTACCATTTCATGCGAAAATGCTACGCAGTAATAGCACAGTGGCTATACAAAGAATATTCCCTACGCACCTCCTAACAGACTCGTTAACTCAACTGACGTGGCATTTTTCGATAAATTCTTAACCGACCGTGGTGTGTCCGCTTCGGGTACATACAACAGCTAGATACTGAAAAACGTTCAGAAAATATATCTGAATTTTTGAAACACTGCATAGTTTAGAGGTAACCGTACCCAATAACCCACCAAACCGTAAATGAAACGCTTTGGATAGAGAAATCGGCGTTTTGAATGCACTCCAATTGGATCAACGTATCAGCATAGACACGCACAGTCTACGAAGATTTCGACTGCGATTTTGAATGCACTAGGTTGAGGGACCCACCCAGCCGCCGCAAAGTTCGACTGTCAGGCGAGAGTGCCAAAGGGCATCGCTAATGTTTTGCTGTATAGTAGGATACATCTCAAGAACTAAGCGGCTTTTTCCCGTCAAAGAATCCTCTTCAATCAAGCCAATGGCGTCGCCCGATTCTCATGAACGTGCTAGCGGGATAGTGCAGGGATCGGCGTGACAATGCAGGGAAGGGACTAAGCCCTTTCATCTGCCACTCCATGCATTGTCACGCTAGCAAGGTCACGAGAATCGGCCGACGCCATTGGCTTGAAGAAGGTCCTTTGACGGGGAAAAGCTTCTTCGTTCTTGTGTTCTATCCTGCTATAATCCTTTAATAAGTAGCAAGCCACTGCGAGAAAGCCGCTCCACTCCACACACTGCATTTGCATTTGCGGACGGTCCGTTAACAAAAGAAATCTTAACGACAGTAGTTGGCTAGTTGGTTTATGGGGTTCTACGTCCCCATAAACAATGTGTTTTCTGGCACTCTGTGCTCGGATTGAGGCTTTTATTTTGTTTGCCGACAGATGGCAGCACGGATACTAAACGATCATTTTGGTACCGTGGAAAAAAAAGTCAATTTAGAGGGTTAACGGCATCTAGGCCGATTATGCTCGGTTAGCTTCGTTTCATGCTTTCTGCCTCTCTCTACTTTTCTCTATCGAGCACTAATTCCTTAAGTGGGCCCACAACGCATTCCGACGTCACACCACGAACGAGCCTGAAGTCAGCGTGCACCTACCTGACGCCGGTAGCGCTCCTGAGAGTGTGCAGCGGCTCCAGGAAGGCCCGCACCGTGCTGCGAGCATGAGGTCAGTCGGTTAATGACGTCATCCTTTCTTTGAGGACGATGGCGGTCGCCGTTGGCACTCACCCGACGCGAGGAAGACTGGCCTGCGCTGTGACCGCCGAGCGGCTGCCCCGTTGACAGCTGCTGCTTCTTCGTGGGCGGAGGGCTGTTGCGCACGGCAGTGTTTGCGATGTCCGCCTGCCGTCCCCAACAAGACTCAGGATTCTCTCCAGATTACGGCAAAAGCTAGAGCGCACGGCTTCTCGGCCGGCTCTGTGTAGCATTCTGTAGTGTGCGTTGAGGCTCCATCGAGGACTGCCTCTAAATGAGCACTGTCGAAGTTCTTCAACGCATATCTGGCCTAAGGAGTGTCCCCTCAAAACTACTGCACCGCGAATATCTTCGTATCGGCGTCAAGGTTGCCGTAAAAAAATTGGAAGTCGCCATTGCTTGCTGACTTGCATTCCACCCATTTCCATTTTTCCTTCGAAGGACATTTAGCCCACTATTCTCAACATTACACGGAACAGACGGGACCGTCATTTTCACTACATTAACGCCATGTGCACTGAGGATTAAAAGAAAAAAAAAATAGTCCAACTTTCGCGCGCACGTCTTCGTGATAATCGAGACAGCTGCCAAGTGCGCAATGTAAATCCAGCTGCGCCGACCTCCTCCTTTCAGCCTTGCAACTTGTGAGAAATGTGGTTCGCAGACACAGCGGCTAAAAGTGACGAGGTATAGCTGGCACGATCACATTAGTCACCCCGACTGCTACACTGAAGCCAAGATGACGCTCTTACATGGAGTAATCTCAAAGCGTCTCGCGGAAGGAGCAGCGAAACTGGCAAAGCCGGGCTACTGGCGTCAGTGATTGTCGACGAGACTGAAAAGACTAAGCGCACGCTGGCGCCCAGTAAACGTCGTTGCCTGTAACCAACATTGCGGAGATTGGGAATAACGGGGCAGTGCCGCGTACCTGTATGTCCCGCAGGTGCACCTCTTCGGGTTTCTCCACCTCACCCATCTTGAGGAAGACCTCCTCGAGGGTGGTCATGGAGATGCCGTAGCTGCGCACGCCCAGGGCCCCGTCGGCGATGGCCTGCTCGACGGCGGCGAAGAGCGGGGCGAAGTTGTAGGTAGAGTCCATGGGCAGGATGAAGGCCAGCTCGGTGCTGGTCGACCGGTACACCGAGATGGCCGGCACGAACCGCTGCACCAGCTGGGTCAGCTGCGCCTTGTCGGCGCCCTGCTCCACCACCATGCTGCACAGGCAGGAGGAGAGCGTCAGCAGGCATCTCGCACGGGGGCTAATTGCAAGCATGAGAGAGTGAAAAATCTGCTCACGTGAGGTGGTAACCGATGCCGAAGCGGTTCTTGAGAAACAGCGACGTCCCTGCGCACCTCAGTTTTCCCTTGCACAGTATTGCCTTCCAGTCTGCGATTCGAGGAAGAGGCCGGTGTTAGGCCACGGCTATGACAGCTTTCGCTTCAGTTTCGCCAGGGTCAGAACTAGAAGTGCTTTCGCTTTGAAGGAGTTTCGCCGAGTCGCCTCTAAAAGTGCTTTCGCTTAGGAGGAGTTTCGCCAGAGTCACAGCTAAAAGTGCTTTCGCTTAGGAGTTTCGCCACAGTAACACCTAAATTGTCTTTCGCTTAGAAGGAGTTTCGCCAGAGTAACAGCTAAGAGTGGTTTCGCTTAGAAGGAGTTTCACCAGAGTAACAGCTAGAAGTGTTTTCGCTTGGAGTTTCGCCGAGTCACAGCTGAAAGTGCTTTCAGCAAAGCCGAAAGTTGGGCAAGTTGGATAACGTTCATGATGTAAAAATAGTGCACAAGGAACACAAGGGACGGATAGGACACGACGCAGACAAGCGCTAACTCGCAACTGAGGTTTATTCTGACACGCGCAATATAAGGTAGTCACTTTAAAAACATGAAAAAAAAACAACCACACGCAGTCCCGCCTCGAAAGACCAAGTCAGGGAAAAAAATATTATTAAAATATCACGCTTTTAAACGTTTTTTTTAACTGATCCTTCCACAGCGATAAGTGGCACCTTATGCTTGAATTCAGATGCTTGAATTCAGTTTCCCCTCTGACTTGGTCTTTCGAGGAGGGACTGCATGTGGTTGTTTTTGTTTTTTTTTCATAAAAGTGCTGTGGTTGTCATAAAAGTGCTTGCGCTTAGGAGTTTCGCCAGGGTAACAGCTAAAAATGCTTTCGCTTAGAAGTAGTTTCGCCAGAGTCTCAGCTATAAGTGCTGTGTTTCGCCAGAATTACAGCTTTAAGTGCCGACGCGCTTTCGCCGTGCTGCACCACATACGGCGAAAAACAGGCGACCGCCGCCAGACAGCAGCCGTCTTGATACTGTAAACAAACCGACTCTCCTCGTAAGCCTAGAAGTGGGAGAACTCTCACTCTAAATAAAAAAATAAACCAAATTTATCGCTTATACGTTTTCTTGTAGGCAAGCTGAGACGAAGCTAAAGACCGGTGCTCCATTTACGGCCAGTAAACTCACTGAAAAAGGCAGAAACAACGAGAATTCAGTCCGAAGCGAGGGGTCCGGCTTCGAAGGGCGCCGCCATGTTTGTCGCCGCGCGGCGGAAATCGGGTGGAAGCTAGATGCGGGAACAGAGCGCCCTCATTGGTCCGCGCTGAGCTCGCATTCGCCGCTTCCGGTCAGCGGCTGACCGCTGGGCGAACGTATCTAGCACTGCTTGGTCGGCGGCGAACGGCCGCCGGCGGCCAAGCGGACGCCGCCGGGCGGCCGTTCGCAGGTTTTTCGCGAGAAAATCGCTCCATGTGGGTCGGGCGAAGGAGTTTCGCCAGAACCGAATTCCGACAGTGGTGTAGCTGCCAGTTTCTCGCTTCCATTTTCTGGGTTATCGTGAAAGTGACATTACCTATCTCAAGCACTAATCTACTGATGCAGCTTGATTTTATTTTAGCCTTCGACGTCACTGTAACGTGATTTCACCGATGCATTTTGCCGATGTACCGCAGGAGACAGGAGGCAAAAAAAATCACAAAATAAAATTATAAACGACAGCTCATTTGCTCAGCGTTGCTCATAAACACGACGAGAAAACGTCGCAGCACCACCATGCCCAACTCTGTGCATCCCTTTAGTAATTAAGGACTGCGTCTGGCTGGCAGGCCCGCGTCTTTCCCAAGAAAGTGAAAAAATAATACCAGTAAATTTGTTGGCGTATTACTTTGTACCACAATTGCCCTTTGAAGTTAACCATCATGCGCTCTAAATTCATTTCTCAGTCGCATTAAACAGCATTTCATGAAAAAATTCACTGATTCCTATTGAACTGGTTAGAGAGCTTTTACCTCGTTGCATTTGACTAGGTGCTATCTGTAGCTAGTTTGAAAATTATATGAATGTACTAATGTTATCACTGCTTGCTGAATTTTTCATCGCCTTGTAATGCGCCTATTGTTAGGAGCCCCCCCCCCCCCCCCCCCTTCCCCCGCAGTTTTGACTTCGGGGTTTCCTAGTGTAACACGTATTATTTAACCAGCGCTTTTGTATGTTCTGTGCTGAGCAGGCATGACTGAAGCTTAATTGTCATTGGAGAGGGCGGTCACACCGACCCACCTGCGAGTATGTCGGCTTCGTCCATGAAGTGCGTGGTGAGCACGATCACCTTGCCTTCCTTGCGCTTCTGGAGCTCACTCCATAGGTGGCGTCGTGAGGATGGGTCCATGCCGCTGCTCGGTTCGTCCAGGAACACGATCTGGGCGCGCAAATTAATACAACGTCGTTCTCAAGAGCTGACGAGAAGGCGCTTTCGCTTACTTCATCCATTTGCCTAATTAATCTGGGGTGCGTTTTGATTACACTTTTGCTAACTAAACGGCTTACCTTCAGCCAGCATGAGCCCGGTAAAGCAAGCTGTTTGGCGAGTTGGTGACGATCTGCCATAGTTACAGCGTGAAAGACAGGACAAGAAATGACGACAGAACAAAGCGCTGACTCGCAACTGAAGCTTGCGAGTCAGCGCTGTGTTCTGTCGTCCTTTCTTGTCTCCTGTCTTTCACGCTGTAACTACGGAGGAACTATGGAACAGCATGAGCCACAAACAATTTCTCATGCTTTCATAAAGTAGCCATTCGAGGCTAGTCAAACAATGAGTAACCATGCTACGCCTGGATTGCGCTCAGCACTAGTCTCCCCATCATCCAGGCAGGCCGTGGTCGCAGAACGGGGCGCCCGCTTCAGCTGGTTGTTTCCCTAGCACAGAAGATATTACAGGAGCTCTGATCGCCAAGCCCAGTGACAAAAGCAGGCCGACTGCAGGGAAACTGTGGCGCTAGAAGTAGCAGTCTCGATTCATAATCGGTCGTATCAGCTAAAAAGCAGGCGAGCGCACGAGCGTCTGAGTCGCATTCCCTGCCCAGCAGGGGAACTAAGCAGGCTTAGCCAAAAAAAACGCCGACGGCCAGTGAGCGCAGGGGTGTAAACAAAAGCACACGAAACCGTTGGAAGCGTCCACCAAAAAAGTCGATCATGACTATTTCTTACTTTGGTGCAAAACTGTCAGAAAATGTGCAGGCCACTGGCTACGCTGTAGACCGACGTTGTCGATCCCCTTAGACTTGGAGCAGTGACGATGATAATCTCCTAAACACCTGCCCCTCCTGATATAGGCTCCAGCCCACACGGGTCTGAAGGGTAATGAGGGAGCACATGAGCTAGCTCGAGGGCTCACTTTCCGAGCAGCTTATCATCCCGCCCCCAACATGCCCGCCTTGGTCAGGAAGGACACCATTATCACTTCACGCGACCTGCTCCAGCACTATCGTCTTTCTCGCCAACTCTATCCAGGTCCGCACCAAGAACTTGCAAAGACAGAGGCCGTCATATGGCGCCAACTCCAGACGGACACTTTCCCCAATCCCAAAGGATTCCATAATATATTTCCTGAACGGTATATGCCGATGTGTAAACACTGCAATATCCCACCAGACCTTCTTCATATGGTCTGTACTTGTCCACGACAACACATGCCAACACCCGCACAACATTCCTGGGAGGCTCGTCTACGCTGCTCTACCCTAGACGACCAACGAGCGCTCATCGGTCTCGCTCTAGAGGCTGCCAGATTCCAAGGAGTCTTGGCCGACCCCTTAAGATCTGGGCCTTCGGCCCCTTGACTGTTTTAATAAATGTTTACCAACCAAAAAGCCCTCACCCTCAAAAGACACGGAGCGCAAGCGATGAAGAGCACGGCCACACGACACGGCCCAGCAGCACTTGAGGGACTTTTATCGCGTGCAAAGGCTTTATGCGAGGCATTTTTGCTAAACACCCCAATAACTAAACGAAGAAAATCGTAGAGGGAAGACGTAGAGCAAAGCGAAATTATCTGAAAAAAAAAAAGACAACAACACTTTTTTTTACCCACCCTTAGAATATTTTCCAAATAGGTGCCTCGTCTGGAAGGCCTGTCTTGGTATTGCACTAGCATTCACGCGGTTACACGTAAATTTCCAGAGGACCCGGCACACACCTTTGGGTCACCGATGAGTGCGATGCCGACAGACAGCTTCCGCTTCTGGCCACCGCTCAGCTTGACGGCCTGCACGTCGGCCTTCTCCGCAAGGTCCAGCTCCAGCAGGATGTTCTTGACCTGAGCGGGAAAGGTACAGAGGCGGCGAAAGTCGAGGCTGATGCGGTCTATTGGTCGACGTGCGGCGCCTAGACAAAGCACGCTCTGTGTTCGCTCTTACTCGCCGAAGATTTCGGGGGCCTCTAGAAAGTATGCTAAGCCTATCTGGCATGTATGATTGCGAACCTTGCAGAGCATGTGAACCTTGAATGAAAGCAGATTAGTTGAGCAAGTGTGCAAAACAGTTAGGCTTAGCGGGGATTTACGGGGCATCTGAGAGAAACTTAACTCTGGCATGTCCACACTTCCGATGTGCGTAGCCTCGGGCAAAGGCAAACGCAATTTTTGTACCCACGGCTGCTTCAGTCACGATCGTTCCGGCTCAAAGGATTCCTCATGCGTCCCAGGTGCCAGTGCAAAAATACCGAGTGAAATCGGAGCGTGGAAACGAGAGTTATTCCTCTTTTCATCGCATTTCACCCGCCCATTTTAATCTGCCAGTGCCCAGAATGGGTGCTACCAGTAGAATTGCGCCTATCATGCATGAAGGCACACGCAGCTGAAGCTTGCCTGGGCAGCCCGCAACCGCGCATTGTGACGGCGTCGTCGTTCTGCTCACACAATGCTGACAAGACAGGCACGACTAAAGGGAGGGATCACAGGAGAGATACCCGATGCCTGCTTGTAATGCTCATGGTGTTGGTAGTGTTGTAAAGCATGGATGCCTACTGTACGCGAACATTTGCACTCGTCACCTCTGTAACATTACACATTGATACATGCGTTAAGCACCGTTCGCTGGTACGCGAACTGCGTCGAGCACCTCGCCGGTCGCAACTCGTGATGGTGCCACTGAAGACATGCTGTCGCACGTCATCGGTCCCGAGAAGTTCGCACGACTACTGCGAGTTGTCTATGCAACCGTCAGTAATGGTCATAATCATCATCATCAGCCTGACTACACCCACTGCAGGGCAAAGGCCTCTCTCATGTCTCTCCAATTAACCCCGTTCTTTTGCCAGTTGCGGCCACTGTATCCCCGCCAACTTCTTAATCTCATCCGCCCACCTAACTTTCTGCCGTCCCCTGCTACGTTTGCCTCCCCTTGGAATCCACTCCGTTACCCTTAAGGATCAGCGGTTATCTTTCCTTCGCATTACATACCCTGCCCAAGCCCATTTCTTCATCTTGATTCCAACTAGGATTTCATAACCCGCGTTTGGTCCCTCACGCACTACGCCCTCTTCCGGTCTCTTAACGTTACACCTATCATTTTCCTTTCCATAGCTCGCTGCGTTGCTCTTAAAGGTGCACTGAAGAGGATTCTGAACTTGTCTTTTTGCCGCGGGAACTCGATCTACACGTTCCTAGCATTCTTAGAAACTGCAACTTATTGCCCTGTATGGCCGATTTCCCTAATTAAATCGAATTAACGTCCGGCTCCCGCCCTTTTTTTTAAATTCTGCCTCGTACGATGGGCGGAGTCGACTAACGCGTGAAGTTCCTTTCAGCCAGCTCCGTGGAGGCTTTGCTTTCGCTTTATTTTGTTTTTTAGGTTTCCGTGAATAAATAGTTTCATTCGCAGATAATATAGCCGCAAAATAACCCCGCAGAAATAAAAATACGCGCGGACTATTTGCTGCTACGGACTACTACGTATTACTCCGCCGATGGCAGAGCGGCTAGCCGCCACGGGACTGGGTGAAAGGCACTCCACGCGTTGGTCGACTCCGCCCACCGTAGGAGGCAGAATTCAAAAAAAGGGCGGGAGCCGGCCGTTAATTCGATTTAATTTGGGAAATCGGCCATACAGGGCAATAAGTCGCAGTTTCTAAGAATGCTAGGAACGTGCAGATCGAGTTCCCGTGGCAAAAAGACAAGTTCAGATTCCTCTTCAGTGCACCTTTAACTTCAGCTGAACCCTCTTTGTTGGCCTCCACGTTTCTGCCCCATAGGTGAGTACCGTTAAGATACAGCTGTTGTATACTTTTCTCTTTTCTCTCTTTTTTTTCTATATCACCCGTTTTAGTCTCCGACAGACAATAGAAGAGGTAACACCACTTATGTTGACGTCTAGTCTGGTCATCTAAACAGGACCTGCTTCGGCTCAAGCAAGACCCTGGCGAAAGGATGAGTGGAGGCGTGGACGTGCCTCGAGGTCGATGCTGGTGGGCGGCACACCCTTCATGCGCGCGAAGAAACGCAGGTGCTGCCTGGCGGTGAGCGTGTCGAAGAGGATGTCCTCTTGGAGGCACACGCCCAGCATGGACCGGATCTGGGCCACGTCCTCGGCGCGTTCGGTGTGCAGGTCGTAGATGCGCGCCGAGCCCGAGGTTGGCTTGAGCGTGCCCACCAGCATGTTGAGCAGCGTGCTCTTGCCGGCGCCGTTGTGGCCCAGCAGCGCGGCGATCTGGCCCTCGTGCATGGTCAGGCTGACGCCGTCCACGGCCACCACGGGGTCCTTGCGCCACGAGGTGAACACCTTGCGCAGGCCCTGAACCCTGCAGCACGGGCACGGACAGTTCGCGTGCTCCACATTCTGCCTCGATGCACTCTTCACATCGGACGAGGCACCAAGAACTCACTGAGGAGTGCACGCTCAAACACGACACGCAGTTTGGTTGGTTGGTTGGTTTATTGGGGTTTAACGTCCCAAAGCAACTCAGGCTACGAGGGACGCCGTAGTGAAGGGCTCCGGAAATTTCGACCACACCATAGCCTCATGCGGCAGTTGCAGCGATGACTGCAAATTTGCTCGGGATACGTCTGCTCCCTGCTGTTGGAGTTTGAAATACCTTCTCAATATTGTATGGAATGCGCTTATCAGCTATCCCACATGGTTTTACTGACATTTTCTTAAACAACCAAGCGTTAAACAACAACCAACCCTTAACTGCGTGCTGACAACCGGTTCCACGATGCCGCTGAGGGAGCTTTTTTGTTTGCGGACGTTGATACCACGACAAATCTGCTACCCACCTGTATTGCCCCTTCTCTCGCTTTTACCGCTTCGCCCGCTCTTGCTTCTAAGTGCCCGCGGGATATGACAGCCTTCGCGTCATGCACAGCCAGTGTCACACGCTTATATGCGGTAACCTCTCTGCGCTGTTGCCACTGAATTCAAAGCAAGTCGATTCACGCAGAAAAAAAAAAGCAAACAGTGCCGCGTATCAAATGAATTGCGAAAGCTGGAGTTATATTTTGCCGCTTATTTGGGCCATTAAGTTCTGTGAGCTATTCGCCCAACCTAAACTCACTGATAAGTAACTCATCTAAGCGGGAAGCTGTATACGTCCAACGACGGTTAAAGCTATCTGTGTGACACCACTGAGCATTCGACGTTCACAATACACAATATGCAAACGAGTTGCGAGGAAATTTCTTCTCGTAAAATGTGATACCCTTTAACGTTTTGAAATTTATGAAGATGATAACTTGACTACGTAACGTAGCATATCAAGTTATCGTCCCGGTAACATGCTTAAGTTTCCTGCTGCAGGCGTGAAAAGGACGCTGAGGGCCTCAGTAAAGTTCTCACTTGATGGCCTCCCGTCCGAGCAGTTCCGCGGGCCTGTCCTCCACGTCGGGGCTGGGCGTGTTGTCAGCCTTGCTGAGAGCGTCCGCATCGGACGGTTTGCGCCGTCGGCCGTAGCCAAGCCATCCGAAGATGAACAGGGGGCTACGTCGGTGGCCGAACTCGCCTGCGATAGAACAGTCCTCTCGCAGTGCTCGAATACTTGACCCCAACTGGGTCCCGTGACCCTACCATAAATGTCCCTATATATTTCTAGGCTTAGTAGCGACTACGGGTACGGACCATAAAATTTAAATAACCAGAAAAATAAGAACGGATTGCAGTACATTTAGGTGGCACCCTTAAGCTACCCTGCCGGCACTATCTTGGGATAGCTAAGCGGGCGACTCGGAGAACATCTAAATTCATTAGAATCTAATCGCTCCACTAATCTAGTTGATCATTGCCGAGACTGTCAATCCTGTATTTCGTCCTTGCATTGTACTGACATTTTGTACAAACACCGCGACCAGTTGACCAGGGAAATCATCGAGGCGTATAAAATAGCAAAGAAAGCAAAATTGTGTGCCAGCAAACCATCCCTGCTCCTGCGTGACTGTGAGGTTGCATATCTGGATATCACTTAGTAGCACGTGCGTTCTGGTTTTGGTGTTTTTGTTTTCTGTTTCCTTTTATAAGCGTGTTACCTGTGGTAAAACTTTAGTTGAGAGTCAACGCTTGTTCCTGTGTATTCTTCCTTTCGTCCCCGTTTGTTCGCGCTGTTTTTTGCATAAACTATCTTGGGTTGTCGTAACTTGGAGGCTAGCAAAAAGCCTTGAACTTAAATTGAGTACAGCACAGCGAAGTATGGAAAGAAGAATTATAGGTGTAACGTTAAGGGACAGGCAAATAGCGGTGGGGGTTAGGGAACGAACGCGAGTTAACGGTACCCTAGCTGCAATCAAGAAAAATAAACGGGCTTGGGCGGGACATGTAATGCGAAGAGAAGATAACCGATTGTCCCTCATGGTAACGTAGTGGTTTCCAAGAGACTGGAAGCGTAGCAGGCGGCGGTAAGATGTCAGACGGGTGGATGAGATCTGGAAGTTTGTGCGGCTAAGGTGACCGCAGCTCGCACAGGAAAGATTTAATTGCAAGGATATGGGAGAGGCCTTTGTCCTGCAGTGTACATAGATCGGGTGATGATGATGCTGATAATGTGCGATAAAACTGATTTCGGCCTAGCGTGCGCCGTCTTTCATTTTGCTCGCACCGACACGCCGAAGTGGTACGCTTTTGCGCGAGCCTTCCTTTCAAATGTGTAAGCATAACGAAATAACGCAACGACTATCATAAATTGACGCACAATTTTGATAGCACTTCCTTTCTCATTCACCGCCTGAAAAAATAAGTGCAATCGCAGTGCAGGATGTTCACTTATCATCTGAAGCATGCCTGAACCGAAGCATTAAGCTTGCGCTTACTTGAGTCCAGCCATGCACTTTCAGCCGTAAAATTAGCTCATTAATTCGGTTAACTCGAAATCGAAAATACCCTCGCTTGCTCCCTGGGAGCGTATATATATTATCGGTTCAGTTTCAAATTCAAAAACCTGCTCTTCTGTTATTTTGTTTTGTTTTAAAGTTATGCGAGAGCCCGTATAGACCTATACGAGGCATTTATGAAGTGCTCGGGATGTCTTCGATACGCAGACGGACACTTTCTCCAATCCCAAAAGATTCCATAATATATTTACTGAACGGTATATGCCGATGTGTAAACACTGCAATATCCCAGCAGACCTCCTTCATATGGTCTGGACTTGTCCACGACAACACATGCCAACACCCACACAACATACCTGGGAGGCTCGTCTACGCAGCTCTACCCTAGACGACCAACGAACGCTCATCGGTCTCGCTCTAGAGGCTGCCAGATTCCAAGGAGTCTTGGCCGACCCCTAGATCTGGGCCTTCGGCCCCTTGACTGTTTTAATAAATGTTTACCAACCAACCAATCTTCGATACGATCATGGACAGAGTGTAAGCCCTCCTAGCATTAATTTTTTGTTTTGCTTCTTTCGTTGCTTCGATGTTTTGCAGCACAGTGGCGTGCCATGTGGACAAGCCTCCCGCTGTAATATCAAAAGCGCAAAAATAAACAAAACAAAACGAAAACACGAAATGCAAAGTGGGCTTCTCCTCCTGAGCGTTGTGCGTGCGGCAGTGCACGCTTTACAGTTAACGGTGGCACGCTTGCAAGTACTACGTAGCACGCACAGTCTTTGCCAAAAAGAGCCAGTCCGCGTGGTTTACTCCTTACACGCGTAATGGGACCTTTACAGCATCCCTGAAGGTAAAAATGTCTTGAAAGATGAGCTCTCCTTACCTTACAGACATTTAGAGCTTCAGGGGTATCAAAGTGCTCCACTGTACGTACATGTGAGAAGCAAACCATGCTGCACCAACAGTCTACAATGCAAACAAGAGCAACACATTTTTTTGCCACTAAATCCAAGCCTGCACGTCGTGATGTATTTCCTGTAGTTTTTACAAATGCAGGATGGCACGCTGATGTTAACTTCTCCAAGACATAAAGCGGGGAAAGATCCGGATTGCAGCAGAGTTATTTTCCCTCTACTTGCAGCCGCATTGTGGACAAACATATGCACTTGTTGGTCAAATGTTTAGGGGAATCCCCCAAGATGGAGTAGGTTTGTAATAAGGGAGTAATTACTCATTCACATCCACCCGAGCGCAACCAAACGGCTACAACGGAAAGCTCTACAGCTTTCTCAGAAACTTCGTAGTTAAAGAAAAATTCGTCCTGGTCCGGGGTTCGAACCCAGGACCACCGCTTCACCGGAGCAGTCGCTCTACCAATTGAGCTAACCGGGACAGCAAGCGTATGGTAGGGCGAGTGGATGTCAATGCGCTCGGGTGGATGTCAATGAGTAATTACTCCCTTATTATATATGCACTTGTGTTACTCCCTTATTAGACACACGTATAAATACATTAGCGCATACTGCTCGTTCCTTTGCGGTCAGATTTAAAGCATAAATACCATTTCATGCTAAAGTGAAAAGTGCGTCCAAGCCATTTTCTTTCTTTCCAACTACGATTGGAATATTGTCAACATAACCTATGCAGCATACATATAAAGGAAGGGTTGCACGTTCCTCTTTTTTTTTTTCTGCGTTTCAGTTTGCGGGAACGTATCTGCGCCTGTTTTTCGCTTCAATTTTGGCAGCATCTACGCACGCATACGACTGCCAGCGCTATTTGTTTAAATCACCGGGGGCTTCATTACACCCCAGCGTTAAACGCAGTCTCGATTGTCGTCGAAGAGGTAAATTTACACAAATTTGTGCAATGACACTGTGCATTCTCGCTTTTCTCCTATTTCCCACTCGCCGCTCGCTTGGTGGCATCGCTACACCCGCCTCTCCGCCTCCGTCGATGCAATTTCCCCTCTCGCCTCTCGTCAGGGGGGGGGGGGGGGGTGCTCTTGCGCTCGGCTCGATGCAGGCGCCGGAGGATTCACTCGGCGGCCCCGCAGAGACACACGCCGGCATTTTCACCTAATGCCACTCACTCCTTACTAAAATTATATCCGCTCGGATTCACACTGCAGACAGAATCGCAGTTAAGACCCTCAAGGGAGTTGAACTAGACCAGCCGCGGTGCGCTCTGCGATTCGTTCCCATGTATAGTCACGCGACTGAAGTTCCAGGGGCCAGAACTGGGTTCTCCCCAGCGCAGCTGCAGCCCGCAGGTGCTCTCTGCGGTCGTTACCCTGGGACATACACCCTCGTGACCATTTGTCGTTAGTCTGGGGTATCCCGTAGTAGGTGTAGGGACTCCTCACCGGGTACAATGGCGTCGAAGTAATAGGCGAGGAACCCGTAGAGGAAGATGTCCACGGTCAGCATGATGATGGCACTGCCCACGGAGAAGCCCTCGTCGAACACGTGGTCCCATCGCATGGAGCCCTTGACGTCCATCTGGCTGACCTTCTCCACGCCCAGCGTGAAGGCGGCCGGCGACAGCAGCGCCACGGCGTAGAAGACCCACGTGGACACGCGGCCCTTGAGGAACACGGCGAGCATGTAGAAGAAGCTGAAGATGAGCATCATGAGGCCCACCACGGAGCCGGCCACCTTGGACTTGTCGAAGAAGGGCGTTGCCATGAAGCTGAACATGACGATGGTCAGTCCGTACAGCAGCGACAGCACGAACACGATCAAGATGTCCGTGTTGGGCAGGATGCGCAGCACGTACACCATGAAGGTCATGATGGCCGCCACGTTGGCCACCACCACGGCCTCCACCAGAGCCCAGGCAGTCCTGCAGCGCAAGGGGAACAAGGATAGTAGGCGCGTTTTTTTTTATGCGTTGTCATCAGAATGGCATGTGCAAGCGGAAATAGCGAGCGCCGTCTGTCGGTAGCCAAAGGCAGGTCGAGACCTGGCCACCGGGTTACGAACGAACTTAGTGTACTAACTCGAATATAGCGAACCTTATAGTATGCCACCTCGGATATAACGACTTTTAGTGTGGTAACCTTGGATATAACGAACTTTAGTTTCACCTCGGATACAATGGGCTTCCTTGTTTTACCTCGGATATAATGAGCTTTCTAGTGTTATCTCGTATATAATGAACGTAAGTATGCCACCTCGGATATAACGCAATTTTGTGTCTGGACCTCGGATAAAACGAACAGTCGGCTGCTGACGCATTCAAGGGATCGACCGAGGATCGTCTGAGAGGAACACGAACCACCACCACCACTAATGGAAAAACTTTTAACGATCGCTTTTAATACAGAAGAGATTCGGATTTGCTCACAAAAGTAAACGACACGTTTTTTTTTAACTTTTCTTTACCGTTCTCTGCCGTTTTTAAACGGAGAATACGATCGGTAACACCTGACGCGTCAGAGTCCAATATCTAGGTGCGTGGGCGATTGCACAACTGCTGCGTGATTCTCCTGAGTCTCAGACCCTCAAAGACCACCTAAACGTGTCCGTGTGACTGTAGCTATGACGCTGAGACAGTTCCTGGGGGATAGGCCTTGTGGCGCATAGGAGAACACATTTTCAGCACGGAGAACACAAGGGGAACATCCTTGGTTCGCGGTGCTGAGCATATGCGTTCCTCTGTGCGCTATAGGACCTCTGATTCTAAGCACGTGCCCAATAGCCCAACACCAGGTCTTTGCAATGTGACAGGCGTGCGTGTGGGGAGAGTCGTACCAGTAGGCCGAGGGCATCATGCCCATCATGAGCATGCCCTCCTTGATCTTTCGCTCCTTCTCGAGCACGATGTTGACGCACAGGACGGAGACGAAAGGCGAGAAGGCCAGGGTCAGGTAGAGCGGCACCAGGGTTCGCCACGTAGTGCCCGGGTCCACGTATGCCGGCTTGGGCATCAGACGCACCACAATCTCGGGGAGCCTGAGGTCGGTGTTGGTCCACATCTGCGCATGCGCGGCGGAATTAGGGGAAGACTAAATTAATGCGGGGCTTCGACTGGCGCGCGAGGTTCACCGTAGGCAACCTCATAACAAAGTTCATATGCAAAGCGGGCACGCTTGCCAGATCTGCTCTTTCCTGATACGCCCCGCCGCGGTGGCTCAGTGGTTACAGCGCTCGGCTGCTGACCCGAAAGACGCGGGTTCGATCCCGGCCGCGGCGGCCGAATTTCGATGAAGGCGAAATTCTAGAGGCCCGTGAGCTGTGCGATGTCAGTCCACGTTAAAGAGCCCCAGGTGGTCGAAATTCCAGAGCCCTTCACTACGGCATCTCTCATAGCCTTAGTAGCTTTGGGACGTTAAACCCCAATAAACCAATCTTTACTGATGCATGGGCACTTCCGTGTCTGCACAGTGTTACCGTACCTTGTTTCCGCTCGCGTTGCCCGAAAGTGACGCCCACCCGTGAACGTCACTCCGCGGCGCACGTGTCACGTGACCGTCTCGTCCCCAAAGCAGTAGTAGTGAGGGGCGGCGAGCAGCGCAGCACGGGACAGAGAAGGTCACGTGGCATGTGCGCCGCGCAGTGACGTAATTTGATCGACGTCGTCGTATACGTACACAGACGGCGCGCGATTTTCGAATTGAGCGAGACCTGGCCAACATTTGTTTATCCACAGTGGCAAGGGCGATCTCGTTTCTTGAATTCTAAAGATACAAACAGCTGTTACTAATGGCCGGCTACAGAACTCTTAATTGAAGCGAGTTTACTAGGTGACACTTTCCATTTGTTTTCGAACCTCCGCCAACACTGGTATTACTTTGCCGTAAGAGAGACCTCAAAAAGCCTACTTTTAAAAAATTAGTCGCGGGCTCTTCACCTGTAATCTACGTGTACAACTCTCGGCGGGATCATACGCAGGAAGTCGCTGTACATACTACTGTCATTATACGAATCTGAATACGAAGCTTATACAGGACATGTAGAGGTGAGCAGTCTTTTAACCAAGGCCGTGGAGTATTGGTGGGAAAAGGAAAAATGTTATTCTCCACCACAGCCACCTTGAAAACATTTCCTCTGATTGGCGCAGGCGGCGCAACAGTCACCTTTTCCACTCTTGAGCCAATCAAAGTGCCAGATACGAATAAATGAGCCCTCTGCAAATTTTCGCCTGGTATGGTCGAAGAGCTCCAGACTTCCCCAAGGTGACCGTGTGTGGGGAAAATGGCCTCGTGCATTACGTCCCCGTCTCTAATTTTTTCTCTTTCACCCTACGCTTCCAAAAAGTTAAGGTGTGAGCAGTGTTGCTAGACGGCTACTATGCTGGCACAGGATTTTTCCATTGGACTATAGCTGCGTCCCATCGCGCAGATGCAAAACGATCCACAGATCTGACAGTTTGCGCATAGCTCCGCAGGGTGGCGTCGGTGTCAGTCCGTGCACCTACCTTGAGGAATGTATAGTCGATGGCCGCCTGGAGGACGCTGAACCCGCTCGAGTAGTACGCGCTTCCCGGACATAGCGCGGCGTCCGATGAGTGCACGAAGTGCTTTACCCGACACATCTCTGCGACAGGGCGAGAAGAAAAATGCGTCTCCCGTCACAAAAAATCAACGCGACGCCAATGCCGTCATTTTTTTTTTTTCAAACAGATCACTTTGCGGGACAAAAGCACAACCGAGCTGCTCGTAGGTATGTCTTCTGGCAAGTCGTCGTTCAGGGTGTGGCCTGTCCTTTGCAAACCCGTTACGTACAGCCTAACCTAATCACAACTCACCTCGTTTCGCGCTGGACATCCCAATTTTTCATTCTCACCCTGTGTGATCCAAAAGCGCCACTATCGAAGAGTGACCTTTACGAGAAACGTGGGCGTTGACCAGTGGTCAAATATGCATGGTACAGTCGCTCACGAAATGCCAAAATGAAATTCTCTTCTCGCGATGTTTCAGTACGCACGCTCAGCACAGTAATATACCAATAGGAAGCGTACTAGTCGATGTCATTGACCTTGGAGAGCAGTGTATGACCGTTAAGGAAGCCATCGCAACATGCCAATCGAGTATACTCGATCCAAACGAACGCGTCATGCAGCTCACGATTCCTACGTAAGCTGTCACAGCGAATTTGGCCCCGTTACAGCGCTGAGGCACTCCTCTTTGCATTCGTGGTACAGTTGAACCTCGTTATAACGAAATCGAAGGGGCTCCGCGATTTATTCGTTATAGCCGTTGCTTCATTGTACCGGTTCGCAACATTGGTTGCAACTGTCGCGTGCCAACAGGCTTGCCTGCCACTGTGTATATGGTGAACAACATAGCAGGCGTTTGATGTGCTGCCGATGTGCGCTGCGGGAGATTTCAGCACATGCATCGACCGCCTACCACGTGACACAATATACGTACAGTATATATGCGGGTTCGAGAGGGGGGTGGGGGGGGGGAATATTTCAGCACGGTCGGGTAGAGCAAGGAAAAGAAAAGCATAGAAGCATGAAGGGACATGCCTCTCTCGTCCGCTGGAGTGAATAACAGCTAACTTTCTAGCGAGGCAACGCAGGAATAATTTTTTTCCCGTAAATTCGCATCCCACAAAACCGTTTGCATATCACTGTACTACATAAACCGGATCTTCCTGAAGCCGCGCGGGCTTCAAATTTTAGAAACCGGGCCTTTGAGGAATAAGTTGTGAAGGACAGAGAGAGAACAGCTATATAGATCCATTTTATAGCTGTTGAAGCCGATACGGGTCTCTGTGAAAGATGGCGCCCGGCAGCAATTTCTTCGCGAGTGCCCGCTTTGCTTGGCTTTGCCGCAAAGCTCGAACGCACGCCGGCTATTACACTTCCCCTCATAGCATAATTGTCGTGTGGAGAATGCCTACTCTACGCCGAAAGTACTGATGATGGCCGCCTTATGGTGAACGGAAATTTTGACGTTAGGTTCTTTGCCGCTCGGCACCGTGAAACCAGTGCGATTCCGATACCGTCAAGCGCTCTAAACACACTGCCAAACGGCTTTAACCATGCGGGCATGCTGCGAAAACGGTAACAAAACTCCACATGGTACCAGAAAAGCAGGGCGCGCGAAGTGGTTCATATATGCAGCGAGAAAGTTGGAGAACTCCGATTTGCCACATTAAATTGTTACGTAAGCACTGGGCACCGTAATGAATTGACTCACCCAGCACGAAATGGCTAGTGGGGTTCACTGAAGGTTAGTTATATCCGGTTGCAGTAAAATATACTTCCTAAAACAAGATAATGAACGTGGACTTCTACGGGAATTAACAAGGGGAATGACAATTTCTTTACTATACCTATTATATCGTTATAAACTGTTTCGTTATAGCGAGGTTCGACTGTAGTTACGTGTAGTAAACGTGCTGCGGGCATCGAATGGAAACTGCACGAACTGCGGCTCGCTGGTCAAACCCTGTGTTTATTTTAGGGAGGCCTGCACATCAGTAACTACTGCGGAGGTATTGTCAATACCGAGCTCATTTACACCCTTTCAAATCCTGTGTCACTAATTTGAAGGATATGAAATGTACGCACTCAGTCATTTAAGCACGGAGCTTTCGGAGCATGTTTGGGAGCCAGTGCGTGTTCCTGGCTAGAGTTAGTCAACGTTCCTAGCTGAAGGTACTATACAGTAACTCCTACATAGTGGGCGATACTTTCACATGCATGAGTCTTGTAGCATTATGATGCCGCTATTTGAACAAAAGAGAAGAAACGACAGCATGTGCAGTCTTTGCCAAAAGTAACCAGGCTGAATGGCTCTAAAGATCAAAAAGTTCTTTGAAGGTGAGGACAGGGGTTCTCCTTACCATACAGAGATTTAAGAGCTTGAAGGCTGGCATAATAATCTTCAATATACGAACGAGAAGCAAACCGTGCAGCCTGGTTGCTTTTGGCAAAGACTGTACGTTAGCTAGCCATTATTCAGAGACTGGTCTTTTCTCGCTTTGCTAAAATCGTTCCTTGAAAGGGGCGTTGAAATATGTGGCATTGACGTGTGCTTTCTTTCCGTGCACTTCCGAAGCTATAGCCTCTTGTGTTACTAGGCACTCGATGCGCGTGCTTTTTTTGGCGTATATTTCGTTGGTTTCCGGTCGGTCGAGTTTCGTGGAAATGAACATTTCTGCCGCTGAATGCCTTGAAAAGTATGCGGCAATACCCTGAGGTGAGGTTTGAACGCAACTCCAGAGAACGCGCGTTTCGGCGAAAGAGACTGACGACAGGTTCCTGGGCGACTGCAGCGATGGCCACCCCGTCAGCGCGAGCGCTGTTTAAAAGTCGCTGAGTACGAGCATAGCAGCAGCAGTGAGGAATAAGAGGTGAGTGACAACAGTCTGAGCTCGAGATGTTCATTAAAGAAAAGAACACTCCTACAGCCAACAGACTACTTCTAAAAGCATCACACAACCTCCGTGACAGGGTGCGAGCAATTAACCAACAACGAACACAGTTTTCTGCCCCTTATCAACGCAGTGCGCTTGCTCAAGTAAACAGCCGTTAGTGCGACTTTGATGAAGTATAAAGCCCTCTCAGGCTCTACTTGCACCTCACGCTAGTCCTGCGAAATTAACTCTTGTGCATAGTGTTGCAAGTTTTCTAGTAGGTGGTCCACCTGTCACGGTTGGCAGGTGGCAACTTTCCCAGGTATACATGTATACCTGGGAAGGTTCCCATCTTCCAACCGTGACAGGTGGACCACCTGCTAGAAGTAGGCTTGAGATGAGTACCAGCCTCCAACTGCTCTTTCGTCGCATAGTACGTTGGGGCAGAAGTACGAGCCTCCTACAACCGCCTGGTCGCAGACCGCCCATACAAGATACGAACCCCCCCTCCACTCATTCTCCGTCGTCTCGGCCTCCGTTTCACACTCTTACTCACCGTCAAGTCCGGCGCAATGACCACGACTACGCAGGAGAGTACACACTCACAGACGCAAACATCAAACGAAAAAGTACGAAACGCAGACTTCCTCGCATACTACGACGGCGCAGAAGTACGCATCCACGAGCACTTCTTCGTCACAAAGTACGCCGACGCAAAATTACGCCTCTAAGGGCACATCTTTTTCTCAAACGACGTTGCAAGTTCATGCCATAAAACTAGTTCACGAAGTATGATTCCACGGAGTTTCACGAAGTTTGATTCCACGGAGTTTGAGCAAAGGCATTTCTCCTCACCGATGCCGACGTGCTTCAGTTCGGGCGAAGGCAGGTGCCGCAGGGGAAACCGGAGCTGGTAGGAGCCATTGTTCTCGAGGTCTGCTCCTTCGAAGAAGATGCCCACCAGGGACCGCGTGGAGTTTTGCCGATACGCCTGCGACACGAACGAGAGCAGTTCCGTTTCGGCGCTGCCCGGGCGAATTGCCGGCTTCTGACAATCATCCCAGAATGCGCTGCCACTAAGCTACCCCGCTTCACGACTGGCTCGCATATATGTGACGTCACAACGCGGATACGACTCCACGAGCGCACAGACGTATCGCGGTCTGATCCGTACCGAAAACGACTGCGCTACGTGTGAACACTTGCACTTGAGAAAAACGTGGCCAGAATTTGCGCACTGCTGCGCATGTCGAATACGCTGCGCATGTCGAATAGGCTGCGCTTCGGCTGCCATATACCACGCTGGCTGTGGTGACTGGACAGCGCGAGGGTGCTGGCCACTCATAAGGTAACCTGACGCGCGCAGAGCTTTTAAGAGCCTGGTCTGGACTGGCGAATGCATCCTCGAACTGCGCTGGCGAAGCGAATTGCCAGCGCGTGGGAAGTGCAGAACGTTAAAGCGAACGTAGCAAACGCCGCTGTCTCACCTATGGCTCGAACACTACTGTGGGAACGCGCTGGGAAGGGCTGACGGGCACAGCGATATCAGGGGATATTGAAAATTTCGCAAGTGCGCTTTCCCGCATAACAATGTTGCCCCAAACAAGATGGCCGACTTCGCTATAAAGGAACTACGTGGGCTACAGGACAGGCGCCAAAGGTGTGGATAGAATGTAAGAAACGTATTTTGGAAGAATCAAACAAAAAACCAGTCTTTCTTGCTTTGTTTCAGCTGGAAACGCATGATCAGCCATCTTGTTTGGGGCAACATTGTTATGCGGGAAAGCGCACTTGCGGAATTTTTAGTATCCCCTACTGTCCTGACTATAAGCACCGAAGGTGTGGTGCAGTAACGGGCAGGGCATTAGTTCAGCAACGGCTTTGGCTGTGGGGAGAGGCTTACGGGGCGCAACCATTACTTTTGTCTGGACTTCCATTCGTCCGTTGGGCGTGTCAAGCTGTATGGGAGATGACATTTTACATGCAGTCACTCTTTTGTCATTGTCCACGCTCCGACTTCTTCGGGAACCAGGGGGCTATACTAAGGGCGGTTCGACAGCACTGAGAACCGAAGGTAACTAAAGGCACACCGCACCTCTTCCATCTCCTCGGACGAGTTGTACATGGAGTAGTTGAAGCCGCTGGTGTAGGTGTTGGCGTTGAGGAAGTTGATGAGGTTGCGCATGAACTCGTGCGTCTGCGGCGTGGCCGGCGCCGCCATCACCTCGCCGGTGAGCTGCGACAGGTGCGAGGGGGTCAGCAGGCGCACGTGGCCGATGGGGTTGTAGTGGGGCGGCTTCGAGCTGGGCTTGAGCCCGCTGCGGATGCTCATGAGCGAGGCCACCATCAGCAGCGGCATCACCACCTCCTGCGACCGGCAAGGGAAAGGAAAGGGTTATTATGGAGTGCACAAACAGGCACATGTGTAGACCGTACGTGTCATCCCCTGCAAGTTTCCCGTCCACAGACTCATACCACAACGTTTGCTGCATCATTCTTTCGGTTTGGTTTATGGGGTTTAACGTCCCAAAGCGACTAAGGCTATGAGAGACGCCGTAGTGGAGGGCTCCGGAAATTTCGACCACCTGGGGTTCTTTAACGTGCACTGACATCGCACAATACACGGGCCTCTAGAATTTCTCCTCAAAAGAAATTCCAGCCGCCGCGGCATCATTCTTTCCTCGCTCAGCCAAAGACTGGAACGGCCTTCCACACGACGTCGCTGCAACCACCTGTCCATCCTCATTTTTGAATTGTATAACTGCCAAATTTAACGAATAACATCTCTGTACATAAAGTTTGATTCTATCTGTACCCACCCCTTATGTAATGCCCCCTAACTGGGGGTCTTTTGAGGTAATAAAGTGATGTGATGTGGTGATGTCCAACATTTCCGGACAAAATTGTTGAACACCTAAGCATTGCAAGACACCGTTATGGAAAATATTGAAGTTAATGGTCCATTCTTCTGATACGTGGCAAAATCTTTCTTTTTAAGTGTTTGGTTTGGTTTATTGGGGTTTAACGTCCCGAAGCAACTCAGGCTATAAGGGACGCCGTAGTGAAGGGCTCTAGAATTTTCGACCACCTTGGGGTTATTTAACGTGCACTGACATCGCACAGCACACGGGCCTCTAGAATTTGGCCTTTATCGAAATTCGGCCGCCGCGTCCGGGCTTTTTAAGTGTTTGTTTCCATCGATGGCATCGAGCTGTTAAATCTGCCATGGAAAACCAATGGGGTACGATTTTGACGATAACAAAAATGGTAATTCCAAATCAGATTCCAAAACTGGCGTCGGTTTATCTGCGGATATTTTGGTTGCTATATAGTGAAATATTGCGTTATATGGAAAAATTGCGTTCGCCGACGGTTTCCCGCTCAAAAATGCTTTTGTCCAGAATTTTTGAGTATGAAAAAGAACTTGGGCGTAACCAGAGAGCAGTGTACACATATGGCAATCTCATAGCGTTCAGAGTGAGCTCCCAAGGTACGACAGGGTTTCCAGTGCGTTAACAATGCGAAATAATGTCCACCAAGCCACAACATCGAGGCTGAACTCAGCTACTAACTCCAGAGGCTAGACTCAGCTTCGCGAAGCACTCGACGCTCAAGCCGTACGGCCATGCTTACAAACGTTGCAATTGTTACCTTCTTAATAGAATGCTGTGGTGTTTGGCGGACTCATTGCGACATAGTGGCACACCAGAGGTATTACTGTACCAAGTCCGGCTTCCTCAGCGCCTGTCGCGCACGCTCTTCTGGTCGTGTGTAAAAAGGTAATAAATTAACTGTGGCTTAGCTCTGGTTAAGTCTGAGTGATTGCGAAAGCAATAGCTCCCTGGCTGCGCTTGGCTCTGCTGGTGGTTTGGCATGGCTTCGCCTTTTGTGCAACTAAAGGATTTACTCTGTACACAACATGGTTTCTACTGTTTGTTTGCCTTTCTTCATCTGTCTCCTCGGCATGGCGCCGGCGTTTGCGCGCAGCACGTCGCCCCAGCGACGCCTTGCACAACTCCTCAGACATGACTAAGCGGAGCGCGCCTGCAGTGCCCCGTTTATCCTCTCCTAGCGAGCGCCCTCACGCGGCGGGCCGAGGAGGCCGTCACGGGGTAGCCGCCGCGCCGAGCGAAGGAACGACTGCGGCCGAAGAGACGAGTTGGGGCCCCTGCTCTCCTCTGGTCGTGACGTCACGCTGTCACGTGGTCGTGCGCCGCAGCTGCGCCGGAGCGAAGGAACGACCTCCACCGACGGCAGAAAGTGCTAGCAGTATTGCTTTCGCAATAAAAGCCCTCCGTCGTCATCGGAATTGTGGACTGCTGTGCAGTCATCTGCTTCTCACGCATGTCGCTCGGGGCTAAGGCGATGATGTGCGACCACACTCACCCAGAACGTCTTTGCCTTTTCCGTCTTCTTGAGCAGGTAGTTGCGCCATATCAGGGCCGACAGCTGGGTCCAGAACATGTTACGTCGTGGCACCGCCATCTGTCGAGCGAAGAGAGAGATGCACAGCAGATAAGAGGGAGGGAAAGGGGGACATAACGCAAGGGTGAGAGTGCTAATAGTGAACTGTGAGCATTCACGCAAAAAAAAAAATGTTCGTTTATTGGGGTATAACGTCCCGAAGCAACTCAGGCTATGAGGGAGGCCGTAGTGAAGGGCTCCGAAAATTTCGACCACCTGGGGTTCTTTAACGTGCACTGACATCGCACAGCACACGGGCCCCTAGAATGTCGTCGGCATCGAAATTCGGCCGCCGCGGCCGGGATCGAACCCGCGTCTTTCGGGTCAGCAGCCGAGCGCCGTAACCACTGAGCCACCGCGGCGGGGCGAAAAGAAAGAAAAAGGGTTCTAACGTATTTAAGCCGAGTACACGTGCGAAAGCATGTGTTTAGCCTCATTGGCTCATTGTTTTGCTTTGCTGGGTCGTCGGCACGTCTTGCGACGATATTAGACTCAGGCTAATTAAACTCTGATCGAGGCTAAGATGATCTCATCTGTTCGCGTTGCAGATGGAAGTTGATGCAGACGACGATGTGCAGTGCACAGCGCGAGAGCGTTGCAGTTTAACACGAGGTGCGCGACTGTGGCGATAGCGTAGTGCTGTCAAGCAGTGGTCATGGAAGCTGATCTGTTCGCGCCGACGTGGGTTCGAATCCCGGTTGCGGTAGTATTTCTTTATTTGAACCGCCGCAATGACTCAGTGGTTATGGTGCTCGGCTGCTGACCCGAACGACGCGGGTTCGATCCCGACCGCGGCGGTCGCATTTCGATGGAGGCGGAAGTCTTAGAAGCCCGTGCACTGTGCGATGTCAGTGCACGTTAAAGAACCCCAGGTGGTCGAAATTTCCGGAGCCCTCCACTACGGCGTCCCTCATCGCCTGAGTCGTTTTTGGACGTTAGGACCCCATAAACCATAGACTATTTATTCATTCAAGATCAAGACTTCGGCGATGAATCTGCTTTTGCAGCTTGGGTCGTGAAGTAGAGCTTCTGATCTAAAAAGGCTGATGTTCAGTTACATCATTCAAGAAGATGCAGCTCCAGTGGAAGGGACACCGAGCTGTTGCGAACTCACTAAATGGTGGAAACTCTCACTTCTTTGCGACGGCGTTGGTGTCTCGCGACATACAAATGCGTAGAGAAAAGACGGAGGCGTTGATCATTAGGCAGGAGCTACGCGAAAAGGGTGTGAACATTTTATTGGCACGTTTAATGCAACGTATGAGACGGGGCACGCACACACAGACACGCGTGGTGTGAAAAATATTCGATCTTGTTCACGTCAACAGCATCTTTCAAAATTTTATGCGACTGCGGCCCGGAAAACATCAAAAAGCAGGTAGCGTGCTGTCGAGCGCATAGCTCGCCCCGGAAGAAGCAAGGTTCTCGGTACGCCATTTTGTTTTTGCTGCAGAGTTTTGAAAGGACAATCTGATGCACAGCGACAGCTGCATGACTAAATAAACGACCCTAACCATCCACGTACATACAAGTGTATGTGTCCAGATCTAAGTGCGGAAAGTTAAGATGGTCTGCCCTAGCAAAAAAAAAAACACCATTTTGCCCTTGCTCGCGACTTTGGGCCTCAGATTCAGAGTAACCTGAAGAAGAGGGAAAAAAAAAGCTTCGCAGTGAGCTTAAGGAGAAGGCCAGCTTAATGTTTCACGTGAGAAGTTCGTTCCAAAGGTAGACAAAAATTACATTCATTAGAGCAGGCGCTATCGGTCTCAAACGGACGAAAACGAATGCAGGATATGTGTAATGCCGCAGGGGTTAAAAGGCGTAGTGTGTGTGTGCGCGCGCGTGTGTGTGCGCGCGCGCGTATGTGTGCGTGTGTGTGCGCGTGTGTGTCTGTGTGTGTGTGCGCGCGCGTGTGTGTGTGCGTATGCGTGTGCGTGTGTGTGTATGCGTGTGCGTGTATGTGTGTGCGCGCGTGTGCGTGTGTATGCGTGTGCGTGCATGTGTGTGTGTGCGCGCGCGTGTGCGTGTGTGTACGCGCGCGCGTGTGTGTGTGTGCGCGCGCGTGTGTGTGTGTGTGTGTGTGTGTGTGTGTGTGTGTGTGTGTGTGTGTGTGTGTGTGTGTGTGCGTGTGTGCGCGCGCGCGCGGGGGGGTGAGGGTGGGTGGGTGGGTTGGTTGTTCTTTCGTACACTGACCGCACAGTACACGGGGCTCTAGAATTTAGTCGGCATCGAAATTCGGCCGCCGCGGCCAGGATCGAACCCGCGTCTTTCGATTTGAGTGAGTGAGTGAGTGAGTGAGTGAGTGAGTGAGTGAGTGAGTGAATGAGTGAGTGAATGAGTGAGTGAGTGAGTGAGTGAGTGAGTGAGTGAGTGAGTGAGTGAGTGAGTGAGTGAGTGAGTGAGTGAGTGAGTGAGTGAGTGAGTGAGTGAGTGAGTGAATGCGCGTGCGTGTGGAGAGGGCAGTGTTTGTGGAAAAAGGCTCTGATTGAGTTTTCTGCGCGAAATAAAGTATGGTTTGCTATGACCCCTTCGCTACATTCTCATAAACTTCATTCTCATAAACCAAGAAAATCGTATTTATACGATTTTCTTGGTTTATGAGAATGAAGCTGTGGGTAATTTCTTGTCCATATGTTCCGGCTGTTGCTGTAATGTAGAAAAAAAAAACCTTCCGACACCGGGAATCGAACCCGGGCCTCCTGGGTGAAAGCCAGGTATCCTAGCCACTAGACCATGCCGGAGCACGGGAAGCAATCGCGCTGCTGTCCTATATGTATACAGCGACAGCCAGCGCAATCTTATCTGCCTGTTCCTGTAGTTTTTATTTGTGGTAGATATCTAAGTGACGAACCATCAACGTAAAGTGCAGGTTGGCGGCAGAGTTGGAAGTGCCGTCATACATACAATGCATTTTTTTTTCTCGAGCGAATGGAGGGGGTGCCAAGATTCCACTTCATAAATTTTGTCGCTAGACAGCGATAGCCAACCAGGCCGTTTAAACGAGCTTACGCAGCGACTGACTTCCGGAAGAGTAACTGTGAGAGTAACTGTTCTAAGGCTTTTTTTTCTCGGCAATTCCATCTTCTTCGCCTGAAGGCACCTACCGAGCAAAAGGGCTCTAACGGACGGAGCTGCAAGTTCTTTTGCTAAAAACAATAGCAAGACCGGAAAGCTAGCGGTAGCACTGTTATTATGTGATTCGAAAGTATGTTGTTAGACGCGCATGCCGCAGTTCTTCGGTCCCGCACACCGGAACGGGCGACGCAAGACTTCAGAGAATAGCGATGAGGAATCCGCTTAGCTCGAAACACACACACACGCACACACGCACACACGCACGCGCGCACGCGCACACACACACACACACACACACACACACACACACACACACACACACACACACACACACACACACACACACACACACACACACACACACACACACACACACACACACACACACACACACACACACACACACACACACACACACACACACACACACACACACACACACACACACACACACACACACACACACACACACACACACACACACACACACACACACACACACACACACACACACACACACACACACACACACACACACACACACACACACACACACACACACACACACACACACACACACACACACACACACACACACACACACACACACACACACACACACACACACACACACACACACACACACACACACACACACACACACACACACACACACACACACACACACACACACACACACACACACACACACACACACACACACACACACACACACACACACACACACACACACACACACACACACACACACACACACACACACACACACACACACACACACACACACACACACACACACACACACACACACACACACACACACACACACACACACACACACCCTGGACAAAGACGGCAGAACAGACGCCACAAGTGCAAACTTACTGCTCGGGCTTGGAAGAACGAGAGCGCGTGTTTCTCCCTTGTTTGTCGGCTGTGTTTTGTCGCGAAGTTGTTCTCATAATGTGTCACCAGCTGGCCCGACGATACGCACTTCCGCGTTCTGCTGCCGTCCCCCGCTTATGCGGGGTCTCAGCTGCGCTTGCTTTGTTGCTGTGGTTACTCCAGCCTTGGCGTCGGAAATGTTTCAGGCGGCGATGAAATCGCGCTTACCCCCCGCCCCATCCGCGCGAGAATCCATCCATACACGAGTGCTCAGATGCCGAGCGAATGTCTGTACTCTTGACAACTATATATCGGGGGACCGATCTTTTTCAAGAGTTGAAAAATATCGGTGGCCCGATCGAAACGTCGAATCAAATAAAAATGTTTCCTTTAACGAAGCCTATACTTCGCTATACATTCTTTTAAGCACTTCATACGCTCGCGACCTTATATATATATATATATATATATATATTGGTATTATATAAAACGTCGTCAGTTACTCTAAAATCACCTCTTTCCACTCCTAGAAATGCAAGGAACACAAAAACTTTCTATCTTTACAGTGGAGTTCAAAAATTTCTATACTTTCTGGATATTAACATTGCCCACCACGAAGCCAAAAAAGTTCAAAACGCAGCAAAAATATTTGTCATGTTTTCGTACTGCGACCATCGCATACTGTAAGCGTATGAAAAATATCGCTATTACCACTCCGCGCTACACGAGCATTATAAACAAAGTGTTCCACACAAGACTTAGCACAATTAAAAACAAATGCTTTTTTAGTTACAAGACCGCTTTTCGGCATAGCATTGTCAGCGGTGTAGCACATCAGAATACAGCTGAAACGGGCTAACTAGCATGCATGTCAGCTAATATTTAGTCACTTTCTAAGTGTTACTTTTAGCCACTTTAATTATTCAGAGGCTTGTAGCCCACCGTAAGCAATATCCTGTCAGTTTTTAGAGTTTCGAAAACGCGGTCACACTCGGCGCTATCGCCCAACAAATTTAGGCTATTTTGACGAGTTGCGTGCACTGCTTTGCTTGTAAGCTTCACGAAAGCGCATGCTTGTGGCGTGATGGTCAAAAAGTTAACTATTCAGTATTTGTTAACCAGCCTGCTAGTTAGCACGTCTCAGCTGTATACTGACGTATTACACCGCTTTCAATGCTATGCCGAGAAAAGGGCTGTTCTAACTCAAAAACCTACTTTTAAAAATTGTGTAATGTCTTAGGTGAAACACCCTGCATAAAGGCTGTCGCACTGCGGCTGAAAGCTGTCCGTAAACCACTTGCCCCTACGCTTTGCACCAGGTGAACGCTTTGCGCGGCCCGAGCCCAGCACCCGGGAAAAATTTGACAGAGCAGTGCGACTCTGACCTTGCCCAGACAGACGATGCCTCGCAGGCCGTTGGTAAAGGCCGCTCAGCGCAGCACGGATCAGGGTCACTGTGCAGCTGTGCGACCGTCGATAGTGTTGCCGCAGCACACGTGCCACCGGGTTGCGGCTCCACGCGCAGACAGCCCGTGGAAGCAGCTCTGCCCCGGGGCGGTGCAAAGTGCACGGGCATTATACACGCACTGACCGCGGCGGTCGATGCAAAGCCCGGGGCCCGCGTTCCCAGGGAAACCGCGGCTCGTAAGCGTGGACGCGCCGACGCGTGCGATCGCGTGCCCCGTAGTGGTGACCACCGCGCACGTATATGTGCTCTTGCTCGCCTGGTACTTTGCGCGACGAGGTCGTCCTGATTGCGTGCGGCAGGCCTTTGAAACACGCCAAAATGTCGTCACGCATGTGATGCCATACTGGTCTGGTGTAAGCTGCTTCACACGTTCATCTTCGGGATATCGTTCTTATCCTCTTCTTTGCTTTACCGAAATCTTTCGGCCCAATTTCACCGAAAAGCGCCTATAGTTTCGAAATCAGGGGCGAGCTCTAAAGCTCGAGAACTTGTGCAGTTTTCAGATGAATAAAGCCTGCGCATGGTGGCACGGTGCAATGTAATCCATTGTCCTGTAAATGGTTTAGGGCTCCGGAAATTTCGACCACCTGGGGTTCTTTAACGTGCACTGACATCGCACAGCACACGGGCCTCTAGAGTTTCTCCTCCATCGAAATTCGACCACCGCGGCCGGGATCGAAACCGTGTCTTTCGGGTCAACAGCCGAGCGCCATAACCACTAAGCCATCAGCGCGTTCCCTGTAAATGGATTGCGTGAACGGGTACTCATAGCATCGCACACTGAGTAGCAATGTTGAACCCTCTATTCACACCTCAAAACTGTTAAAAGACTCACTACACGTTCGTGCGTTGCTATCTTCACGTTACAAACAGTCATCCTTGATCTAATATCACGTGCACTAGAGTGGGCATAATCTTTTTCTTTCTTTTTTTTCAGAGTGGGTGAGGGGAAGGGGTATTCACGGTGTACAGTCTTTGTCAAAAGTAACCAGGCTGCATGATTTGCTTCTAGCTTGTATAGTGGAGCTCTTGTGGCTTTCCTAAAGATCAAAAAGTGTTAGAAGGTAAGAAGACTCCCAGTCCTTACCTTTAACGACAATTTCAGCTTCAGGGATGCTGTAAGGGCTCCACTGTACGAGCTAGAAGCAAACCACGCAGCCTGGTTACTTTTGACAAAGACTGTACATTTATCCTCTTCGGGAGGGCCGGGGGGGGGGGGGGGGGGGGGGGGGGAGAATTACACTGCTTCGTTTACACTGGGTTGACTAAGTAGTTCTGGGAGCGGAACTGTGTGAACGTTTCAGCCCGGTTAGCATTCGGCTCTCTCCATAGCTACACGTCTCAATCGAACACATCCCACCACGAGCACAAATCCCGGAAGCCCACAGCGCAGCTGTATCTGCCTCAGTCTTGCGATTCGCGGCAACGCTATTTACATCCTAAAAACGAATTCGAACCACAAGGGAGTTAAAGGGGATTAAGCTGCAATCTAGCGCATTCCCTTTCATAAAAGAGAGTGTGCTAGGTTAAGCCTCTCCCTTTTAATCCTTCCTGTTTAACGAGTAGAACGTATGTGCTCACTGAAGCTCTCAAAGAGTGACGCATGCAGTGCATAGGCACCTAAAATGTCCCTCGCGGAAGAACCCGCCAGTCTTGGTGCTCAAATCAATGCAGGTTAGTGAGAACCGGATAGTTAGTCTGTCTCTGTGCACAGTGTTCACCGCGTCCCCTTTCGCGTGTTAACGCTCTCCGTTCACACATGCAAGCTGAACGTACTAATGATTGTAAGCGCGTGAACACAATGCGAAGAGTCACGACAGGAGCCGGGATTACTACGCTGGATCCGACTGTGCATGCATGGACCGCTTCAAGGAAGCCGAGATCACGGCTTGAGACCCCAGCTTAGAACCAGAAGTTCCGAAATGAAAAATTTCGCTTTTTTTTGTCGTGACCCATAGTTCTTCCCCATTTGCTAAAGAGACCTGAAACCGTCTACGTGGGCCGCAGCCGGCCGCTCCCCCCCCCCCCCCCCCCCCTCCCACCACGCAATTTCCACGCCCGCGCACCGCGTACCTCTCAACAACCTTGCACGGGCAGCACCCCACATTTATTTTTATCTCAACACCCTGTATTTGTACATAGTGTATATTGCCGCCCTACCCTTATCCTTTCTTCTATCGCTCACCCCTTTCTTTCCTCCTCCCCTGTACTCTCAGTCTCATTTTTGAATGTTTATCGTTTCACGGATTCTCTCCGTGTAGGGGGCAGAGGTAAAGGCAAAATGCCTGGCAGAGCCTCCGCGCCCCCGCAGTTCAAGGCAGCATTACCGCAAGCCGCAGCTCAGGTGCTTCAGGCTTCGATGACAAATGCCGCGGCTAGCAACATCTGTTCCTTCTTTTTTATTTTCTGATTACCAATAAATATCCACTAACAACAACACCTTGCCATGTGGGTAGCGATAAGCAACCCGACCCGTGCAGAGGGGGCTGACTCATCCCGACCAGCTATAGCTATAAGCAAACTCAGCTCGACAGACCGACTGCATCCATTTCAGAGGGGTTCAGATCCCGAGATCGGAGGCGGTTTTGCGAGGACAACTCCTTTGTAACGACCACCTCTGGAAACCACAGTATTATATAGAACATTTACCGCGAAGACCGCACCCACGTAAAGGAGTCGGCACACACATCCGTGCAAAAAAAAAAAAAAACATTTTTCAGCACATTTGTTGGTCAACGAGAAATCGCCATTACACGCAGGCGTAATGAAGTTGTAATGAAAGTCATCATAGACAACCAGGAGTGGCTGTTGTAATGTTTATGTCCGTTGACTGCTGCGTAGCTGGACACATTACAGAGAAGAAAACTGCGCCCAACATTTTTCTTGTTTAAAAATCGGTTCTCTCTTTCTAGCTATAGCGACGTTTGTTCGGCAACAAAGATGCATTTATTGCTGGGAAAATTGTATTTTAAAATTCAATATTTCATCTCCCTCGCCACACAAATCAACCTCGACGAAATGGACATCGCGATCGCTAGTAGCATAGCCATACTCACGGAGATGTGGGCACTCGGTATGCCCTGCATTCCGTGCGTCGCGTTTACTCGGTGACGCTTAAATGTCAACAACGAAAACTGAGCAATTAATCAGCGCTGCGCGAAGAAATTTTGAAGACGGAACGAAATTTGCACGACCCACCCATGTGCCGAATATACATGCGTTTTGTGCAGTAGACCGGTAGCTAGTGAGCCTTCAATAAGCGTCATAATTCTCTTTTTGCAGTCTTTTTTTTTTTTAGAGCGCAGGTTCTAAATAACTACCCAGTGGAGCCAAAAACCGCTCAGCTTATAGCGAGATTAACATTCCATCTAAGCACTGCAGAAGCAGCGATCTTTTTGGCGCAGCAGTTTTTCCGAACAACCTGACGTAAGCACACAAGTCAAACAGAAATGCCTTTTTGGTCACTTCGTATCCGGCTGACTGCATACACACCAACAGAAAGTGTTACTGACATTCTCTTTACAATGCAATGAGCTAAATATAGCCTGAGTCGTTTTGGGACGTTGAAACTCCATGAACATTATGAACGTTGATGGTTTGGTTCGGTTTATGGGGGTTTAACGTCCCAAAGCAACTCAGGCTATGAGAGACGCCTTAGTGAAGGGCTCTGGAAATTTTGACCACCTGACATCGCACAGTACACGGGCCTCAAGAATTTCGCTTCCATCGGCCGTTGAAACTCTATAAAACCAAAGCAAGCAATGAGCAAAAAAAGTGCTCTCTAGCGCGAGCGAATGGGCCACAGCTATCAGGCGCACTCAAAAACCGCGGCTGAGCGCCGCTTGCGCTATCTCTTCGAGGCTGTCTTCATACGATATGCAAAATCACATGCGAAGCCCAATTCAGATCTCTTGCTCCATACCATGTAAAAACCAACAGGCTAATCTGTTCCATCGGAACGGCGTACACCGCTTTCCTGAGGTCAAAGTTCAAAACAACTTCTTCACTCACTTGGATTTCGACATCCCCGACGAAAAAGACTCCGATAAATGTAGCGACGGCACTGGCTACGACGAATGGAACTGCGCGTCGCGTGTCCCTTCGGTGAGCTCGGGACGGAAACCGTCCAAACTCATCATCCCGCTAGGAAACAGGCGCGACATAGATCGACGCGGGCACATTTTAGAGAGCTACGTATATATATATGGAAAGCGAACGACGCCAGTTATCCGAGACGCTAATTCGAAAAATGGCGCAAAAATGCGAGCGTTTTTTCGAAACGATGCGCCGCAGAGTCGCCCACCCTCACTCTCTCTCTCCCGGCGCGCAGTAAATAGATCGAGGCAGGCACTTTCGCAACACCCATCAAGCGTGCGAAGCGTGCTCTCCCAGGGCGGCCCTATTTCCGGAGGGCAAAACAGAAAACCACCGTTCTGACTGCCCGTGGCAGCTGATAAACTCCTAGTAGCCGCATGCCACAAAATCCAATCCACTAAAAGACTCAAAATCAGGAATTCAGAGATAGTCGCGCCACCTTCCAATTGCTAAACGAACTACAAAAAAACAATAAATTGAAGGTAATATATTACAGGCGTTGTTTTTATACGCCCATAGGGAGCGCATCCCGCTGCTAGCCAACACAAACAGTGCAGTACAAATGGATGCACTTTGAAGCGAAGTTTCGCAGCTGTTGCCGTTAAACAACTCGAGGCAACCAGCACTGTGCGGGAAGCACTCCGGTGGAAGTGGAAAGGGGGAAGAGGGGACGTTCCGCGCTCTGCACATTTTCCGCATCATCACTCGTCGAGCTCGTACTTCGCCGCCCACGCTGCTTGCCGCAGCTGCTCCTGTTCCTGCTCGAGCCCGGGCCGCGCGTCATGTGCGCCTGAACCAGCCACGCTTTCCACTACTTTCCTCCACGCAGCGCGCGCCGGTGCATAGCATAGAGCCGGGGCAGGTGTGCTTAAACACGGGAAGACTCCAGGTAGGGAGTGCCAGCCTTCATTAATGTTCAGTCCGGCTAAGAAGTCCCATTTCCGAGGTTCGGTTGTCTTGGCCACGCAGATGCGTTGTTCAAGCATATTTTTTGTATAATTGATTTGGTTTTGGTTCGGTTTTGTGGTGGTTTAACGTGTATGATTGAATGAGTAAATACTGTATTCATTAGCTTCATAGTTATCTGTTCTGATCAATCTGTACTGAACAAAGCTAGACATTCTGTACAACCGTGACATGAAATTGAGCAGTGCAAGCGATAAAAGAGGGTCACAGGTAAAGCTGCGCGTCCCTCATTCATCTATGGAGTCAAGCTTCATTGGCAGCATAGCGGTAACGCAGTCTGCCACTATCACCTCGCCCGGTTTTCCCATGATCTTGGCAGAGTTCTGATTAGTCATAAAGCGATCGCCTCTTTTTCTAAGCAACGCTTGAGGCGATTCTCAAGAACGCCGATTACGTATCAGAGGGATTGCGTGCGAGCGCACCGGACTAAGGCGACATTCTTCTTCTTGCTTCAGCTTGCCCACTTGTCTATGGTTGATCGCTGTTTCGAATGAGTGCCCTCAACTTTTGCCTGTCCTAGGCTGTCTCCAATGGCAACCTCTTCACCGATTTTCCCCAGCTCTTCTTTGGTCGTACCCGTGTCGTAAACTTTCGTCCCTTCAAATCACATGGCCAAACAGACGAAGTCCTGACTGCATGTGCTTCGCTCTAACTTGCATATGAGCCTTGTGTGGTCATTCCGTACCAAAGCCTTCTCATCTCAGTAACAGCCGTTATGTCGGCATTCTGTTTACCTTCTGCCTCAGGAGCGCGGTGAGAACCAATATATATTTCAGATCGGCAAAGGTCGCGGAGGTGAAGAGCGAAGTCATGAGCGACATTGCCGTAGCCACCTACGCAATAGTGGATTCAACGTGATTACGCGTTTGTACCCGCTGCTGTGGCTCAGGGGTTAGTACGCTCGGCTACAGAGCCGGAGACCCAAGGTTGAATCCCGGCCACGGCGGCGGCCGCGTTTCGATGGAGGCTGAACGCAGAAGGATTCATATGCGGTGCGATGTCAGCGCACGTCAGAGAACCCCAGGCGGTCTAAATTAATCCACAGCCCTCCAGTACGGCACTTAAAGCCCATATATGTGGCACCGGGACGTTAAGCCCCATAATTTACTTCAAAGTACTTATTTATCCCTGCAGACAGTTAGAACTCTAGGGTCATTCTTGAGAGGAACTAGTGACTGTTCTCATTTGAATAATGCACGTCGCACTCCTCGCTGGGCAAACGTTTCATTTCATTTCATTTTAATACCTTAAAGACCCACTGGGGGTATTACATAAGGGGTGGGTACAAACAGTCAAATGAACAAGTTTTATGTTGAAAAATGGTTGGTAACAGCTTCGGCGAATGTGGATGGGCATGAGATGGTAGCGATGTCATTGGAGAGGTCGTTCTGGCGGAAAAAAAAATAGGGTGGGCAATAGTAAAAGGGACTGGGTTACAATCATCTGTGACGATGACGGTTCTTCATCAGCACGGTTACACCTCGTGGCTATACGACGACGGTCACATGCGTACTTTGAAAGAAATTTTTTCAGGGATAGACTGCATGGCGAATGCAGTCTCCATTATGGGACCAACGGATGCCAGTCTAACTACCTTCGGCGTCACTTGAGCACACGGCAAGGGCGAAGAAACAAAATGTACAATACTTAATCAGCATGTTAGAATCAATCCAGAAAAAACCGCTCGCTTCATAACACGCAAATACAGCCCTCACTACAGCATAACAGCGATAAAACTTGATATCGGCCTCGAGCCTTTAGAAATTCGCCGTTCCATTGCGCTTTTGTGCTTATTTCATAAATATCTTTACAGCACAAGGCCATCTCCATTACCTCTTGAAACGCCTACACGCATTTATAACCAGAACAGCATAAAACGCATTTACGGAAACACCCTCGCTTTTAATTCATCTGCACTTCCACGTGCCATCGCTCTTTGGAATGATCTTCCTGACAGTATCGCATGCATCGGCAGCCATCAACCATTCCAGGATCAACTACGTAAATATCTCACATGACATCGCTTTTTCTCCTATCTGATTTTCTTTGTCGCAGTGTACTTTTGTTCCTTTGTTGCCATTGCGTTTTGTTCTGGCCGTATGTCCGGCATTCATGCTACTAATAAGTACCTTGTATCCTATGTATATTTTCGCCTTTAAGTTTTGCCTTGTACATTAGTTTCTTTTTGCTTATTCTTTTCTATCTCATGTTGCATTAATTAGTTTCTTTTGCACATTTTGTCGTTCTTTGCCCCCCTTACTCAATGCCCTTCTGGGGCCTGTAAGGTATTATGAATAAATAATAAATAAATCGGTAAATCGTAAATCGTAAAATGTGGGGCTTAACGTTCCGGAGCAAAGCATGAGTTATGAAGGCGCGCAATAGTGGGGAACTCCGTATTAATTTAGTCCACCTTGGGTTCATCAGCGTGTACTGACACCGCACAGCACACGTGCGTTTTTGTATTTCGAAATACGGCCGCCGCGTCCGGCATCGAACCCGCGAGCTAACGAGCAGCCGGGTATCAAAGCCACTGAACTACCGAGGCAGTTAATAAACGATATGCAAACGTAAATGTGCACTACAAAATGCCTATTCGATGGAAATTGGTAGTCGATGCTCGCGAGAATAAGAAAAACGGATTGGGGACTACCTTCGGGCATACGCGCATAACCATGGCTAACTAGCATAAGCAAGGAACGCACGATGGTTACACTACTTGCACCTTTCGCCCTCAACAGCCCAGAACTGGCTGTCGTGACAGCGTTACTTTATTTATTTTATTTATTTACTTTATTTATTCAATACTGCAGGCCTTTACGGCCCAAGCAGGAGGGGCATACAAATGACATAAGTGTACAGAACGAATGATAGCAAATAATAATTTCAAAACACTTGTTCTTTGGGCAATAGAACATGAGCAAAACAAGGACTAAACAAAATGCAAACCGAGCTCTTCATTTGGGACAGTCAAACATAAACAAACAGAAGTAAGTCAATGAATGAAATATGCAAAAATGAAATGTCAAACTTGCAGCAAGGCAAAAACACGATCAGTTTGGGCAACCAAAAAGCAGACAAGAAAAATATTCAATATATATACGACCTCGCGAAAGCGAAAAGTTAGCGCAGAACTTCGTACAGCGTTACAATTTGATATATTTATAAGTCGTTTCACTGCGTCCTCATTCGCAAAGCAGCCGCAAAAAACACTACTGCGGAAAAAAAAAATCCATCAAACTTATTCGCAAATACCGTAATTTCTGGTATACAGTCCACACCCGATATACACTCCGCAGTCTGTGCACAGAATCGCATCGCAAATTTCATGCTATACTGGGTGATATTAAAGAAATAGTACTCAGACCGCACCTGCAGATAGTCCGCATAGCGTAAAATTTCTAGTTCTTAGTATAGTCCGCGCATACCGTAGCGGTGGACTAATGGTTTGAGCATCTACCTCGCTTGCGGGAGACGCGGAGTTCGATCCCCAGTTTCCCCTGGTACCCACCGGTGACGTGATGAAAGCTTTTCCCTGCTCGGCTCGGCTTATCTAGGGTGAAATGCTTATATCACAAACCCGGCCTACCTTGTGTGAACGGAATTACCTTGTGCCATGACGCTTTTTGGCCTCAGTTGTCCTTGCGCCATTAAAATTCACTATCAGCAACATAGCGTACGGGCTATATAACGGAATGAACAGCAAATGGTTGCGGTATTGATAAAAGGGCGATGAAGAGCTTAGTCTCCTTGATTTTTAACTTTCTTTCGTTACCAGCAAATTCCGGCAAAAATGCTCACGCTGTTTCCAACCTCAAGAGACAGGCTTTTGTTCTTTTTTGTGCTTATCGTTTATTATCGTTACTTTTGTCTACACCGCATGCATCAAAACAGCAAGATTGGCTGGCTGAGTAGCAATCCATCTTAGTTGGACAGCTCTAGAAAAAAAAAAACGCAGCGAGACACGAGTACACTCACAGATACACAACAGCGCCGCTCGTCGTTTACTGCTGGCGCGCTTACACATCGGAAGCTACGTCCAGACTTTGTGGGCTCTTTCTTTAGCGCTTGCTGCATTAAAAATCCAATATCTATAGCATGTATGTGACGTAAATAGTACAGGTAGTTTTCCCATAATTGATAAGTTGAGTTCGCTGAAAGTACCGAAAACCCACGCAGCGCTGTGCCGCAGCCAATTGCTTTTATGTAGATATTTAAATTTCGCGCGCCAGAGCCTTGCCGTACAGAGGTTTGGAAGTAGAGATGTGAAGGCCTGAAAAAAACACTGCAATTTTGGAAAAAAAACGTTTTTTTTTTCGTTTTTTTCAGACGAGGGAAAATGGAAAGAAACTTCGAAAATTTCAATTTCAAAATGCAATTTGAAGGTTTTATGGCTGCTTGCTTTCAGTTTGGGTTTTTGTTTTTGCTTTGAAAACCATTACAGCATTCATCGTTAAAAGATTGGAGAGCAGTCGTCATCGACGGTGCCAGGTAGTGCTTTTAAAACGTTCGTGCTGCGAGTACGCGGGTTGAAGGCCAGGTCACATATAAGCTCCAGGCTTGACTTAAAACACACTAATAGTTTGAACAAAATGGCTGCAAATTCTACAGCGCTACACACACGGCATAAATAACATAGGCTGCTGTGCACGTAAGCGGTTTTAGCCAAATACAAGCCTAGCTTCTTGATTTCCAACGTAGCAGAGTACAGGACATCCGCAGGAATTTGGTCCAGGACAGGGGTCTTCAGCGAAGCACGTGGCCCCATTACCTGGTGGCAAGACCTTTGCACCAACCAGCCGCTAACTCCTCTGGCTTGCCGACTGCTGCAGATACCATAATCAACCGCCAGCTGCGAACGAAACTGGTCACGTTTCGGAAACGTCCATACAAGGATTCGCAACAGGCTTTCAGGGGAACGCGTTCGAAAGCTTGTGTATGTGCAGTTGAACCTAGCTGTGGAGACACCTTCAATCCATGCTGCTGAGCGTAGTGCCGCATCCAGCGACAGTGACTCTGAGTCCGATGTGGAGTGACTTGTAGATCAGTTTTCATGTTCCCTTTCTCAGTGCAATAGAACAAGAATTTCGTTCCACAAATATGATATTTATATTTCCATATTCGCCTGAAGTGCAAATCTTTATTTATCTTCTCGGTGCAATAGAAAAAGAAGTTTGTTTCACAATATGACATATATAACTACATATTCGACTGAACTTCGGAGTATTCATGGAGGAAGAAAAACTAGGAGGGAGCATGACGTCACAATCTTGAAGCCTAGTCATAAAAAATATAATGGAAAGAATCATGGGAAATAGGCCCTCACGTGACAAGGCAGTGGTAGCTCTTAGCCGGATTTCGGTTTCGGTTTCGCTCTCTCGTTGTACGAGCAACTGCGCGACCATCTGCTTGTGTTCACTGACGGCTCCGTGGTGAGCGCTAACTGCTCCCTCGCCGCAGCGGCCACCATCCCCGAGCGACGCGTGCGCTGACTGCGGCGCAGTGGAGAACATGCTCCTTCGCTGTGCCGCTTCTGCAGTGCCGCGTCGCGAGATTCTCGCGGCCTGCAGGGCGCTGGGAATCATCCCGGACAGTCTCGAAGCGCTCCTGTGGCCTCGCGGCAGTGTGCGCACCCGTGACAGAACAATGGTGAGCCTCTGTGCGTTCATCGAGCAGGCGGGCTTGACTTCCCGCTCGCTCTTCGCCAGGTAGTGTACGCGTGACATGAACGCTCCGTGGGTGCTACCTCGGACGGTATACGCGGCCGGGCGCCCCACCCCGGCCGCTAATGCGGTGTGCCGCGCGCGCGATTAGTCCGAGACAGGACGCTACGAGCGCGCGGCTATGTATACATACAGTTTACTTCTTTTTGTAAGTGATTGTGCGCAGTGGCTGGGAGACCCCGCGCAGGTGCAGGGGCAGACGTAAAACCGCCGGCACTCTCTGTCTCGACAGCGAGAGAGAGAGAAATACTTCACTGCTGCATTTCACGTCGGAACCACGTATGTGCGCGAGCGTATTCGGCACGACTTGTGCCGGGCCCATGGGCGGGCCGAGGTCCGCCTGAGAAATAGAATCTTGCGCAGCGCGCCGGAGCGCTCGTTAAACACGTCCGTCCGCCGTGAGCGCTCTGGAAGCCGCTGCGCCCTTTTTTAGAGGCTCGTTTCTTCGCCTACTCTCGAGTTCTCCACTTATAGCATGCGCTGAAATAAAAGCTCCGTATGTGTGTATAACGACGAAAGGAATTCCTCTCCATTCTCTTTATGAACCACAGTTGAACAGTGACGAGGTCGCGGCCGCACCCTTTGATGAAATGTTTACCTGCAGTTTTCTACAGTGCGCCCAAAAACTCAAGAGTGTAATCAACAGAAGTGTTGAGACGCGGAGCCTTGAGACAACCTCGAGCTTGGTACGCAGTCCGCCAAAGCTGCAACACAGGCGCTGCGCTTCTGCGCTACATCGGAGCACGGACGTTCACTAAAAAGCACCGCTGGCTGGCAGTCTGGTAACTGTGGAGGAGGGCCTATTTCCCATGAGTCAGTGCGCAAAAGGGCCCTCGGTAGCGGCGTCAGAGGAGGATGGCTTGCAGAGGCTGAGCGCACTCTCTCCTAGTTTTTTTTACCTCCATGGGAGTATTATTATTGATCGTCGTGCTGTTGCAAATAAATCTGTTTTTGTCATGTTTTGCAAAATTTCCAATTTTTCATGAAAAAAACCCTGAAAAAGACGGTTTTTTTCATGCCATTCAAAATTTCATGAAATTTTACATCTCTATTTGGAAGTGGCTGGGAGCAACAAACGGAACAAGTAGTGTGTAGAACAGATTTCCGACGGGCGTCAAGAAAGCCTCCGCTAGGACTGGTTTTCCCTTTGCCTACCATCTCCGGCATGGTCTAGTGGTTAGGATACCTGGCTCTCACCCAGGAGGCCCGGGTTCGATTCCCGGTGTCGGAACAGAATTTTTTTTTTCTTTTAAAGCAGCTTTTTTTTTTCTTTCTGTCGTTTTCACTACGGAAATCACACGGTACGCAACTGCACGCGGTGCACATTTAGTTTTCTCTGAGTTCTCGATTACAAATCAGGCAGCGTGCCATCGCGCAGCGCGCGGTTGGAAAAAATTTTGATCCCTACCCCTGTTCTAGCGCCTGTCGAAACGGGGGACGTGTTTCTTGTTTGCTTCGGAGGCCTCACTTCTCGAGAAAAAAATAAAAAGTCGGAAACGTTATTCCTGCCCGCAACGCCGCTAGACCAAGGGTTCATCTTCCGCCAAAAAGAACGAGCGGCATTTGCGGTTCTGTGCGTGAAAAAAAAAAAAAAAATGTGATTCAAGCTTCGCGCGTAAACTTGTGGAATCGACGCGGAATGAAAACCGCCGCTTCTGTGACACACCCAACCGCTGCGCACTCTCTCTCCTTTTTGTATTTTTTTAGCGCGACGATTTCGCGACAACGTTTGTTCGGGAACACTGTATGAGGTCGACGTTACAAAAAGGAGTCCACCTCAGTGCGCCCTATTTCTAGATGCTCGAGATATGAAAACAGCGAAAGCCAGCTCCTACGATTAAGGAGGGGTGTGAGACGCGATGTATGGTAGCAGCCATCTAATACAGCCCAGGCTAGCAGCTTACAGTGTGCGTAAGTATTTGGAGGGTGATATTTTTAACCTTTGTAGGTTTTTCTTTTTTTAATTTTGAACGACACGTCGGTGCGCTCTGTTGAGCTGAATTGTATAACAAGGCGGACATTGTGTACCTCGTATGGATCAGTAATTAGAGGGTTAATTAACTGAAAATACCTAATAAACCTTTTCGATCTTTGACTTTAGGGGCAACGTTATATTGCAAAATTAAAGGCCGTCAACATCGAGGGCTAGTCCTTCTTAAGATTTTCCTGACTTGCGGTGTGGTTAGAAATATCGAACGTCAAAAATTACGCATTCGAAAGCTTGCTGAGTTGTTGCACTTCCCACACGATGTAATTATACAATGGCGCCACCGCGCGTGGTATCGTCTCCGAAATCAAGTTCACTTCGTTTACATCATCAAGTACTGCACCAGTGTTTAATGCATAAGTGCGAGAAATGCCATTTTATAAATATGCAACGCCGGAAATCCAACTCCACGGACTTTCAAATGCGTATATTTTGACGTTCTATATTTCGAAACACTTTACCGATTGGGAAAATTTAAAAACACAGATCTACTTCGACGTTGACGGCCATCAATTTCGCAATATAACCTCTTCTCCTAAAATCAAATAAGAAAGTTCATTAGTCAATTTCAGTCAATCAATCCTCTAATTAGTGATCCATATGAGGCACATAATGTCCACCTTGCTATACAATTCTGTTCAACAGGCCGCTCCGACGTATCTCGCACAGATTCAGAGCGAAAGCTCTACTTCCCGACCAAAGCTGCAAAAAGCGGGCGATCGCTGAAGCCTTGACCTTGACCATGAATAAATAAATAAAATAAACAGTAACGCGACCGGGATTTATACTCGCCGCACGGACAGACCAGTTTCCTTGGTCGGTGCTCGAGAGCACTTGGCTATCGCCGTCTTTAGTTTTTTTTTTCTTTATTAACTATAGGCTATCGCCGCAGCCCAGCACGCCTAGTCTTAAACAACTGCAACACACTCTTGCGCTGTGCACTGCACATCGTCGTCGTCATCATCTTCCATCTGCGGTGCGAGCAGATCACATGAGCTAAACATCGATCAGTGCTTAGGCTTAGTCTAATATCGCCGCCAGATGTGCCGACGACACAGCAAAGCAAAACCACGAGCCAGTCAAGTCATCATCATCATCATCAGCCTGACTACGCCCACTGCAGGGAAAAGGCCTCTCCCGTGACTCTCCCATTAACCCTGTCCTTCGCCAGCCGCGGCCACCATATTCCCGCAAATTTCTTAATCTCATCCGCCCACCTAACTTTCTCCCGTCCACTGCTATGTTTGCCTTCTCTTGGAATCCACTCCGTTACCCTTAAGGACCAGCGGTTATCTTTCCTTCGCATTACATGCCCTGCCCAAGCCCACTTCTTCCTCTTGATTTCAACTAGGATATCATTAACGCGCATTTGTTCTCTCACCCACTCCGCCCGCTTCCGATCTCTTAACGTTACACCTACCATTTTTCTTTCCATAGCTCGCTGCGTTGTCCTTAACTTAAGCTGAACCCTCTTTGTTAGCCTCCCGTTTCTGCCCCATAGGTGAGTACCGGTAAAATACACCTGTTGTATACTTTTCTCTTGAGGGATATTGGTAAACTGCCATTCATGATCTGAGATAACCTGCCATATGCGCTCCACCCCATTTTTATTCTTCTAGTTATTTCCCTCTCATGATCTGGATCAGCTGTCACTACCTGCCCTAAATAGACATATTCTCTTACTACTTCCAGCACCTGGCTACCAACTGCGAACTGCTGTTCCCTTGCTAGGCTGTTGAACATCACTTTGGTTTTCTGCACGTTAATTTTTAGCCCCACCTTTCTGCTCTGCCTTTCAGGTAAACACTTGCTTTCGCACGTATACTAGGTTTAACTACGTTAAAACGCAAACATTTTTGAAAATAACAATCTGTACAGGTTGAAAAAAAGTCACCCTGTATACCATCTGAGTTGCATTATATATCAAAGTCCTTGATATGTGCTCCGTTACGGTGTTTGCAAGCACGGGCATGAAAAGAATGGGTGCATATTGTAAGGCAGAGTACTGGTGACTTTTTGCGTCGGCGCTACACTGCGCTTTATTTCGTTCACGAAGGTGAGCCCGGTTCAGTATTAAGCATCAGATGCTTATAGGTCTAGTTTTCGACAAACACAGGCGACCATCGTCCGGATACCGCGGCGAACCGTATAAGGAGAACTCGACGCCGAGCCTGAAGCGAACTGTGCGAAATTTGCCGTCCGCCCATTAGAGGACACGGAGCACCGCGAGTGCAAGCAAGCTGCGGGTGTGTTGCATGGTTTTGCTTGTGTGAGTACTGTGACATCAACGATGGACCGCGGGCTGCTTCTTGTATCATGGTGGGGACGAAGAGAACCCGGAGAGAACAACGGTCCTGCCCGGCTTTCTTTTTTTCGACGCAGTATACTAATAGTCCGCACATCGAAATATCTTAGATTTCGGGCTTAACGTCAAGTAAAATGGCTTGCAACCGTAGACAACCAGCTGCATGGAAACTCACTATCCGAGACGCGCTGAATAGCTTATCATTCAGGACGCTTATCCTTGAAGCACGCAGAACTTGCACTCTCCAGGGCACCGACACTAACAGCCACGCCTATCGAAACGTGGATGATAACGACGGACATCTCACATAGTGTGGGGACCTTTCCAGTGTGCCAGTTTTCTATTGTTCCGAGCGCCGCAGTGTACTACGCGAGTTGCAGTAACTCGCAGATAGTGAGACATAGTTCACTGTCCCAACTGCCCGGAGATAGGGGAACATGCAGAGCAGATTGCACATACATATAAAGCTGCCATTAAACCTACCATTACTTCTCTCACACCTGCAAGTGGTGCACGGCTTCACTCGGGCTTGCAGGGTGACGAACGGGCATCAGCGGGGCAAGCACTCGTTTTCACTGTAGTGACGGTCTAAAGAAAGTTCACGCGAACACCTAAATGTGCTGGCAATGGGATATCATTGACTCCAACCAATGAGAATGCTTCTGTCTGGTTACGTCACTTCCCAGCAGCCAATGGGCGAATTTTATGACCAACGACGCATATGGGCTCCATGAGGCTTCGAATGCTCTCGCATTAATAGTTTTCCCCCTCCTCCTCCTCGGAAGCAACATTCAGGTGTCTGAAAGGAACTTACACTTTAAATCTGATCTCCCTGTGCATTTCCCTCTCCCATTATTGAAGATATTCAATGCACGAAACGACTAAAACGTAATCTCGTCACTGACTATAACGTAACCCGAAACTGCCTGATTACATATAGGGAACGTGCGCTGCCCAGGTGGCACTGCAGTTATTCCACTGTTCGACTAAAAACTGCTGCCGTCAGTCGCTTGGGCCGCTACAAACGCGAGGGCACATTCTGAACGATTAGAAGCCCGCGTTTGGTTGATAGCACTATCTGCCTCGCTTCTGTAGACATAACCCCGATAACTGATACGCACCACGTGTGGCTTCGACAGCGCGCAGAAGCTCACGCCAATAAGCTCAGGAAGGTGGCGTGGAATAGCACCAAGAGCGCCCCCAGAACTGCTTGCTCCTCTCGCTATGCTGTGTGTTAAGGCGCTGCAGTCCACACGGCAAACTTGAGCTGCGGTTCCCTATATCGTCTCGCAAGTTCCAGCAGGTTTGGAAGCGCATGAACTGACGCTGCTTCAATACGGTTCTGTCGCTGCACTGGCCAGTGTAGTACATACTGTGAAGAAGCGGTTCTCGCCAGCTATAAAGCATGTCCGCTCCGGAAATAAATGTTTCCTTCCGTCATGGGGCTTACAGAGACTTGAAAGAAATATATAAAATTATCGATGCTCTATTCATAAAGCGCCGGGGTGCTAGGACCCTGTTAGGTGCAAACCCATGACCTTCTACAACGACCTCTTTTTACGCCAGCAGAACCTTTTCTCTCTCTCTCTTACACACACAAACACACACACACACACACACACACACACACACACACACACACACACACACGCACACACAAACACAAACACACACATGTCTCCCATCTGGCTTGCTTTACTACCCGTGAACCATTATTAAGACCTCCCTAAAACAGCAAGCATAACATAGTAATTAGCACAAATTAGCAAAAAAAAGTATCAATGAGGCATAAATTAATAAAGAACTGACAGTACAAAACAAAAACACAGAAAGAGGCTTTTATTGTAATTTGTTTTAGTACACATTTGAGCACCAGTTTAATAATACCATTTCAACTTTGGATGCAGGTGCAAGCAATTTTCATGCATTGGGTGTCATTTTCTGAATTTACGCAGCGTAGGCCGTCCTCTTCAGTCGCCCGATCCGTCCGCGCGTGCGAGCATTACACCTCACCCCGCATTCGCGCCTGACAGCCGTGGATCTCAAAAAGGACACCGATAAGGCTATACCAAAGGGCGGAATCGAATATTCAGAATGTAATATCGGGTGACCCCGTTCCAATGCTATACGTACAGAGTAGCCCGCACGGGCAGAAGATAACAGGCAAAAAGGGTCGGTCATTTCTTTCCCTGCGTTATACAGTAACAGAGAAAGAGTAACATAGGCGGAACAGCGACTCCCAGCACTGCACGCGCGATTACTCGATCCCACTCGAACACACAGGCGTCGGTGTGAGATAAAACGCCGCGATCTCCAACTATAGATTCTCATGTATCAACCCCCGGTCAAGGGCGTCCGCAGAACGGGCGACCTTAACCACGGAGATAGGCGTACGAGAAAAGCGAATGGTTCCGTCTTGCTGGTGTTTCCACAGCGGTGCCGTAAGCTTTTAGGTGGCGCTTCTGTTTCGGCAAAACTATAGTCGGATACAACTTAAAGGGGTAGAGACATCAAATTCCAAGGCTGTACAAAAGACTGCCATACGTTTCCTTTGTATGTGAGGACCATAAGAGCGAAGTATTAAATTTAAGGGAGGTCTAGAACATATTTTAATTTCATTTTAAAGTTTGTGAAAATGCTCACTCTTGAAGTCTGAGCCATCGCTAGTGCATCAATGTGACGTAGGAAAAGAGAAGAAAACACAAGCAAGTATTTCCTACGTCATTGCACAGTTTTCTGACGTACGGGACCAAGTTTTGCGGTTTCGCGGCCTAGGAACCTTGGTTACGAGTGCTCACGAGTCTTTTTTTTTTCTGCACGCTCGCGAGTGCGATGGACGCCCGGCGTTGCCGCAGGCGATGCATGTCGTTGCCGAAAGATCCACTTTTGCATAGGCACATTGCCCGTGCTCTAATGTAGGAAGCATTCTCTAGTATCATGGATGTTATGTATTTTCTTGTGCGAACGTGAAGTACGCCGAGCATGCCGGCCGGCCGGCCAGCCTGGATCCCGTCTGCCGGCGTCATAAAAAGGAGCTAAAGTGTGTTCTTGACGTAAATAATAAACCCTGGGATAAGAAATGTGAAAAATGTGTCATTTTTCAGGATCGCTGACGAATACTGAGCTGCTGGCAAAGGTAACGACTGTGATACGAGCAAACTTTTTGCCACAACCGCCTCGCAGCAGCCGCTGGCCCGACGTTGCGGTCCGGCTCGCCTGGCGCCCGCTCGCTTCGCTGCTGAAGACGTCGTGGAGATTTACCATACTATTATTTTATTGTGAGATGATACTGTTGACAGTAAAGTGATGTGTAGAGCAGGCCGTTTATTATAGCGCAGGCGACTTCCGAAGCGCCGGCCGCTGCGACTTCGATGCGGAAGAGGCTATAGGCCTAGCGACGATCACGGCAACCAGGCAGCAGAAGAGCTCGTCGCCCGGAGCGCCCGCGAGCGATGCCGTTGCCGAAAGCTCGCAACATAAGCATGCATGCTTTGTCGCTGCTCGAGCAGTCTTTCTGAGGGACTGCTGTACGGCGGCGAAGTGCGACACCGGTTGCGGGCGGAGCTTGGGTAGAGCGGCGCAGCGATGCTCACCGCTCCGTGTCCCTGCTCGCAGTGGGGCGGCAGTTCGCAAGCGACGATCAGTGCGGCGCGTCGGCCAAGTGGCCATATGGCTTGACGAATGTTGCTGCGCGTGCATTATTTGTCTAAATAATGATTGCACTTCGCGCTCTGAGCTCGCTACTTGTTTTTGGTAGGCGAATGTTTTCGCTCGGCCACCGATATGCCCAAGGCACGTCGGCCAACGGGTCTCGTTTTGGTCGGCGGCGTTGTCACACTAGGACGACGCTTGGTCGTTGGGGCGTCGTCGTCGGTGCAGTGTGACTGGTTAGTCGGGGAACGACCAGGTTGGCCGACGCGACCTTCGGCGTCGCTGTCGCGTCGACCTCGGGGTCCCGTCGGCCTAGTGTGAACGCGCCTGAACAGACCTTTCCACAAATTGCAGCGCCGCGCCATCCCCTAGCGGATCCGCGCAAAGCATGATGGGAGAAAGGAGCGATCGCCTCGCGCGTCGGCTGCTGTCAAGCGTGTTGCTGTGTTGTGCCGCCGTGTTCAGGCGTTGTGCGTCTTCTCGTGCGCGTTGTTGGTGTCTCTTAGCGAAAGTTTGCAGCGCACTGCTGTGGTGGTTATCTGTTAGTCTGTCTAAGGGAGTGCTTGAAGATAATATTACAGCAATGAGCATCTACCGCGTCAGCATGAAATTTCTCAGGAGTGCGCCGATGAGCACGAGTGCACTCATACTGTTGTTTACATCACTGCGTACGAACAGCTAGTGCTCGTTTTCATGACATAAAACGCAACTGGCGCTTTAGTTCTATTAAACAACCTGTTTTCTTTTTTACCGACAGTAGCCGTGCTTGTTTACGCAGTGCGATAATGTGTGGGAAGCGGGCTGTTGACATCGCGCAAAACCGGCGCTTCTCGCTTCTTGCCCCGGCTTCCTCCGACGTGACCAGTACTTTATTTTAAACTACTTTATCCAGAAGTATGTTTGGCGACCGTTCGCTTTAACTGAAACGGCCTAACTTGTTATCCACAAGCTAGCGACAGCGACGACTGCTGCTGGCCGTAAAGCACGGCTCGGCAGTTTGGGTCACACCGGCGTTTCCCGTTCATCATATGCGTGCCCTGCGATGTAAGCAATAGTTGATTTCAGGTCACTGTTGCTAAAACTACACTCGGTGACCATTTTTATTCGCTAAAGCTTATGATTCGCTCTAAACAACCGACGCAATCACAGATCCAACCCTGCGGACTCGCTAGGCCTAGTCGTCGCGGAAGGGAAGGGAGTCGTCGTCGACGGAAATTAATTTGGCAAGCGCTTATCGCTGGGGAGTGTTCAGGTGGGGATATGTGAAATATAGCCGTTCGTTTCGCTCATTTAGAAGCGCGAACATATTCACATCGCCGCCTCATCACTGTGCTTTCGCTCAGCCGCCGACAAGGCTGACCGTCCGCCGATCGGATTCGTCGGTGTCGTTGGCCTGAAAAACTTGTCCCACTGCAATCATATCATAGTAAACTAGATATTTCACTATAATAACAAGCTGATGTTGAGCGTGATATATACAGTGTCGTTGTCAGACTAGTGTGACCGTCGTCGTCGTTGTACACTGAAAACGAGCTGAGGCTTTGAATGCGTTTGGAAAGTGTCGTGTAGCACCGCACGCGTCCGTCGAGTCCGAATGCCATTCCAATTCTCGAATGTAATTCTGCTCAGATGTCATTCGAACGTTCCCGTGTAGCACAGGTATAAGAAACAGCGATGGCGACGAGATGGCAGAGAAAGGCTTTCCGGTCATCAGGCATAGTCGGAGAGACGGACGAAAAGACGCGAGCGCGGCGCCGCGCCGCTCCGTTTTCCCACAGTGCTTTGCGCGGCCTAGGTGGTCTCGCTTCCGCAGTTGACGGCGCTTTGGAAGTCGACTGTGCTATAATAAAAGGCCTACTCGTCACATCGCTTTAGTGCGAACTCGTCCCATAATAGAAGATAAGTTCGATTTCCACGACGCCTTCATCAACGGAGCTAGCAGACGAGCAGCACGCACGAAGAAGCAGCGTCGAGCTGTCGGGATGGGACAACGTCGGCGTGAGGTCGGCGCTGTTGTCGACAGAGTGTGACACACGGGTCGGCCGACGGCTGCTATCTCGGCGACGCGACGGCGACGCGCTCGTCAGGCGACGACCGGTGCTCGGTCGGCGTCTGCGCAGTGTGACAGACGCGCCGACGGCACGAAAATCGCTGCCGCCGACCATCGCCAGACTGAAATCGGCCGATCGTCGGCGTAGTGTGAACGCGCCTTTACCATTTGACGTTGCCTACACGCTAGGCGTTCGCTGGCACAATCTGAGCTGCGTCGGGCCTGACGCCTGCCTCCTCTTCGGAATCGCTGGCCAGCGGATCAAAAATGAAGTGGTTGTCGGGGTTCGAACCGCGGCGTCTTCTTCCTCGTCTGCGTCATCCCGCGATTCCTCATAATCGGTGTCTTCGCCGAAATAAAACTCTTCTTTCCGACTCGGAGCTGTTCGACTTGCCCTCCGCCCGGCTCTCCGTGTTTACGCGCACCACGTGCGTGTCAAGCAGACGACATGCCTACACGACGTCACGGCTTTCCGGACCCACGTGACAACGCATTGTCTGGTTCATGGAGTCTGGTTTTTGACGTCATGAAAGAGCCTGGCAAAACCTGGCAACTACGAACCGAAACCGAAACTGCTGGGTACAAATAATACGATTATTAATTATATAATGCGAGTTCATGCTTCTAAGATAGTGTTCCATGCTCACTGAATCGCTACGCATTATTTACAACCCAGAGATACAACACAAAAATTTGGTTTAAGTCTGCAGTGAAGCTCCGCCCACGTTCAGCCTCCGCGCACAGAATTCCTCCACGACGAAAACGTAGTTCGCTGCTTAAACGTTTCCTGTCACGCAAACAAGAAGCTTATTACTAGAAAAAAATTATGAGTTCTAGAATTTATGCGTGGATTGTTGGATATAGTCAAACATTAATAAGCTGATTTCGTTTACCGTTGCGATTGCCCAGCGGAGTAATACAAGACACCGCGGACCGCGGCCCAGTATTAGCAACTGCTGTTTTTTCTTAAGTTGTATCTTACTATATTTCGTCTCTGCGCGACTTCGCTTGGCAAAAAATACCCGGGACACTTTGGTTTGGTTTATGGGGGTTTAACGTCGCAAAGCGACTCAGGCTATGAGGGACGCCGTAGTGAAGGGCTCCGGAAATTTCGACCACCTGGGGTTCTTTAACGCGCACAGATATTGCACATATACTATGGTGCATATACATTCGATCTAGAACAGCACACAAACAATGAAACAATGAGGCCAGTTCAGCTAAAGGTGCGAATGAACTGCGACGGGTAGTCGCTGTGGTCACGAACGTATGTTAGTGTTCACAGTGGCGGTCACTGTCCAAGTGCTGTGCAGGTGCCGGCAGCGCCTGTAAGTCGCGTACATGGTCAGTTCTTGACTGCGTTCACTTATTGTGACGCGCCCTTGTGTAATAAACGCTGCTTTCGTTTATTTTCACATTAGAGAGTTATTGAATAGGCGGATATACATATATCTATTAGGGGATAGAGGAGTAGCGTTGTGAAAGGGCGCATGCGCAGAACAATAACACCCCTCGGGTTATTGTTCTGCGCATGCGCTCTGCCGCCTAGCCACAGTGGAGGAGGATTCGGCCCCAGCTTTTCCAGGAATGCCATCCGCGTGTGCCAAGAGAGTGGGAGACCCGCTTGGCACGGGCTGCCAAATTGTATTACGAATTTGGCACAGTGCAACAAGTGCGCGACACATAGTAGCAACACATTGTATGAGCTATCTGCACTCGTTCTCCAGCATGGTCTAGTGAAATGGTCTCTGATGACGCCTAGTTTACCCATCTTTGAAAACTTTCTTCTTCAAACTTCACACCGGAACACTGTCCGTCAAAACATGGATGCATGATAAAGGACTCTTTGTCCCTTGGCCAACAGATTGTTTTCTATGTAAAAAACCTGAAACAATAGATCACGTGGGTTTAGATTGTTGGGATGCGTTTTTCTTCTGGGATGTGCTTCAAAGAATCTTAAAGAAAGATTTACCGCTACACCCGCATGGCATCAGGTTCTTACCGGTAGGAAAACAGGACATCCCTTATGACACTATTATGCTCCTTGGCCTCCATAGTTTATGGAAAACAAGGACACAATTCAACAATGCAGAAGTAGTTGCGAGATCTCCACGCGAGCATTTCATTGAAGGTGTCATACGTCTGAGGGAAGTGTATCAGGCACTGCCTGATCAGCCAACTTGGTTTTGGTTAAATGTGTTGGATGACTTGGTTGAACTGAAAAAATTTTAACCTGCGTGTCAGTGCAAGTGTTGCTGACATGTTTTACTTCTTAGTACCCGTTGTGAAAACGCAATAAAGAAAAAAAAATCCGGCATGGTCTAGTGGCTAGGATACCTGGCTCTCACCCAGGAGGTCCGGGTTCGGTCCCCGGTGTCGGAAGATTCGTTTCTTTTCTTTTTTTTCACTCATTACGCGGGTGCTGCGTTTGTACAGAATATATTTTTTTCTCGTCATCTATACTTCAGCCATACTTAGACGGCCGGGCAGAAGATAACAGCCAAAAAGGATCGGTCATTTCTTTTCCTGCGTTATTGCAGCCAGTGCGAGAAATACCGTAACAGAGGCGGAACATCGAGCCCCAACACTGCACACGCGATAACTCGATCCCCCTCGACCACACAGGCGCCAGTGTGAGACAAAACGCCGCGATCTCCAACTGCAGATTCTCATGTATCAACCCCCGGTCGAAGCGGTATACGCATGTATGAGGAAAGCGAAAAGTTCCGTCTTGCTGGTGTTTGTAATTCGCGCAGCGGTGCCGTAAGCTTCGAGGTGGCGCTTTTGTTTCGGCAAAACTGTAAAGTCGGATACAACTTAAGTATGCAGTGAAGATCCGCCCACATTCAGCCCCCGCGCACAGAATTCCTCCACGACGAAAAAGTAGAGCGCTGCTTAAACGTTTTTTGTTACGTACACAAGAAGCTTATCATAAGAAAAAAATTATGAGTTCTTGAATTTTGATGCGTGGATTGTTGGATATAGTCAAACATTAAAAAGCTGATTTCGTTTACAGTTGCGGTTGACCAGCGGAGTAATACAAGACACCGCGGTCCAGTGTTAGCAACTGCTGTTTCTTTAAGTTGTATCCTACTATATTTCGTCTCTGCGCGACTTCGCTTGGCAAAAAATACCCGGGACACTTTGGTTTGGTTTATGGGGGTTTGACGTCCCAAAGCGACTCAGGCTATGAGAGACGTCGTAGTGGAGGGCTCCGGAAATTTCGACCACCTGGGGTTCTTTAACGTGCACTGATATTGCACATATACATTCGATCTAGAACAGCACACAAACAATGAAACAATGAGGCCAGTTCAGGTAAAGGTGCGAATTAACTGCGACGGGGAGTCGCTGTGGTCGCGAACGTATGTTAGTGTTCACAGTGGTGGCCACTGTCCACGTACGCTGCGCAGGTGCCGGCAGCGCCTGTAAGCCACGTACATGGTCAGTTCTTGACTGCGTCCACTTATTGTGACGCGCCCTTTTGTAACAAACGCTGCTTTCGTTTATTTTCACATTAGTGAGTTATTGAACAGGTGGATATACATATATCTATTAGGGGATAGAGGAGTAGCGTTGCGCCAGGGAGCATGCGCAGAACATTAACACCCCTCGGTTCATTGTTCTGCGCATGCGCCTCGCCACAGTGAAGGAGGATTCCGGCCCAGCTTTTCCAGGAATGCCATCCGCGTGTGCCAAGAGAGTGGGAGACCCGCTTGGCACGGGCTGCCAAATTGTATTACGAATTTGGCACAGTGCGACAAGTGCGCGACACATAGTAGCACCACACTGTATGAGGTCTCCGTTCTCGTTCTCCGGCATGGTCTAGTGGTTAGGATACCTGGCTCTCACCCAGGAGGCCCGGGTTCGATTTCCGGTGTCGGAACGTTTTTTTTTTTTTTCGCTCATTACACGGGTTCTGCGTTTGTACAGAACATTTTTTTTCGTCATCTATACTTCAGCCATACTTAGACGGCCGGGCAGAAGATAACAGCCAAAAAGGATCGGTCATCTCTTTCCCTGCGTTATTGCAGCCAGAGCGAGAAATACCGTAACAGAGGCGGAACAGCGAGTCCCAACACTGCACGCGCAGATAACTCGATCCCCCTCGACCACACAGGCGCCGGTGTGAGATAAAACGCCGCGATCTCTAACTATAGATTCTCATGTATCAACCCCCGGTCGAAGTCGTTACGCACGTATGAGGAAAGCGAAAGGTTCCGTCTTGCTGGTGTTTGTAGCTTGCGCAGCGGTTCCGTAAGCTTTGAGGTGGCGCCTCTGTTTCGGAAAAACTATAGTCGGATGCAACTTAAGTCTGCAGTGAAGCTCCGCCCACATTCAGCCTCCGCGCACAGAATTCCTCCACGATGAAAAAGTAGTCCGCTGCTTAAAGGTTTCTTACGCAAAACAAGAAGCTTATCGCAAGAAAAAAATTATGAGCTCTAGAATTTTCATGCGTGGATTGTTGGATATAGTCAAACATTAAAAAGCTAATTTCGTTTACAGTTGCGATTGCCCAGCGGAGTAATACAAGACACCGCGGAGTGCGGCCCAGTGTTAGCAACTGCTGTTTTTTTTTTTAAGTTGTATCACGCGACTTCGGTTGGCGAAAAAGTTCCGGGACACTTTGGTTTGGTTTAGGGGGGTTTGATGTCCCAAAGCGACTCAGGCTATCAGGGACGTCCTGTGTGAAAGATAATTTAACAAAACTTCTGTAACAAAACTTCTGTGTCTTACATAGGCCAGACCGGGGGGTGTGTCAGTGACCGGGCGGGGGAACATTTGCGGGCGTTAAGGGGTGGAGGGACACATTTAGCAGAGTATTGTGCGAACTGCACAGCGTGCGAGCTGCGGCTGAAGGAGATAGATACTTGACAGAGGCGGTGATAGGACGGCACATATCAGGAAGAGGGGGATGACTGTGTGAGTGACACGTCTGTTAATCTTCTGCAGGCAGAGTACAGGAATCTTGAGCACGTATAGTGAACTGACGATGTGTTTCTTTACTGTGCATGTCTCCTTTTATGTATATATTTGCTTTTTTGCCTGCGAATAAATCAGATGAAGTTAGCGCCTCTCCTGTGTGTTTCCTCTTCTTGTCTGTGTGTTCTTGTGCGCTTAAAATCATTTAAAAAAAGCTATGTGAAGGGCTCTGGAAATTTCGACCACCTGGGATCCTTTAACGTGCACTGACATCGCGCGTGTATGCGGTCTAGAACAGCACACAAACAATGAAACAGTGAGGCCAGTTCAGGTGACGGTGCGAATGAACTGCGACGGGTAGTCGCTGTGTTCACGAACGTATGTTAGTGTTCACAGTGGCGGTCACTGTCCACGTGCGCTGCGTAGGTGCCGGCAGCGCCTGTAAGCCGCTTACATGGTCAGTCCTTGACTGCGTCCACTTATTGTGACGCGCCCTTTCGGAACGAACGCTGCTTTCGTTTATTTTCACATTAATGAGTTATTGAATAGGCGGATATACATATATCTATTACGGGTAGAGGAGTAGCGGGGCGCCAGGGCGCATGCGCAGAACAATAACAACCCTCGGGTTATTGTTCTGCGCATGCGCCCCGCCACAGTGAAGGAGGATTCCGCCCCAGCTTTTCCAGGAATGCCATCCGCGTGTGCCAAGAGAGTGGGAGACACGCTTGGCACGGGCTGCCAAATTGTATAAGGAATTTGGCACAGTGAAACAAGTGCGCGACACATAGTAGCAACACATTGTATGAGCACTGCACACTCGCTCTTCGGCATGGTCTAGTGGCTAGGATACCTGGCTCTCACCCAGGAGGCCCGGGTTCGATTCCCGGTGTCGGAACGTTTTTTTTTTTTGTTCACTCATTACACGGGTTCTGCGTTTGTACAGAACATTTTTTTTTCGTCATCTATACTTCAGCCATACTTATACGGCCAGGCAGACGATAACAGCCAAAAAGGATCGGTCATTTCTTTCCCTGCGTTATTGCACCCAGTGCAAGAAATACCGTAACAGAGGCGGAACAGCGAGCCCCAACACTGCACGCGCGATAACTCGATCCCCCTCGACCACACAGGCGCCGGTGTCAGATAAAACGCCGCGATCTCTAACTATAGATTCTCATGTATCAACCCCCGGTCGAAGTCGTTACGCACGTATGAGGAAAGCGAAAGGTTCCGTCTTGCTGGTGTTTGCGCAGCGGTTCCGTAAGCTTTGAGGTGGCGCTTCTGTTTCGGCAAAACTATAGTTTAAGTCTGCAGTAAAGCTCCGCCCACATTCAGCCTCCGCGCACAGAATTCCTCTACGATGAAAAAGTAGTCTGCTGCTTAAAGGTTTCTTACGTAAACAAGAAGCTTATCGCAATAAAAAAATTATGAGCTCTAGAATTTTGATTCGTGGATTGTTGGATATAGTCAAACATTAAAAAGCTGATTTCGTTTACAGTTGCGATTGCCCAGCGAAGTAATACAAGACGCCGCGGACCGCGGCCCAGTGTTAGCAACTGCTGTTTCTTTTTACGTTGTATCCTACTATATTTTGTCTCTGCGCAACTTTGCTTGCCAAAAAATCCCCGGGACACTTTGGTTTGGTTTATGGGGGTTTGATGTGCCAAAGCGACTCAGGCCATGAGGGACGTCCTAGTGAAGGGTTCCGGAAATTTCGATTTCCTGGGATCCTTTAACGTGCACTGACATCGCACGTGTATACATACGGTCTAGAACAGCACACAAACAATGAAACAGTGAGGCCAGTTCAGGTGAAGGTGCGAATCAACTGCGACGTGGAGTCGCTGTGGCTGCAAACGTATGTTAGTGTTCACAGTGGTGACCACTGTCCACGTGCGCTGTGCAGGTGCCGGCAGCGCCTGTAAGCCGCGTTCATGGTCAGTTCTTGATTGCGTCCACTTATTGTGACGCGCCATTTTGTAACAAACGCTGGTTTCGTTTATATATCGATTAGGGGATAGAAAAGTATTAACAGAGTACACTGTGGGGCCAGTTGGTCATACATAATCTGAACGAAAAAACGTAGCTCTGAAACAGGATACAGAAAGATGAGGACAGGACGGGGCTACATTTTCGTTCAGATAGAAAAGTAGCGGGGCGCCAGGGCTTGTGCGGGGAACAATAACACCCCTCGGGGTGTTATTGGCGGGGCGGCAGAGCGCATGCGCTCTGCCACCCCGCCACAGTGGAGGAGGATTCCGCCCCAGCTTTTCCAGGAATGCCATTCGCGTGTGCCAAGAGTGGAAGACCCGCTTGGCACGGGCTGCCAAATTGTATTACGAATCTGGCACAGCGAGACAAGTGCGCGATACATAGTACCACCACAGTGTATGAGCTGTCGGCGCTCGTTCTCCGGCATGGTCTAGTGGCTAGGATACCTGGCTCTCACCCAGGAGGCCCGGGTTCGATTCCCGGTGTCGGAACAATTTTTTTTTCCTCATTACGCGAGCTCTGCGTTTGTACAGAACGTTTTTTTTCGTCATCTATACTTCAGCCATACTTAGACTTTGAAGTATTTTTGTCAATACAGCGGGGTACATTGTGCTGCCCACCACACTGGCTCAAACAAATAACAATTTTGTATTTCTTCTTATCTCAGCCCCATCAGTGGTGGTTTGTCGCGTCGGTAGAATCGATGTGTGCTCGTATTTAGTGCTGCGGCCAAAATTCCAAACACGCCCGTCGATCCTGATATGGGACATTGGTACAATGAGAGGGGTGTGCGATCACGGTAATGCTGTAATTTATATAAATGCTTGCGTCTGCGATCAAAAATGTGTGCCTGGCGCTGCACATGAAAAAGGAAAAAAAAAAAACACTATAAGTTCCGTGCGACAGTCTGACTAGCACTGCAGCACAGCAGTCCCGGGCACCTAAAACATCAACGAAAGCGAGCTTTCACGTCCTCGCTCCAATAGCGCGGTCCGCACAGTTTTGCTGGCTTCGCAGCGCGCAGAAAGACGGAAGTACATGCAAAACGCCGCCAACGACACCAGCCAGGCGGCAAGCGTGGGTCGCGCGTCTCGTCGCTCTGGGCGCGGCCTCTTCGCTTCGCCCAAGCGTCGTCCGGGTGACGTGTAATCGTGCGCCAAATGAATATTTTACCCACTCCACTTCCACACCCCCCAGTAATATTAATTACCTGTCAAGCATACGCTCCGCTGCAGGTGGATCTCCTCTTCATTGCAATTCACTTTCGACATCTTCGCGCTTATATGCAAGCGCTCGAATCATTATTTGCTTTTTTTTTAACTGCGACGAGGTGCTTACAGCTTTAGGCGGCCCGACGCTGGCGTTTGTTGGTGCCTTAATGGCAAGCATTGTTCTTGCGCACTATGCGATGAAACCTCTTCGTGGCCATTTGGAGTAACCACGTGTAGTCTAAAAGTGTGCGAAAGTGTAGGCCGCCGCATTAATGCGAAACGAGCTTCACAATAAACTGAAATCGTACGTAATCAACCATGTTTTGCTGTCATCAAGGAAGTCAACATGCTTGCCTTGAATGAACAGAAAGCTACAATGTAGATACGTGAGAATCTTGCTCGTGGAATTGTTCTCGTCCACTGAACGTTAATGATACGACATGATGCACAGCAGTTTTACTTGAATCCAAGAACTCAGGTAATTCTACAGTGCCAGTGGTCAACAAGGGAGACCAGAGAGGGTCTCGAACTCGGCAGCAACGCAAACTCCAGCAAAACTGCACCTGTCGTAGTAGCCAGGTGACTCAGACTACCTGGTCGCATACACGTACTTTGAAAACCAATTCAGACCAACAGTCCACGTACTAGACAAGTCCCACAAGGCGCACACCCTACGGACTCCGGAGCACAGGGGACGCTATAGTTGTATGCAACTCAAAAACGAAGTGGCTTTTCCTCGTCAGAGGACCCCCTTCCAGCGAATGGCTTCGGCCGATCCTCATAAGCCAACCCGCGTGGCAATGCAGGGAGTGGCAGATGAAAGAGGATCGTCTCTCCCTCCATGGTCTCCCTCCCTGCATTCCCACGCTAGCAGGTTCATGAGAATTGGCTGACGCCATTGGCTCGAAGGGGGTCCTTTGACGAGGAAAAGCCGCTTCGTTCCTGAGTTGTATCCGACTTAAGAAGGCACCCCTAACCTCCAGGTCCCGGATATGCCACGATCAACGGCGCAGCCTTGTAGAAGTGGCTCGCACGTCCGCCCGCGGTACTACAAACAATCATCTCACAACAACTGTCGCACTGGACATGTGTAACGCGGCCCGCACACAAATATCGCAAGCGACCTTGAACCATGCACAGTGAACTAGGAGAAACGTGGGCTCCACGTCACACGTCCCAAGCCTTCCGGTCCCCGATGCCACGCTGAATGGCACACGGCCTTGCGAAGACGAGCTCGGAGGAAAGAAAAGCACTCGATATACACGGATTCTTTCGGGAAAGCGGCGCTTGTTGACGTTCCCTCTGACGCAAGACTCTTCTCGAGTGCTGCGGCTGGAAATAACTACGGCCCGAACCGAAACCCGCCCACTCGTTGTGGCCCGGAGCCAAGACACCTTGCTCTTCTGAGAGGCCAGCCCGAGCGTGGGAGGAGCGGGAGCGTGGAATTTAAGGGTAAAAGCGCGCCAGGTGACTAAGACTCAGGCTCATTCAGCTATTATACTGTAGTAAGTGAAAGGGCGCCAAGCAAGCCTTGATTTCTTACTGTTGAAATTATGGATAACCACAGAGAAATTATCATCAGGAATAAAGACGCAAAGTCTTCATGCGTCCGTAAATGCACATAGTACTCCGGAAGACCCGAAGAAGCCAGAAAGAAGTGTGACTAAAAGCTGCGAGCCATTTATACTACCCATCCCAGTTTCGGTCACTGCCAGCACGCGGCTTGTGCATGACGTCTCATTAATCTACTGCAGCGTTAGTGATCACGTGCACTGGGAAAACTTCTGCTTGCGTCTCCATCACGCTTCAGCAAGCAGGCCCAGTGGTTCCGCGTCGCTGATTGTTGACGGACAACGCAAACTTCGCAATATTTGCTTTGCTCCAAATAACGTCACTCGGATGTCGATTGCCATCCGGATGAATATGTCGAAGCTGCTGGCAGGCGAACGTTTTGAATCGCTTTCTGTTTCAAGTCTCGCGCCAGCTTACGACTGAAACAACGTTTAGTGGCGTTCACACACGCGTTCACATATGCAAATAACTTTTGCTAGTCCGTGAAGTTTCGCACAGGTGAAGACGAAAACCGCGAATATTTAGCTAGTGAGGGTTAAAGCGGCTTAAAACCTTTTTAACTAAGTGAAACGCCCCGATTGTTAGGTCACGTGCCGAGGAACAAACCAGACAAATAGAGCTGCCCTATGCGCTCTAGGAAAGACGCGCAATGCTGCGCCCGAAAACTGCTTCAATTCCCTGCTCTTTGACGCCGCCTCCAGTCTCCTTCTCCTGCCTTGTGTAACATATTAGGCGAATGAATCCGTTCAGCTGCACAAACGGTACGTGTAAAGGGAGCGCAGTATAGGGACGAAGTCAGTGGAGGCTTAGCGTGCGTGGTGAATCGAGCGCCTGACCTGGTAGTAGCCGGATTGGATTATTCGCGATCACTTCCCAGTGCCTGCGACGGTGCATAGCCTCGAGCACAGTATGTGCGAAGAATGGAGACGAAAAGCCTTGCACGCACGGAAGGGTATAGCTTTCGATCGCTGATAACTTCAAAAGCACATTTCTTCAACCAAGTGACACCATAGAGGGTCACTGTACAACGCCCCCAAGATGTAGTGCGTGTGTTTCAGGGCCCTTTTATAATTTATGGCACAGTGCGAAATCAGGCTTAAGAGCCACATCATATGTCTGTTTACGGGACAGTCGAAGCCGCCGTCACCTATAAGTTAAACCTCCATCGACCGATTTCCGCATTCTCACTCTTGCACAGTGTTCTTGCGATCTGCTCATTGCACGGCCCGGTGCAGAGCAATAATCGTGGAGTTTTTCCCTTTTTCAGATAATTTGAGGAGTAAAAGCTGGCAAAAAGGGAGTTTTGTGGAGTTTTAGGGAAAGCTGAAACCTAAATTTTTCCACTCTTTCCCTATTGACGCACTTTTCCATTCGCCGCATGAAAAAAAGGTCCTAAATAGAGAGTTTTCGGTCTAAGTGAGTGAACTTTCAGTTACGATATGGAACATCACTGGTGTAGAGAGACGCTAGAAAAATCGTCAGCCAGTTGGACGCCACTATAACGACACGGGAGCGAAGATGGCGGACCACGCACAGCTTCCACAACGCGCACGTCGGAACAGGTGGCGATGAGTGGATTAGACGAACGCACAGATTTTCGCAGCGGTCGTGGTCTCCCAAAATTGTGGCCGCTGTGACGTCAGTGCAAGCCATGTAATAATTTTCCTCGCTCTGGCGGAGCGCCAACAGGTTGCTGCTCCTCCCAAGCTATAGAGGCCTCTCTGTCAACAAAAGTTATCTTCCTCCATTTTGTTTTTGACGGGCTATCCAAGCCGTAACGCCCTGCCTGACGCTGATATCGCCAAGATAGGAAGTTACACAGTGACTCTCACAATGTGGGTAGGATAAAGACGTGCAAGTGCATCTGGAAGAAAGGTTGCCCGACGTTAAGATATAGGGCCTCGAGAACAATAGCCGCTCTTATCAAAACGCTGACGATAGTACTTCTAGGGCATCTGTGCTTGGTCTATACTTCCTTAATTGTATGAATTCAGGCACAAGGAGGCTGCACTAGAACATAGCATCAATTCATCTTTGCTCGTCAGTGCGTACGTGTAATTTGTAATCGCGGACAATGCAGTGGATACCCGTTAAGTGAGCTTCTATAGTCGGATACAACTATGTAACGAAGCGCCTTTTCCTCCAATATGGCGTCGGCCGATTCTCATTGAGCCTGCTAGCGTGACAATGCAGCGAGTGGCAGATGAAAGAGGATAGTCCCCTTCCACCATGGTCAGGAATAGTCTCTCCCCTCCATTGTCATGGCAGCTGGTTCACGAGAATCTGCCGACGCCATTGGCTGGAGGAGACTCCTTTGTCGCGGAAAAGCCGCTTCGTTCTCGAGCATGGCCAGGATTCTGGTTCATGCGCCCCTAGTTCACAAATCTGCCACCACGCGCCGCATGAAGTTGAGCTCCTCCTTCTCCTCTTACATTCCTCCTTCCTGGGTTGGGGGAGAGTTGCCTTCACCTTCCCTCATTCTCCACTCTGTGTGTATACTCCCCTCACGTGAACCCAGCTTTTCGGTGCCCCGGCAGAGATTCTCTTTATTCTTTTGTCACCCAGCGTATTCAAGGCGCGCTGATTGTGTCGCTCCCTTCTTTGCTGGGCTGAAAGAAAAGAAGCCGGACCGTGGCTAGTGCGCTGTACGCATGCCAACTTCGTCAAAAAATTTGGGGGCGGTTTAGCCCTGCTAACTACGAAATATTTTTCGAAAGCAAGTTTTTCATGTGGTCCCGACGCGCTCGCTCGTGAGCGAGCGCGTCGAGACCGGCCGTGCTATGCTTTGGTTGTTTGCTTTGAGAGGTTGAGTCGTGCCACATGAATGCGTACTTTAATCAAAAGTGCTCCCATCGGAGTGAGGCTATACCATGGGCTGCTGCATAAAGTGCGACAAGAAAGCGCTCCCGGGGTGGATAGAGGAGATTACAAGGACTCTTTTGCGTGATAGGTACATTTCTTATTAAGCGCGTACAGTGACCACATATGCATAAGTGACACTGATATTGCGTACGCATTAACAATACAAAAGCAATGAAACTTCCATGGACACTCGTTCAAGCAGTGAAATGCGTAATTCCCGACGCTCATACTTAGAGCTCACTCACGAATACTTGTATGTGGCTCTTACTCTGTGCATTAAACATATTAAAATCGTGTATTAATCACTGCATTTCAACACTCATGTTATTGGCCTCGATAGCAGTCAGCTCTTCGAAACTTCTGTCGATGTGGTGAAAATGCAGTACGAATGCGTTGAGTGAGCAAGTGCTGCAGTATAATAAGCAGCAACACCCGATGCTGCGCTTCATGCTTGTTTCACTGACTCATTGTGCGCGGTACGTGATTTATCCAATGTAACAATTAGTAGTGTGGTAGTTCACATTTTTTCTAGGTTGGTAAAGTGCCTCCGATGATTATTCGTTCACCGTCGATAAGGGCTTTACCACTGCTGCAAGCGATGATAGTTTTGGAAAATATTCCAGTGGTGTACGCAAACTATGAAGAGCTAAAGAAGACTTCATAGAACGGCATGCTGGGAACTATTCCGAAGCGTTTCCCGTCTGTTCGGCAAGAAACTACGCCTTCACCCAGAGCAGCACTCAAGAGTCAAACCTTAGTTAAATGTTGTTGATTATGATTTAAATTTCTTGAGAAATGAAGAGAAGTTATTTTTAGATAACACGACGTTTAAAAGCTGACTGGGTTTCTCAAGCGCGGCGGCTTGGCGCTCCACCCCGCCCGCTTGTGCAGTGGGCCGCTCGCGCGATTCATTAGCGAGAGGACGCTACGTGCGCGCGGCCCTGAATATGCAGTGAATTTACCCGTCCCGGATGCGAATACGTGCAACAATACCTAGGCGCTCGCACGCGAGTGGCGCGAACATATAATTTTTTTTTTTCATTTTGCATATGTTGTGCAAAGCTACCCCTGCCTTTTTTCTCTGTCGCTCCGCTACATACTTCTCGCTATCCTCTCACTTTGCCTTTAATTACACCGGCGCAGCTCCAATGTTTGAGGTCATCATCATCATCATCAGCCTGACTACACCCACTGCAGGCCAAAGGTATTAGATAGCAATCACCGCGGCCGGCGACATTTTTAATTTCGTTATTGTATTTTTGTCAGCTGTTGTTGCCTCTGGCAAACCACTGCTACTACTACTACTTCTTCAAGAGCCGCCGCGGTGGCTCAGTGGCTATGGTGCTCGGCTGCTGGCCCGAAAGACGCGGGTTCGATCCCGGCCGCGGCGGTTGAATTTCTTTGGAGGGGAAATTCGAGGCCCGTGTACTGTGCGATGTCAGTGCACGTTAGAGAACCCCAGGTGGTCGAAATTTCCGGAGCCCTCCACTACGGTGTCTCTCATAGCCTCAGTCGCTTTGGGACGTTAAACCCCATAAACCATAAACCATAAACTACTTCTTCAAGGAGGGACTGCAGGGGAGTTGCATGCAGGTTCTTTTTAAGCCCACAAACGCGGGTTAAGAAGAGGGAGCCATTTCCAGGAAACGATTAACATTCCCCCGCGACTTTTAAATCAGCCAGGGCAGCAGTTTGGGCATGTTGGTTACTCATTTGCATTTGTGATGGAACAGCGCAAAAACCGGTGTCCCGGTGTTTTACTCTGTTCCATCACACACACACAAAAAAAAATTAACTGTGCCATGACTTAGGGCCGTTTCACATGCATGCGATTCTCGCCTGCGACGCTGTGACTGTTGCCGCGGCCACGGCCGGTCTCGAGGCGCGCGTGTCGAGACCGCCGCGACAACAGCTCCCACGTGACATCACGTCACGCGCCGTCTCGGCATGGGGTCACGTGGGAGCTGTTCCCGCGGCGTAATCAAAACTATTTTATTCTAATCACAACATACGAAATATTGCCTTGCATCTAAAAACACGCTGGCCATAACATCGTCAACACATTCCGTGCAGCCTTTCTGTCGCGTTTAATCGTGTGTTGCCTATGCAAACATCGACCAACATTGCGTGTCCCTCCGACCGAATTCGCTGGGTACGCGTTGCATGTGAAAGCACTGTGCGAAAATCGCACTGCGGCGTCACCGACTAGGCCGACTATAATTCGTTCTGCGCAAGTCTGGCTCGGACTCGAGCACAATGGTTATGTTGAAGTCAGTCCTGTTGACAGACGCCTCGAAGGGCTAGGCCACCGCGCTTCGCTCTACGTTCATTTGTTTGACGTAAGCATTGTGCTGCTTCACCTTACCCCCATATTTCACAGCCTACGACACCAAGCACTTGAAGCAAGGTATTACATACCACGCCTTAGGCCTTTTCTTTAGGATGACTGTCTTTGGGACGGTGGAGGAGGCGTCCGATAATGGTTGCCGGCTTGTGTGTAGTTTACATCCCTTCCTTTTTGAAAATACTGGCCAAGGTTTCGCTGACTTCGTCTTAATCAAAACTTGCTTGCATTTCACTGTAGCCTTCGCACATGACTTTTTGGCAGTGTTCTTCCCACAAAGGCTACAAGAACAAGACGCACTGTTCGCAACATCCAACCCTACTGAAAAAAAGGTCTATGATGCAATAACCTCATAGAGGCTTCATTATAGAATATCGTGCAATTTTTATGATATATCATACAATTTGTATGATATTCTGTGACATCTCTATGATGACTCTGTGATTTTACAGAAATGTATGACATTTCTATGATAATTTTCTATGATTTGTATGATAAGTATATGTTATTTGTATGACAAACTGTATGAGTTTATTGCATCATACAACTTTCCCCAGCAGGGAACTGATGAAGAACGGGGAGGTGTAGTATCATGAAGGGCGAAGGATGATGTGACTCATGTGAGCTGTTGCATAGGTAGGGAGAAATTGGTGTTATTTTTTAAGAGCGGTTACTTTGCAACGGGGGATCGGTCGTCGGTGGTAAGGGGGCGGGAGAGAAAATGACAGTAGGGGGGTCTCCTGTTGTGCCTTTGCCTGCCTTTCTTTTTTCCCCCTTTTCCCGTGGTTGCTTCTGGAGTGCGCTGTTTTTCTGCTCCCTACAGTGAAACAGGACGGAGTCAGCGCCTCTGCGAAAACGGTCCGGAAAGGTCTCATACATGAACGCACTCTTGCCTCTAGGCTGTCATAAAAAAAAAACTTACAACCCGTAATGTGTCAGTCCTGGCGAAGGGTCACTCCATGCGTGAAAGAAATCTCCCAAAAATGACATCAGAGCTTTTGCAGAGGATCAGTTACATTCTTTAATGCCTTCCACCAGCTTTGTTAAAAGCAGAGCGCGTGGTCATGGCGTGGTACGAAGAGTTGCACAAAAACAAATTTCGGATGATTTAGCGCGGTTACTCCACATGCGCAGGTGCACCCGCACTCCGGTTTTCGCTGCGGTTGCGGTGTTCGGATCCATTGCGCACGGAAGCTGTTGAAGAAATGATATCCAAAACACAGCGCAAGAGACTGGTAGTTTAGGATGCGGGATGCTCGGTTGCGGCGATGTAGTTGTCTAAAATTGATCTGTTCGCTCTGGCCCGGGTTCGAAACCCACTCGCGGCCGTAAAACATTTTCGATTATTTTATTTCAGGTGAAGCAGGCTTCAGACATACAGACAGACCACGTCGAAATCTAGAATTCAAGCCTTAGTGCCGCACCAAAAAATGCGACCCCGTCAGCTGGCTGTTGTTTTACCAGTTTGTGGAGGTGGCGGTTGATAAAAAAACGGCCGCTCGATGGAACCGCATCACCGAGTGGCCGTGGTTCTCGTCTGCTCACTTACTGAAAAATACGGCCCGCTGAAAGGCTTTTCCTAGAGCCTTTACTTCGTTCCTTCTCATTAAACGTGCGTGCACTGTGTTATTATGGCTTGTGTGCAGTATCAAATAAAACAAACCATTGTGAACGGACGAGACCTTTCAGCGGCCACGTAATTGGTGAAAGCTTCAAAAACCGCGTGTTCTCGCCTTGTGTGGCTAGAAACCAGTCGAATGTAGCAAACTTTCCGTTTCTCCAGAGATCATCTGGCGACGACAAAGAGTCGAGGCTCCAATGTCACTATATCAAAAACAAAAAGAAAACGCTCAGAGTAGAACACAAAAATCACAGGACGTGATTACCACTGTAGAACGCGAGATTTCAGGTGATGAAATTCGTATTTCTTATTGCCATTTATTTTCATATTGCTTTCAATACGCATGGCCTCACTATTCTTTCACTCGTGATGTAACTGTGCTCGTACCTCTCAGACGTCAACGCCAACACCGACGATGCACAACCAAGAAACATGCCCTCAACAGCTGTCGATGTTAATACGTCGCAGAGCGTGCACTGAGAATGCAGACAACGAAGGCAGCTCCGTGGAAGATACCCGCTTTCGCTGTGGGTCGCTTGGCGGCCTTGATGTCCGCTGACGCACCCTAGCATACTCTCGACGTGCCTGCATTCATTGTGTCTGAAGTGAATGGACAACTTGCAGAATTGCAGGAAAGCTTATTTACATGAAGGTCTCTTCAAACCAAGAACCCTCGTTCACAGAACGCGTTTCCACTTCCTGCTTGGCTGGCTCAAGGGGTTAGCGCAAAGGGGGATGAGTCAGTAGCCCTCCATTGTATCGTTCTTGGAAGAAGGTGAGGGGGGCTTCTTCTTAATATGCCGGAACCTGAAGCTTCGACGCACGCCTCCAGCCATCGAGATATTGTAAAAAGAAGTTGCCGAAAGGTTACCATGATGCGTTCTCTTGACAAGTACCTGTCCCGACCCGCTCCTCACATCCTTTCCACAACTTCTGTCTTATTTTGACAAAGGGACATCTCCCCCCTCATTTTTCGAACGAGAATGTTCGGTTGAAAAATTGTTGAGGGCACTCGATATGCTGAAAGTGTGCTCCAAAGGCCCTTTGGCGTACGCGCTCAAGGTGGGCGCTCTTGGAATACCACAGAACCGGTATAAGCATGCGCACTATAGGAGACGTCACCGGACCACCACCGGAACGCACGGGCGCTCGCGCACGCGTAGGAAGCGGGGTCCGGTTTACGACATTCGGAGGACAGCGGGGCTCTCGGCGACTCTTTTCTTTATGGCTTGAAGCTCTATCAGGTTCCCAGAACTTTTCGCGGTTCGAGTTGCCCTTCAGAGCACCCAACCTCTTTTCTTCACGGCTCGAAATTACTTCCGTCGGCTTAAGAGGGGGAGCCAGCCAGCACCAAGAACATAGAGGTGCATGCCCTTTTACGGCGCCCGTTCGGCGTACGCCGTCGCTGTACTGCTTGCAGCATCGGTTCATGTTTGGTAAACTTCGGTATGCCAGGCACTCGGGCAAGTGGTTTGTCAGCGGAACGTTTTATCATATCCGTTTTAGAAGCCGCGCAGCAGCTGCGTGAAAGTGTGGAAGTTAAGCTGAAAACGATCTGGCTCCCGTGAGAAAGTGGAAAGAGGAAAACATATTGCGTTAGAGCTGCGCTGGCTGGACTGTACAGAACAAAGACCCACACGTACTGGTCGTACACGAATCCGTGTAGGCCGGTTTATTGAAGTGAGCGTAGTTCTAACATTGCAATCGCACCAACTAACCCTGTTACAGGTAGAGGTGCCGTGTTTTCGGTATCCGTTAAACTCCGTTAAACTCCGAAAACTGACCCCTGCGGCATTTTGATATGAATGCTGGAAAACCAATAAACACTGATTTTCAGCCGTCCTTGAAGAAAAGAATGCCAGTTTCAAGTGAAGAAATGTACTCTACTTTTTTTTTCTCTAGTTCACCCGGAACACAGCCACACTGAACTGTCCTTGGTACCATTCCTTTCAATCGAAACCAAATTCTGTTGTCGCGTTCCTTTGTCTTCTCTTTACCAGCGTGACGGTTTTCAAGTGTGTAGGTCAGGCATAAGTTTTTTGTAACGAGGAACGCAACAGGACACGAGAGTACCCAGGACAAGCTCCCCACCCGACAAAATCTTCTGCTCTTTCCGCTCAGCAGTGCTTACAGGCTCCAGGGGAATACGGCGGGATTTTCGCATTGCCTGCACGTCTCTCTCATTGCCAGTTTGGCAACTTGCCACTGTGGTTCCCCTGAGAGCTGGTACTATTTTTTTAGCGTTCATTCATGTTCTTGGTTTCTGGAGAGCAATCAAACAAAAGGTGAAAAGCTCGAGAGCCTGCTAGCAGTACTCGCTACCCCCAAGACATGACTGTATATATAGTTTTTGTGAAGTGTAATCACGTGGTATAGAACACCGAAGCAATAAACACAGCCATAAAATCATTGGAATCAGAGGAGGCACTTGTCTGCCGCGTGTACTCAATCCTGGTTCATCTAGCCGGCACCTTCACTGGTCAATACCTTCCTGAATGGTCAGAGTTTGGTGCGAAGACCGATATATTCGCTACTCGACAAGCTATGAAGTCCGCGAGAAATATATGCGCAGCTTCCGCGAAAACTCACTTGATAGCGATGACTTCTGGCATCAAGTGCAAGTTGTGGACCCGTCTATAGAGCAAGAATTGATGACAACGAAGTCTTTAATGGATTATTTTCGCCTGTTGTGAGCTCTGCAGACCACCCGTTTTTGAAAGAAGGATCTCAGAATAATCGCTGTTCAAAATTACATCTGCTGACGTTTGCTTTCACAGCTTATGGAGAGCGCGCTGTAAAGAATGACCGGTCTTGTTAAAACCATCTCTTGATTTTCTTGCCATCCCCCCATCAAGCACAAATGTAAAACGTGTGCTTTCTGACCGCATTCCTCCGATGGCTGACAAATCTCTCAATGTACGTGTCCATTTTTTTTTTCACTACGTGTAAATATAACATTTTATACTCTTTAAAGCCTTATAGTTCCATTACGAGAAAATCCGGCGCCGTGCGTTCGTCGTTCCAAGTATCTGCGTGTACTACATACACTACAGACAATCCAAGCGATGCCATCACTGGCAGAGGCTCAATGCGGTGGCAGTATTCCCAACTACATTCGCGCCAAAATTTTGAATAACCTTACGTCGTACAGCGTTTCGTTGCTGTCATAGCATTTCTCTTTTATTTTTACTCGCTTGGGCATTAATTCATTGGGTAGGGTGTTTGGTATGTGTTTAATAAAAAAATTCAGGTGCGTTATATTTTCTCCAGTAACTATACAGCCGCTTTACAACACCTATCCCGATAAACGCCGGTTTCTCTCCGGCATTGAAAGTAGAAAGCGAAAATCATCGAACCAAAGAGAAAAAATAAACACCATATAACCCCCAAATGGAAAAAAAAAGAAATACTGAAAACACGGAACCCTAGGTTTTTTGTGAAACGCCTTAGCAACGAAATAAAGCACCCAAGCGCTTTACAAGAGGCGCCATATGGTGCGTGTGTCATTATTCCAGAGGACGAGGCAAGCACAAGGGCCCCTGCCTCATTCCAGATAGACGCAATTGCAGGCCAAATCTATTCAGGGTGTTTCACGGAACTTGAACCAAAGATTAAAAAAAAAAGGGTTGCTGCGTGGCTAGGTGAAACCAACGACATGTTGTTGCTCACTGTGTGGCGCTCCTCAGAGTATTTCGTATTTTCGCTTAATTAGTTACTTATTTAAGATCAATTATACATAATTTTAACGTTTACTGTAAGGGAACGTGCATTTTGTTAAGTTGTACACGGGCGTTACGAAAGAACCGATACACTTTTTTGTAGCAACGTACGTGGCCCTTTTTTCGAGTTTTCATGGAATGCTCGCTAAATATGAAAAAGAAAAAACACTTCATTGCGCTCTTGCGCTACTGCATTGTAGCGCTGCCAAGCGCGTTCTGAATGAAGCGTGCGCGCTCACCTTCTGGAAGTGAGCAGTCGACGCCGCTCTTAGCATAATCTTGAAAGTGCGATCAGCACATTCTTCCAGCATGGAAAGCGCACGGCGTGATCTGCCAATTGCGATAGGGCTTTTATGAGACATCGCGCAGGCAAACCAAAAAATGAAGTGAAAGTAGTGAAGTCGTGTATTCCAGGGTAGTCTTCGTTTTTTTTTTTTTTTGTTCATAATTTTGCAGCCCGTCGAACTACGCCCCGGCCGCTTACTTGGCCACGGTGAGCGCACACGCTTCGTTCATTCAGAGCTGGCTTGCAACGCGACAGTACGGTAGCGCGAGAAAACACGCGGTGTTTTCATATTTCGCGGGCTTTTTTAAAAAAAAACTTGAAAGAACCAAGTAGAAGACACGCTCCTACAAAAAAACTTGATCGGTTCTTTCGTAACGCTCCTCTACAAGTTAACAAAAAGCACGTTAACCTAAAGTGAATGTTTAACATTTAGCATAATTATTCTTACCTAATTAACTAATTGATCGGAATTTATAAAATACTCTGAGGAGGACCATACGACGGGAAACACTCTGTGGGTGGTTTCACGTAGCTCTGGAACTCCATTTTTTTATCCTTGGTTTAATTTGCGTTAATCACATACTATAGTTTTTTTCAAGAGCCGATAATCTGAGTAGCTGAGAAAGTCAAAATTGTCGAATAGAACTCAAGGACCGTAATCGGCAAATTCCGCTGAAAGGAGGCTTTCCGTCAAATGCCGTCTACCGGGTTTCGCTATCGTCGTGTTTAATCTGCCTAATCCTCAGTAATCCCATTTAACGTGCAAAAACTCGTGATGACAGGCTAACAGGTGCAAGATGTCACGGCGTCATGCCAATCGGTGAAGCCATAGGGTGTATTCGTCGTACCGTTCATGAGTTGTATCGATCATCAAGCCTTCTATTCTGCGCTTGCACTTTGGTTAGCCCCGCCTGCACTTTGGTTAGCCCCCCGACGTGGTTTCCGAAGCTTCCACCAATTACGTGGCCGCAGAAAAGTCTTGCTCCACATGGCAGTGGAACAACAGCGACCTGATGCGATCAAAGTTTTTTTTTTTTTTACCCGGTGGTGAGGCTTCTTAGTGTTCGCCCAGGTCCGTCTGTATGTCTGGAGTTTTCTTGACCTTAAATAAAATTAACTAAACGAAAATACCTTACGGACCGAGTGGGTTGCGAATCCAGACGGCGCGATTAGATTAGTTTTGCTGGCCACTGCATCAGACCACTACATCACTGTCTTTTGTTCTATGTACATGAACCATGTTCAAACCATATGGAAAACAGTAGCAGATCGACATGACACACCTCAGCAGCACAACACTCGCTCTTACATCACCGCAGCCGAACATCCCGTGTCCTAAACTACCCGTCTCTCGCGCTGTGCTCTGGGTATCTTCTGCATCAACTTTCAGCCGTGATCAGTGGATTCGAATATCGAAACCGCAGTGCTAACACACCTAATTCGCATTTGCCGTAGCCACGAAAAATGGACCAAAATTTGTTTTTGTGCCACTCTTTGTGCCTTGCACTGCTCTCTTCACAAAGCTGGTGGCAGTCCTGGGTAACCAGGACGTCAGAGAATGCAACTGATTCTCTCCAAAAACTCTGATGGGATTTTTGGGAAATGTTTGACCGCTTCAGTCAGGAGTGGCACATTAGCAGCTGTAAGGGTGTTTTTTTTTTTTTTTACGTGAGCCGGCAAGGATGCGTTCATGCATGAGACCTTTCAGGACCGGTTTGGCAGACGCGCCAGCTTTGTCGTTCTTCAGCGTCGGAAGTAAAAAAAAACAGCGCACTTTACAAGAAAGCTCGGCCTGCGGTCCACGGCTCGAGGAAAAGTAAAAGGGGAAAAAGAGAAAGGCGCACGCAAAGGTACAGCAGGAGACAGCACCCTCTCCCTACTGCCCTTTGCTCTCTCCCCCCCCCCCCCCCTTACCCCCGCAACCGGTCACCCACGTACCTCTTGAAAATAACGCCCATTTCTCCCTGTGTTCGTCATCCATTTAATTCTGCGAATCTTGTGTCGCGTTCTCATAGCCTTTCTGAGAGGAACATATTGTCAAAGAGTTGTGTCGGAAGGGTAGCGTGAAATTCAAGCACGTTTAGGTTGAAAGCGATGCCCAATTCTTCCTTATTTATTTTAAAATCAGCGACAGCAATGATTTGAGCATGCGGTTCGCGGGCGGTTCGGTTGTTCGATTCCCAGTGCCCCCCGGGTACCTATCGCTTTCCAATGCATACAAATTTTTTCGTGGTTTCTCTGAGGTGAATTGACTTGAAAAATGTCTTTCACCTAACCTTATGTAGAAGAAAACACTGTTCCATGGCGCTCTTTGGTGCAAGGCGGCCCTTGCACCATTAAAACTTGTCAACAAAAGAAAACATCCTTATGGGAAAAAACGCAACGAAAACAATTCTACGCGTAGGCTAAGTACACGCCAGGAGCAAAAACGCGTATGCAATCTGCACGTAAAAGCCGTCAGCAAAACCTTGGCCAGCATTCGCGGAAAGGAAGCGGTGGAAACTGGGTACCAGCCGGTCATCATTATCAGGCGCCTCCTCCCCTGTCCCGAAGACCCGTCGTCCTACAGAAAAGATGCAAGGCGTGGTGCGCAAAAACCCTGCTCGAGTGCATGGTGTCTAGAGCGGCGTTTACTTGAAGGGGTTTAGTTGAGGAATTCAGTTGAAAACCGGTTACTGGTTTCATGTAAACACCGCACAGTCGGTTCCGGGAGTCGAGGAAGTCAGTCCAGTCAACTCCGCTGCAGGGGGTGGGGGGGGTGTTGACTCGCTCAATCCCAACGGAAGATAGCACGTAAACCGGATAGAGACGAAGAGTCGGGTTAGCGGGAGTGGAAAGCATAAATTACGATCCTGTTTTTACGCTTGCGCCATCGCGCCTGCGAGACAGCGGTGTCGTGCCGCAATCTTGGAGGCTGCCACTGCCCTCACCCGCTGCGCTGCTCGACGCTTGGTGTCGCTGCAGTTGAACCGGTCTCGACTCGCTAAAATCTAGTTCATGTAAACACGCAATCGTCGAGTCGGGCTGACCTTACACAACTTGACCCCCTGATTCGATCTACCGCAGTCCGGTTCATATAAACGAGGCTTAGGATGGGGACACCAACAATATGACGGAAAGAGTGAAGCAGCACAAAGCTTATGTCAAGCAAATGAACAGAAGCGCAGTGGCCGTACTTCCCAGCCATGCCACCACAGGGGTGGTGACTTTGACGGCACTATTGTGGTGGAAACCGAACCACCCTGCGCAGAAGCCTTCTACTTGAGTCATGACGGAGGAGAATGTTGAATGTTTTCTGGGAACCACTCCCTTTTCCCACATCCACGGTTTAAGCTCCGTGACCCTGCGGTCGACCTTATGTGGGCTTAAAAAAGGCTCCGCAACGCGCCCGCAGTCGCACCTTCAAGGAGTAGTAGTAATCGTTCACTGACAAAAAATACAAAAAGGAAGCACGAGAGCTGCAGCCAGTGGAATTCACGGAATTCAGAGCCGGCGGAAGTCACAGGGAGAGGATAGCGAGGAAAAGTACGGAGGAAAGCGACCGGCAGAAAAGACGGGGAAGCTTTGTACACAATTCACAAAATACAAAAAAGTATCAAGTTCGCGGCGCTCGCAAGCTAGTGCCTAAGCATTGTTGTACACATTTACAACGCGCGTAAATTAACTGCATATTCTAGGCCGCGTGCACGTAGCGTCCTGTCGCTAATGGACAGCCCGAGCGGCGCATTGCGCAAGTGGCCCGGATGGAGCGCCCATCTGCCGCCTTAAAGCAGAAACAGAGCCGGCTTTGAAACGTCGTGTTATCCTACAAGAACTTATTTGGCTGGCATTTACTTCTCAAATAAATGCAAATTATAGTCATAAAATTTTAATTGGATTTGCCTCTGGGTTGCAGCTTCGGGAAAAGGCGTAGCTTCCTGCACAGCAAATGGCAGATTTGTCAGAATAGCTCACAACATGCCGTTCTATGAACTCTTCGTTATCGCTTCATAACTTGCACACACTTTTGACATGAACGCGGAAATTAGCAGCGATTACGGCAATGGCAAAGCCCTTAGCGACGGCGGATGATCTAATAACTGGAGGCACTTTAACAACCTAGAAGAAATGCTGTGAATTACCACACTACGAATTGTTACACTGGACAAATTGCCTAATACGCACGATCAGTTAGTGAAACAGGCATGAAACGGAGCACCAGGTTTCTTGCATAGAATCCTGCAGTACTTGCAACGTACAAGCTTATGGGCATCTATATATGTACAGATGACAGGAGTACAGCAAGAAGCCAAACGAATTCGGCTTGATTGGGCTTGTATTCTTACAGAAATAGCTTTATATTCAATAAAGAGACTACAGAGGTACACTGATTTCAACGCATCCCTGCTGCATTTTGACCGCATCGCCTAAACTTTCGAAGAGCTGAACGCTATTGAGCTTTAAGATGTAGCGATTAATGCGCTAATACCTAAGTTTCATGGCTTTGTATAGTTAATGCGCACGCATTTCCACTATCACTCATCCTCAAGTTGCCACTGTATGCGTTTGCAATAGTAAATGTGTCTGTAAGGCTCCGCAGTTTGCTTATAATCCTCTATAATACCCATACATGGCGAGCACTTTCTTGTAGCGGCCCATGTTTGTGTGCCTACATCCGATGGGGACACTTTTAATAAAAGCGGGCATTCACAAGGCGTGACTTGATCTCCTTAAAGCAAGCAAAAAAAGCGTAGATGTGCGCCTAGCCAAACGCACCAAGAGAGGGCGCCACACGTTTCTTGCCGATGCTGAGGATGCATGATGAATAGAAAAATAGCCAGGGAAAAATTCTGCCTCTTTCAAATGTAAAATACCTTACATCTATTAAAAGATGGGACATTTCGCTACCTAAAGCTCCTAGAGCAGTCCGATATATTGTAAATCATGGCAGCGGTGAGTGATCAAGTGAGGACAAGTGGGGTTTTTTCGCGACCTCGTCATAGGCATCATGCGACCATATCTCATCGCACAGGGTAAACGCAATATTTAAGCCACAGTGATGAAACTTTATTAAAAGAAACTTTATGAGGTATTTAACCCCTCAGGGTCAGAGCTCGCTTGTAACTGTTATGCGTGACGAGATATTGATTTTTTATTTTTCATCCCCATTCAGTTACGCGCCGCCGCGCCGCCGGCTGTCGCGAGATGGCGCGACCGGTTTTCAGAGGCGCATGGGCCGGAATCCTGGGGATGTTCGCGTTAATTACCTCAAGTCTGAGAGCCCGCGCGCATCCCGGCATTTCGGTTTGGTCCCGCAGACCGCAGTGAAAGCTACCCGGATACCAAACTGACGGCCGAGATGACCTGTATAGCGATGGAAATTGCCAAGCTACGGGTCGAATGAGTGAGCCGGTCGAAAACAAAAACGAGCGACTCTAACCGAGATGGTCACGTTGTTGGCTCTCGGCCTGCATAGGCTACTGGCATCGTTCGACGGAGAGTTCTCCGGCATGGTCTAGTGGCTAGGATACCTGGCTTTCACCCAGGAGGCCCGGGTTCGATTCCCGGTGTCGGATTTTTTTTTTTCTTTCAGTCATGCATTTCTTTTGCCTGAAATTTCTGACAAAACATGAAGCACAGTGATCACTGCCTTTCGGCACAAATCACTCAATTTAAAGTAAGATCCACGGAGAAGAAAAAGTTTGCCCTTCCCGAAATGCGAACTCTTTCCCTACGCGCCCATTTACCTTCGTCAGCCTGCTAACCACGAATGCGTACGAGCCCCAATTTCAAACGCTTCCACGCCGTTCTTGAATATTACGAGTCATTCGCATTGAAACTATTGGTAGTTTTAATTTTCGTTTTAGTTTGTCTTTTATTTCTGCTAGGCTGCAATTTTTGAAGCGCATGCGCATGAAGAGCGGTGTGCAAAAGATGAGAATGTCGGCCGCCGCCAGCGTGGCACGTGCCTTGAAACGCGGCAAATCTCGTGATTCACCTGCATCCACGGTTGGCTTTGACCATCAGGTTGGCAGAACATCAGGCGCTGCGCGCCTCGGTCACTTTCTTGTTGGGCCCGTTTTGCTCGTCTCAAGGCTATTGACGTCACCGATGTTAATTGTCTCATGTGTAGGGTTTCCACATTATGTGGGCAGGATCTAATACCACCTGCGCTGCGAAGACTGTCTCCCCTACAGGCGTGCCCTAATATCCGGAAAGCTATTCGAGCTAGAACTTTTTTCTTTTAAGTATTTGCTGTTGGGGAGGCTGACATTTTGCACATACCGAAGTTCCTTCATAATTTTTATACAAGCACATCTTCGCAAACTTTGTTCGAATTTTATGTAAAAACCCTGATTTCGCAAATAAAACCTGATAGATTGATACGAAGCACTCTAACGAAGGTATATTATTAAAAATTGAGTTTAATTGGGTTCATTTCGATGCAATGCACTAAATTTTAGAACTCAGTCCTCGGACCAAAAAAAGTGACAAAAACTCACAGAATTCGGCCATTTTTCACGCGTACAGAGTTAACGCGAGTTCACACTTGCCCAAAAATCCGGCGAGCGAAGCGGATTCGCTCGCCGCAAAAACAAGGACCTGTTCTCACTTGTTTACGCGCAGGGGAGGCGGATTCGCCGCTCCGCTGCTGTTTCTCGCTTTTCCACACCGCGTCGCTGCTAGCGGCGTACACACAGATATGGTGAGAGAAGAGCATAAATTTACGCTGTCTATGTACCATAAGCGTATGCATGCTTACGTACGTTAAACGCAGGCGCATTCCCACTTAGTTCAGCGTACGCTAGCACAGACGCAAAAATAAACTCAGCCTATAGTGGCGCCATCTGGTTGTCAGGGCGGGAACCATTACTGTCAACAAATCGACTCTGCTGTTAAGCCTAGAAGCGGCAGAATCGTCATTCTGAATAAAGAAAAAGAAAGCAAATTTATTCCTTATACGTTTTCTTAGAGGCGAGGTGAGACGAAGCGAAAGAGGTGTGCCGCATTTCTGGCCAGTGAACGAACTGAAAAAGGCAGCAACAACGAGAATTCAATCCGAAGCGAGGGGTCCGGCTGCGAAGGGCGCCGCCATGTTTGTTGCCGCGCGACGGAAATCGATCCAGCACGATCGCCCTCGCCTCGCCACTCGGCGTCAAAAGCGGCCGATTCCGCTTCGCTCACCGGAATTTTGCCGATAACTGCTCAAATGATGCCTGCAAGCAGTTATCGTTTTTTGCTCTATCAGCCTTCATGCGTCCCTTCGGCACAAGTTGAGTGGTCTCAGGGTTACCTTCCGTTCTCCGGCATGGTCTAGTGGTTAGGATACCTGGCTCTCACCCAGGAGGCCCGGGTTCGATTCCCGGTGTCGGAAAGTTTTTTTTTTAAATGTGCATTTCTTGTCTACTCAATTTCTTGCGCAGCATTTCTTCGTACGTGCAAGGCTCCTCTGCCTTGTGCACTGTGGAAACCCTCGTAAAAGGTCTTTTGGACTCTGTTGCCTTCCTATAGATATTTCCTTTCGTCGATTCATAGTATACAGAAATAAAGTCTACTAAAAGTGTACGGTCATAAATCTATAGATTGTCTATAGACCGTCTATATCATATGTTTAGCTTATAAACTAGTATATAGGATTTGTCTAAAGAAAGTCTGTAGACTTTATATATAAAAGTGTATTGACATGTTCACAGTATTGGCAATAGACTGTATTGACACTGTATTGGCAAGTGTATTGACAAGTGTATTGATAAATTTTTGTAAGAGAATAGCCATTCAACATCACAGTGGTCATTTTAAGAGCGCAGGAGCCCAAGCAGGACGTCAGCGCTTCATACAATGTTGATTAAATGCCTGGAAAATAACCACGTTTTGGCCTCTCGCTTCTAAAACGTACTTTTCGAACTGATCCTCAAATTTAGCCATCCCTATTGAAAAATGTGTATAAATTGCAATAGGTCAGCAAATGGGATTATGGCAAATTTGGCTTCGCTTTATATGATTAACGTCTCAAAGCGACTCAGGCTACGAGGGACGCAGTAGTGAAAGGCTCCACATAATTTCGATCACATGGGGTTCTTTAAAGCGCACTGTGATCGCACAGTACACGAATGTCGCGGGTTCGATCCCGGCCGCGGCGGTCGCATTTCTATTGAGACGACATGCCAGATGCCCGCGTACTGTGCGATGTCAGTGCACGTTAAAGAACCCCAGGCGGTCTAAATTTCTCGGACCCCTCCAATAAGGCGTCCCACATAGCTTGGGTCGCGTTAAGACGTCAATCCTATAAAGCCAAAGCAAATGTGCCATGATCCTATTTGCTGACCCATTCAAAGTTATACAAATTTTTCAGCAGGAATATCATTAATACCAAGCGTTAAAAAGACGCTTAAGATCACCATTTGGACGAAGGCACTCCTCTGGAATAAACACAGGACGTCCGCTAATTTGTATTCACCTTTTCGCAGAAAAACGTATGGCCGTTAGTGCCCGAAGCGGCATTTTTGGGTAGAAATGGGGTTTAACCCGATTATCAGGGAATCTGTTCAGTGAGTGTACTCGAAAGCGAAGAGCCCTAAGTATACCTCACATTGATATTTCGGTATTGCTGCTGGGTGCCTTGCTCACAGAGCACCCGGAGCGGTGCCGAGACAACTCTGGCAAAATGCCCCGAGCGCCCGCAGCTTGTAAAAGTCAGGACAAAGTGACGTCAGGTGTCGCTGGTTTCAGTGGCACAGCGCGGAGTATACGTACTTCCCCCACTCCAACGTATGTGGCACACCGTTGCTGCTGTGCGAACTCAATGCCGGTTATGGTATATAGTGCTTCACATATCTCAAACCGACACATGGGCTATAAGAGGGCTCCGGGTAAATTTCGACCAACTGGAGTTCTTTAATGTGCGCTTACGTCGCAAATACACAGGCGCCATTCATTTTACCTCCACCGAAGCGCGGCTGCCGAGTAACCTGCGCCCTTATATTGCCCGTAAGGAGGTATTTAATGAGAAGCTGTAGCGTGTTTGGAGATCATACATTTTGTTGAGTGAACAGCTACGTACTTGCCGTTTCAAGCGAAAGAAAAATAGCGCGGGGCACTTCAGACAACTCACGCGCTTTGAATGCGAAAGTATTGTCTCATCGTGAGCTGTTTTGTGAGGTTCATTAATGATTGCATCCTTTTGTAGCGAGAGCTACACTACGCCAGCCACTTCGCGAGGTCAGCGTGGCTGCGCGCTGAGCCGTGGCACCACGCCTCGCCAGCTGTGCGCATGCGCGGAGTGACGTCAGAGCACGCAGCTTGTGTGTGCGCCGCGTGCCTCGCCGCTGCGCCGACGGCGGAGCAGACGCCGCCCGCCTCGTCAGTTGTGCGCAAGTCTCACTACTTTACTGACCACCGGAGCGTCTTCATTGGTATAAACAATAAAGTTCAAGCCGATACGTAAACCGTGTGTCCTACTTTCAAGCGAAACCTAAGCGTAGCCAGGGGTATGCACCTCTCGCTACTCTACCTGGTTTACCCAGAGCTAAACCACAGCCAATTTTCTAATGACGCATCTACTCATTACCATGCAGCCGTAAGAAACGCTTACATTAGGTTCGCCTTTATTCGCCAATGTACAACGCGGCTTTGGGGTCTACGGGTCGCATGCTCGCCTCGCAATCTGAACGGCCTTGGTTCAGATGCTTGTACCTTCGGGAGAACTTTAATTTTTTTTATGCGAAGCATACTACTTCAGCTACCACTTCAGCCCTTCACCGTGGTTATGCGCCTCCAAATCACGTGATACATGACGTCACACCACGTGACACGATGACGTCACGACAGTGGAGAAACTGGGGCCCACCTCGCGCCGTCGCTGTGGTTGTGCGCCTCCAAATCACGTGATACATGACGTCACATCACGTGACACGATGACGTCACGACAGTGGAGAAACTGGGGCCCACCTCGCGCCGTCGCTGTGGTTGTGCGCCTCCAAATCACGTGATACATGACGTCACACCACGTGACACGATGACGTCACGACAGTGGAGAAACTGGGGCCCACCTCGCGCCGTCGCTGTGGTTGTGCGCCTCCAAATCACGTGATACATGACGTCACACCACGTGACACGATGACGTCACGACAGTGGAGAAACGGGGGCCCACCTCGCGTCGTCGCTGTGGTTGTGCGCCTCCAAATTACGCGACACGATGATGCTTCGCATTCTCCAGGCTTAACCAAGTTAAGCCTCAGCCATTTTTTTTTGTTGTAAACGTCACCATCTTATGGTCTACTGCTGACGTTATGCGAGACGAAAGTGACGTCACTGGGGTTTTGGGGACCACCGCTGCTGGTCAACGGCGCCGGGTGTCCTTGCCGACGAGGCGTGTAATGTCTTCGCATTAATAACAGAGTTCCACAGCGGAAATTGCGGTCAGCATATGGAAGTCGTAAAGGCGTACCAAAGCCGTAATTCGCGTGCACTTGGCACGTCTAGTAGTCCGTTTAGAAGGCGTTTGAGCGGTCTTAACTTTATTTTTAGCGAGGAGCAAACGGTGTTATGTGTGAGAAATTAAGAACTCCGAAGGGAACTGCCGGTACCGGCCTCAGCAAAATTTTCTCAGAAAGGCATGTCCTCAGTGGGGGTGACGAGAAAATTGCCGACCGTATGAGCATCCAAGGTGCGTTGTATACACCATACATACAGACCACGACAATATTTAACAGCCGTTGCAAAAAAAAAAAAAAAACTACCTTCCGACACCGGGAATCGAACCCGGGCCTCCTGGGTGAGAGCCAGGTATCCTAGCCACTAGACCATGCCGGAGAACGTCTTCCGTCTCGAGAAATCTGATTTTCCCTAGCAGGAATCCATGCACATTGACACTAAAAACGATAACTTGCCATAAACTGTATGAAAGCAAACTTTCCGAAATGTCTTCGCGCTTCTTACCTAGCACGCCAAGGGCTCGTGTTGGCTAATACCGGAAACAGGAAGAGGTATACTGACAAAGTTTTACGTTTTATTTTTTTTTTTCGGATTCTAGATATAGAAAGCCGAGCACTCCCAGAGACCAGCGAAGGTGACGTGAATTCCCAAGGCGCAGCTCTTAATTGGCAGTCGCGGCAAAGCGAACTGCCGGGCGGCGTACGTCATAATAATGCGAACGCTGTAACATGCGTAGGTTATATACGAGGGGGTACCCAAAAGAAACCGGACTGATTTTTTTAATCGGCACAGCTTCTGTGGTACCGCGTTTTACCGCTAGGAGCGCATAGAACGAACATTCCAGAGTCAGTAAGCCGAGTGCCGTCGCTGAAGGAGGCCAGACTAGTTTAGGCAGAGTTTTAGAGTGACGACTATTTTGTGTGAGTGTCGTTTTTGCAATGGCTGATTTTCGTGAACAGCGTGCGCCGGCGAAATTCTGATTTTTTCTCGGAAAAAGTGGAATGGAAACTCTTGAAATATTAAGAAAGACGTAAAAGGACGATGCTATGGGGACAACTCAAGTGTTCCTGAATAAAATCCTGAATCAAAGCAACAGTCATGCCAATGGAAAACTTCAAATTCACCTCGCCTCAAGAAAGCTCGTCAGGTGAAACCAAACCTCAAAACAATGCTGATTTGTTTTTTCGACGTGAGACGAGTCGTCCATTCAGAATTTGTTCCGCAGGGTCAAACAGTTAACCAGGCTTTCTGCTTGGATGTTTTGAAAAGATTGGGCAACAGTGTTCGGTGGAAGCGGCCTGATTTGTGGCAGACGGGTGACTGGTTTTTCCACCATGGCAATGCCCCTGCTCACACAGCCCTGTCTTCACGACAAATTCGGACCAAAAATGGCATGACCTCTGTTCCTCAACCCTCATACTTACCCGACCTTGCCACATGCTACTTTCTTTGTTTCGTAGAATGAAAGGACAGGTGAATGGAAAGCGTTTCGCTGATGTTACTGAGGTGAAGAAAAAAACGACGGAGGGACTGTCAAGCATCACAAAAGATGAATTTAAACAACGTTTTGAAAAATGGAATGAAAGATTCCACAAACGTATCATTGTAAGTGGAGAGTACTTTGAAGGATATTGGAGGTCTGTGCTGAAAATGTGAACAAATAAGTTCAAACAAAAATAAGTCCGGTTTCTTTTGGGTACCCCCTCGTATATGTGACATTATAGGCCTCAGGTACATCAGGCTCGAAATTTCGAACAACCGAAACAACGTTGAAAAAAAAAAGTGATTCCTTGATTACCGAGCTCGCATTCTCATTACTAAAAATCCACGGCTGCCGCGCGTGCTATATGCTTACGATCACCAACAAATGAAATGCGAACAAGACAAATGAAACACAACCAGCAAAAGGAGAAGATTTTAACCGGGGGAAGCTCAGTACAAGAGAAAAAATCAATTTCACTGCGAAGGTAATCACCTCACGCGTATTTCCTCTCCACGAGCTAATATATAGGTTTGCTTTTTGGCATTTCCGCTTTCTTGTTTGCGTTTCATTTGTTGCTGACAGTTTCATTACAGAGCCTGAACACATTGTTGCTTTGTCCGCAACATTATTTTCTATGCACCAATAAGATGATGACTACGCCTCGAGATTAGCGAAGCGCAAATGACGGACAGCATAAAAGTAGCCAGAACGACATCGCAACGGATTCTTGATACGCGTCTCTGATTGGTCGCATTCGTGAAACAGCTATCATGAACTTTTCACCTTATACCCTAGGGTTACGGGTGAACCCTGTATGGTTAACCCCGGTAGCGCGAACTGCCGGTTCATTCATGAGACACTAAAGAAAATCGGCAATGGGACTGGCCAGCCGCACGGTCGGCCACAACGTGCGATAACCGTATACAAGGCGGCACAGCAGAAATATCGCGTAAACTTCAGCCACGAAGAAAAAAGAAAATTGCGAGGACACTTTGGCAACTAAAGTGTTGAGAGACGAAAGCCGAGGACACTATGCTGTGACGACTTCCGGTGGATATGACGTCACACCGTTCCCATGGCTATATCGATACCCAAATTATACATCTTTCGGGGATCTTAAGTGTTAATTACGCTTAATTGCACATTTTTCCATCTAGTTTGACACAAATCTGACGTTTTCTCGACCGTTCTGTGACAACTATGCCGTGACGACTTCCGGTGGATGTGACGTCATACTGAGTCTGGGGAGCGCTAGGTTCTAGACAAGGGAACAACACACACTAAGGAACAACACAAGACTCGAGCATGACCAACTAGCCCCCTACAAAGCTTTAATGTGACGTCACACTGTTTCCGTCGCTATATCGACGTCCGCGCTATTTCGACACAATTTCGACACTTTTGGCTGTAATTAATTAATCTACATACATCAAACTTGGCTTCTAGGTTAATTTTTTACCTCCTCTCTCTGAAACAACTCCTGGTTTTATTCCATCTTTTTTAGTTCCCGAGTTAAACGCATGTGACACGCTTTGTTAACGGACGACAGTATGAGCCATTAACCTTAATATAGGCACGATCTCTCAAGTCTGAGGTTCGAAAGTAAATGACACAGACATATATAGTCTCAGCTCGGGGGTCACTAACGCACTGCCCGCGTGCGCAGTGGGTATTATAAGCGCGAGCAGAGAACACCTATGCTCACCAGAGCCCGCGTGCGCAGTGGGTGTGTGTGATGTCTGCAATGCGAAAGCAAGAAAATTAACAGAACATAGATTCGCCAATGCAAAACATACACCAACTTTCTGCGCCGCCCGGATAAGCTGCCGCTATTGGCATATCCGATTTTGCGCTGGGAGATAACGTATTTTCTTGTCTCGCACCAACTTTAAAACTAGTAAGCTGGTCAACGATGGTGCGCAGGACGCGTGCCGTGCGCGACGGCGTTATACGTCTACTCACGTAGGGTTTCCTCGCAGGTTGCATGTATCTGGAAGCTCAGTGCGTGACAGGCCTGACGGCGAGAGGGAGTCCTGCGGGGTAGCCAGCATCGCGCTCCATTAACGACTGCGCACACGTATGCGAGGTCGTTTTTGAGGCACACCCATGGCTGCGCTGGTTTAAAAGGCAGGCACCTATAACGCTTTCCAGGACGTTCTCCTCAGGCTAGACACTGCGTTGAGTGGAAGAGCTGGGCCAAGGGCGCCAATATAGCGCCCCGTCTGGTGTATTCAACATCCGAATAGAGATGTAGGTACGAATTCGTGGCGACTCATGGCCAAATATAGGCTAGGGGAGACAAATTTAGAGAGGGATGCAGAGCTGAACAGTAGTGATGCTCTAACCGTGGGGATCAGTGTAGGCAGTTGACAGACAAACAAGTCACGTGAGGAGCGTCGTTTTGAGCACGACACGAGACAGCGCTGTTGCGAATGTCGCACGGATGACAGGCCGCTGAATCGTTCATTTGGGGTAAGACTAGAGAAAGCTTAAGAGTAGACCTCGCAGACGCATAGCGACGTGCCCGCACTAGTCACCCAGGTTTCAGGAAGCATACGAACGCGGTTTGACTTGTCTGCAAAAGTTCACGCCTAATGGCTATGTGGGCGATTGGTCTGGTAACGAATTAACTACGTATACATGGGACTATCACTCGTATCTTATACGTGCGCTAGATGAACGAGCGATTAGCTGGACAATGTGCCGTATAGATCAAGATCATCGACTTTACGGCCATGTGATACGAGAGTTCCAAAGTCACTAGTGATTAATACTAATAGTTCACCAGTGATTAATACAGCGCTCACTTTCCACCGCGTTCACTCTGAGACGAAGAGCTCGTTCGCGTTATAACCAACGAACGGGGTGACCGGGGATGAGTGCTCAATTCTAGAGGTGTTTTTCTTATCGCCGAGTGATATTGCAGGTCCACTGACGAGGAGGTGGCATGATCGTTAGGTTGCTTCAACAGTGCCGTATAACAATGGATGCAGTGATCACACTAGCCCCTTACAGATCAATATTCTTTTCCATAATTACACTTCATCGCAGCATGCCGGGAGGACGGTTGCGAGTGCATGATTTACGAAGAATCTCCAAAGAAGGAAGACACGGAAACACCTAACGCATTTGTGCTGTCGCCAGCATGAATACTCCATCGACCATGCAGTACGACGAATGTAGCCCGGACATGCGCTAACCTATTGAGTGAGGTGAGGCTAGTTCACTAAGACTAGCGTGCCCATAAATGGGTTTGAGGTTTGACGTGCTGCCTGACTGTTATTAGGAAATGAGAAATTATGCCACTATGCTCAAGGTGAAGCCAGGCCATAAACGCTAGCAGACAAGGAAAGATGCTTGGCCACCACTCAGCCACGTAGCACTTGGCCAAAACCTCCCTCAAGCATCGCATAAACAATGTCTGGCTACGAAGGAGTGGCCGTCCGATCAAATGACCCTACATCTAGGTCGTACGCAGATGCGGCTGTTTGGCATCCACGACTAGGGGCTATCTGCCATCACAAGCACTGCCTCTGGCGAACTCGAGGGACCAGGGGAGACATCCCTGGTCTCTCCTTTCAAGCAGTTACGTGTACGTCTAATCGCGGTCGCGGCGCTGGTGTTCCACCCCTAGCTGTGCCCAAGCGGGAGGAAGAGCGGCGTGTGGGTGCGACTGCGGCGGCTCACCTGGCCCGGTCGTGGCCGGGCTCGTCGTCGACGGTTGCGCGGCACCTCCGCTCAGAGGACGGCCATGGCGGCGGTAGACGCAACGTGCTCGTCGCTGACGCCTCTCTCTCCTTCAGGGTGCGGATGGGGTGTCCCGCTGGAGCCCGAGCTCATGCGGTTCGAAGGCTGCCCAGTCCGATCCTGCTGCGCCGCCTCAGGGAGCTCGCGCGCTCTCGAGCGCCGCCTCTTCTTCTCCGTCCGCCTCTTCCTTCTGAGCGGGTACCGAAATGCTGCCGCTGGGGGGCGTAGCGAAGGCACGTAGCAGAGAGCTTCAATATGGCCGCGGAGGGAATGTTGTCCAGCTTAGCATCGAAAGTTCGGCAGGAATTGTCTGATAGGGCGAGAGCGGCTTGCGAGGTCCAACGGACTGCCGGAATAGAGGGACCGACCACTAATTTTAGGTCCAGTTCAAAAATGTTTTAATCTTAATCATCATCATCATGATATTTAGGTAAACATCATCAATATAGCTGCGCATGCAGTTAAAAGAGAACGAAGTGCCTTCGTAAGCTTACCACAGTTGTTGTTATTGTTGTTTAGAGGACAACAACAACAGCTGTCGATGATGATGATGATGGTTTCTGGAATTCTGAGTTCATCAGTTTGTTCTAGGCCTATGAAGTGGCGGACGGTAGAAGAATCGAGGCACGTCGAGCCTTCACGATTAGGAAGACGCGCCTGTACGAACGGCTCATGCAACACTGCTTGTTTTTTTTTTTAAACAAGGCTTTTTTTGTCAAAAATTTCAAGTTCTGTCTAAAAAAAAAAACCCCCAGAGCCCCATCCTAATTTCGCCGGAAAGAAAAAAAAAGAACTATCGCTTTTGTAGTTACGAAACGCCGTGAAATCTGCTTATAGTTCAAACTAAATCTTAATTTTTAGAAATTAAAATTGTTATAGTTTCGTAACATATTCTTTATGAGCATTATGTCATCACCACCCGATTCATGCCCATCACTCTTCGACAGAATTTTGAATATTGGACTACTGTAGAATACTGCTGCAGAAATATTGAAGGTAATGGTCTATTCTTCCGATGCGCATCTAAAACTTTCTTTTAAACTTTTGCCATCGCTCGGATCGAGCAGTTAAGACTGCCATAAAAGACAAATGGGCAACGTTTTTCAAACAAATGCGAGCCTGCCGACAAAAAATCTGCTGATATATTAATTGTTATAGTGAAATGTTACAAAATATGAAAAAAATTACGTGCGTAAAATCTTTCCTTTTGAAAAATGCTTTTGTCCAGAATTGTTGGGAACGTCACCAGTACCTCACAGTGGATGCATGAGGCATTCTCCTTTTGAGGATAACAGCAACAACAACTCAGTCTATCGCCTTCTGACTTCTGCACTTATCATTTCTCGGTTAAAGAACTCTAGTTAACAAAGGGCGCTGAGAACGCCAGGAACAAACGGCGACTAAGGAGCGCACACTTGTTTTTACACGCGTCACATTTTTCCGGAATTCTGCAAAGCTACGTCGGAATCAACACTCCCCGCAGCCTTCCCGTCGCCTAACACAGCCACCTGTATGAGGCATATCTTTCCGGGCTAAGGACACCGACGATCGAAGCAGGAAGCAACATTGTAGCAAAGTACCATGACGTCACGTCACGTAACACCTTGGAAGTCATCGATGACAAGCGCGCACGTGACATCACACCCGTCTGCGCCTACCGCCATTGGTTGGTCTGCACCTACCGCCCCCGAATCACAGTGCAGTGGCCCGGCATTGAACCGACAGCTCAGCGTTGATCGTTAGTGTACCAGGTCCATCCTTCATCCCAAGTCCATCCCTTCAATAATTATTCTGTTATTCAGCAGCGCCTGGGCGGAGAAGAGCCACAAATGCTGCCTTCCGGACAATGTGGCTGCGGAGAAAAGCTATCTTCGCGAGCACTGGCTTCCACTGTCATCGAGGCGGAAATCGAGGCACACTACGCCCAGTTTTTTGGCGCGGAAGTTTTAAAGCTGGAGCTCCTCCACGAGTGAATCGGATGGAGATTGAACCTTTAAGTGTGGTCGTCGCTATCCAACTTACGCCTGTCACTTCGGCTGCCACGACATCCGCGCGTCCCCGATAGCGGGAGTGCCCGCCAGTCACACACCGCTCGAATGCGCGAACAGGCTTGTAAATTATGCCGCTCATTCGGTGACACAGACTACAGATTAAACTTGAGGTTCAAGCCTGAGTTGCTTTGGGACGTTAAACCCTAATAAACCTAACCAACTTAAGAGCCAGGATATATCCATAATCATTATACAGGCCACGCAAAACGCGCATGCCCCTCTGAAGAGCGAAAGCTGAAGTGCAGCGCTCCGGAGCTTCCGGCACAGTAGCCGCGTTTACATGAATGCGACAGCAGCGTATCGCATAAACTTTTTAGCGCATCGTATTCATGTAAACGGTGATAATGCGCTAGGAGAGCGCGTCGCATCAATGCGCCAGATGGGGGTAGATCTAGAATGGCAAGTCGACTTCAGCGGTGAATGGAAACAGGTTTGGAGGTGTCCCTCCTCCTTCTTGTCGCGCCTGTACAATACCCCCCCGCCGGATAACAAAGCAGACTTGGCTCAAGATGGGGGTCACTGGAACCCTCTTCCGCGTGCAGTGGGCGAAGGGTGACTGTCCCACCGGACTTGATGCTGTACGTGTAAACAGTAGCGCATCGGCTCGACGGGATACGCTGCTGTCGCATTCATGTAAACGCGGCTAGTATCTCGACGCTACGGTCCGACGAGCGTTATAGTTCACTTTGACAGCGTGCCAGGCTAGCCGGGCCTCCGACGCGTCTGTTGCGGTCACTTAAGATAATGATAATCCAGGGCTAGCGGTCAGTCTGTGAAGTTATAGCTGGGCGAGCTGAAAGTGAACTACTTTTTTTTTAACTTTTTCAAAGAATTTCGCGAAAAGAGGCAAGCCACGTGACACCAAGCGCTGACCGCAAAATTTCCTCTTGTTTCCTTTTTTTTAATATCAAAGCTTTATTCCTGCTGCCTCTCGTTTTTTCTTATGTTTTCTTGTTCAGTCGGGAGTGTCCTTTGGACATTTTCTTTATTGCGAGACATTGAATTTCCTTCTTCCGCATTACCTCTGCACCCTTGTGGATGGCAGCGTAATTAAGGGCACAGCTTTAGAGCAACACGGCGCCGTCGGAAAGAGAGATAGAGGGAGAGGCGAAATGCAGAGGAAGGTAGAGGCGGAGAGGTTCCACTCGGCTACGACGGAAAGAAATAGGAAACAATGTAGGGGAAAACAGAGGGGAACGAGAGAAAATCGGTAAAGAGAAAAGCGAAACAGGATGTAGTACGCGTATGCGACCACCACCACCAGATGGTGTTGATGCGACACGCGCACACGCGAGGAAGGGCATCCCACTCTCTCTCAACACATCACGCAAGGCGGTCTGACGGCCTCGAGACACGGAGCAGCGTACGGGAAGCCTTTGTGAGCGAGGTCGAACGGCGGCGTAATCCGTCTAGTCCAAGGGTCCTGCGAGTACTCCTACAGTGGCCGATTCTCAAGACATTCGCCAAATGACGCCCATATCTTCCGCAGTATACGAACCGAGCGCTCGCACGCAAACAAAGGCGAGAGAACAAGTGCGCTCGCCGCTACTCCTTGCACTACGACAGTGCGGCAATTCCTCGCACAAAAGGGTTTCTTTCTCCAAGCACGCCAGCTCAGCCTCCCTCTCCGCACAAACGCGAGAAGGGAGGGGGGGGGGGGGGGGGTGGCGCTTCGATCGATGCTTTTGTCCCGCGCATGGGTTGCCCTGAATGTGCTGTGCACTGTTGCGACACGCACATGGGATGCGGGACGTGTCCCGCACAGGACTCAGCCGCCCGAAAAGGGGCGAGGAAAAAGGGAGGAGAAGGTGGAGAGGGGAAAGACCGGCGCCATATAGTCGGCGGCCCTGAAACCCGTCGGCGCTGGCCCCAGCGGCTTCTTCGGCCTTTCGTCAGGGGCGCTGGCCGGTGACCTGGTTTGAGCGCTGCGTTCCCTAAAGAGGGAGAAGAGGGAATCTTGAATGGGGAGTTTTGGCGCCGCGCCCGTCAGCAACAAGGAGGCCGATTCGGGAGGCTTGCCGTCGTCGGTCGGCGCGTGCAGGGACGCGCCGACCCGGATTAGATAAGGAGATAACGGGAGACCTTTTGTGTTATCGCTTCCATACAGTGCACTGAGTGCTGGAGGTCAGTAACCCCGCTCGCTTACCCTCTTTTGTTTAAGATGAAGGCAAACAATGCAGCTCTCTCTACTCCGCGACAGCCGTTCTATTGACGTGAAGCTATGACTGCAACTAAAAGATTGTTGGGTTAGTTTGTGCTTGTTGAGTATGGAAACTTGTGCTGAAAAACAGAAACGGCGAAACGAAAGTTTTCCACGGGACCGAACAATAGCCAGCCTTGGTTAACTGAGCACACTGCCGAAAGCCGTGATAACAACGTATAGAAGCCCGCGTACCAGACCATTTGTTTCCCCCTTGCCATCCGAACACACTGATGCACGTTCCTATGCCATCACCTTTCAGGCAATGGTGACTAGTGGCGGTTCACCATTCGGAATGAGCTAAATCGATTGCAGCAATGTGCGTCCGAAGGACGACCGAATACAAACTAATAGCGATGCCTGTCTCGACATTTGTTCCGTAACAGCCATAAAAGTTAGTTAACACATGTTCGCAAAATGAGAGAAATTAAGTAACACTCAATTCTTTGAAACTTGCTGCACTATCGTCAGGTCGCCTGCTTTCTAACCCACTATGTTATCCACAAAAGCGAGCGGACGGCTCACCCTGAAATGCACACGTGCTTTTTTTTGCGGACGCGGAAACAACAGGGTGGAGGCTGAGAATTAAGTTTCGGCACGAACATCATTACCAGAAAAACAAAACAAAAGGATCGCCGAAAGAAAGCAGTCGCGTGGGGCGAGAAATTCTGCGGTGTCTCACTGCGGACAATGCTCTGCGATCAGCTCACGCAGTGTCAGCCTCACTGAGAGGCGCTTCGCTGCGGATCTGCACTACCTGGTTCGCATTGTACGCGCTATACATGAGTGGCTTCCCTATTCAAAGGCGCAGGCATTGTTTAATCACGAATATATATGTCCATTGAGTTTACTCACTGATGGGAATGTGAACCGAGATGATCATCAGAGCTATAGGACAAAGTAAAAAGAATACGGTCTTTCGTTCACTGTACAAGTTCTGACAGCACGGCCGCAAAATCGCATCGCATAGCGCGAACACGAGCCAGACACCCCCTCCCCTTCTTTTTCTAGATGCTTGCTTGACTGTTCGGCGGCGCTCCGGAATATTTAAGAACTTATTCTTGGGCGAGTTGGTGCATACTGTTGTAGGTACGAATTGCGCACAAACGAATATCAGTCTCCCTCGTGTTTTTTTCCTGTGTGTGTCTTTTGTGCGCAATTCGTACCTACAACTCCGGAATATATTTGCTGTTTGACGTTGTTCAAAACAAACAAAAAAAGTCGCTTAAACGTCGTAGTACTCTGCTACAATAATTTCTATCACAACTGTAAGCAACAAAAATATCGCGTAAACATTAAGTCAGCGGATGCCTTAATTTGCATGAAGATTGCCTTCCTGTTCAGTACTTTAGATTGCGTGAGATTTTTCATCCCTGCCGTAGGTCCGACCAGTCACAGCCTGCGTACGGCATTGCTTGCTGGCTATCGATTAATCCTGACGTCACAGGCGGCCGCTGCCAACGATAGAGGGACAACATAATGAAACGGAAAATCCATTGCCACAAAATACGGCATCTGCTTCCCTAAGTCAGCTAATATGGGGAATATTTTCCCCCTAACTGTTGTTTCCCTTAGTGCCATCGCCGGTCCTCAATCGAACATGGTTGAAAGGCTGAACGTGCGAACGCTAGCGTTTGTCAGATTCACGCTGTGGGCCCTACGAGAGCAACGTCAACAATGACATGTTCTGCGCCCTCATCGTCGACCTGCTGACAGAAGAAATGCGCCTGTACCTTCTTCTACGCCCGCCTGGATTGGGGGCCCTCTTCCAAAATTCATTTTTCCATCGCTAAGTTGCCACTCAGTGTTGCAGTGAAGCTATCTTAACAACTAAGAAGAATGACCTGTTGACATGAAAAAGCCACATGTCACACGACGCATGAAAAAGTGTCAGAATAACGGTGCAGAACGCAAGAATGACGGTCAACAGCTGGTCATGTAGTTTCTGAAACGCTGTCTATGGGACTCACCTATCGCTTGCTGCCTCACTCACCCATTGACTGGTGCAGTGCACTCGCGCATTAACTCAGCCTTACGATGAGGACACGTGTTGTGAGGCTGGAAGGTTAGTCACAACTAAGTTATCACATGCCGCGTTTTCATTTTTTTTTTACAGTGGGCGTGCCACGATAGCTATGCAAACGAGGAAGCGATAGACATCCGACTGCCTGCAATGAATAAATAGAGCGCGCGCGCGCACGACACACACACACACACACACACGCGCGCCCACACACACACACGCACACACACACACAGAGCCGCCGCGGTGGCTCAAAGGCTATGGTGCTCGGCTGCTGGCCCGAAAGACGCGGGTTCGATCCCGGCCGCGGCGCTTGAATTTCTTTGGAGGAGAAATTCGAGGCCCGTGTACTGTGCGATGTCAGTGCACGTTAAAGAACCCCAGGTGGTCAAAACTTGCGGAGCCCTCCACTACGGCGTCTCTCATACTCTCATAGCCTCAGTCGCTTTGGGACGTTAAACCCATAAACCAAACCAAACCAAACCCCCCCACACACACACACACACGCACACGCACGCACGCGCGCACGCACACGCACGCACACACACACACACAAATAGCCACGCTCCGGCAAAGTTGTCGACCCCGTTGGGATGGCAGGAGCTTATCGCTTTGCACACGGCACTTGGCGGCCCGAGTGTTTCCAGAAGCAGAAAATTGGGATGGCCACGTCGCCGTGTCACGCACAGCAGACAAACATCTGCCTTACGAGCGAAGACAATAACGGCCGTGCCAGTTTTCATGGAGCTCCGCGTGCACGTTAACTCTGATTTGCATAGGCGCTAAAGTTTAATTAGGTTTTTGTTCAACGGTGTTGTAGACCGACCGGACATTGGTTGCTACTATTGGCGATTTTCATGAAATCAATGCCACACTGCGTCAGTGCCGAATACTATACAAATACAAATACCTTTATTTCAACATCGAGAATGTAAGGAGTGTACCCAAAACGCTTATGACTGGCTTGACAGAGGTACACACCCCTATATACTGATAAAGCGGCAGAAACTATGCATGGACGGAAGGAACGTCATCAACAACAAAATGACTATCGTGCTACAGATTCTCTTGCCATTCATAGGAGGTCAGGATGGTAACAAATTCGTAACGGTGAACAAAGCACGGAAAAAAAATGCATGAACACAAGAATTAAAAAGAAAAAGAACGAAAGAATAACAGTTTATTGGAGAACGTGCGCAGCACGCGAAACTGCTTAGTCAGGCGCTCGAGTCTCCAAGTGCGAATTAATTAAGCGACCCCAGCATTTGACGCCCGAAGATTGTGCGAAAGGATGGGACGTACCAGATATTATTGTTAGGTGTTGATTAATGGTTAGTTTTGGGCTGCAAGTTAGTTAAGCCATCAAAGAAAGTGTCATCAATTTTAAGTTTTCTCTCATAGCGTTTTTAACAATAGATTGTAGAGGTCATTGACTGCAGTTATTTTCAGTGATATGAAAAGGGGTTGAGTATGAACCTTAAATGGGGCATTAGTACTAATACGAACCACCATTTTGTATTTTCTGTAACTTATCAGTATTTGAACATGTTGTGCGTGTCCCACACCAGGTGACAGTAAGGAAAGGTTTGATAGAAATAGTGCGCTATAGATTAAAAGCCTAACACTAAGTGGTATTAAGAAACGAACCTTGCATAACATGCCTGTGCTTCTTGCAAGTTTTTTAAGAAGATTATCGATATGTAGGACCCACGACAAATGACTCCGCATTATGCCCAGGCACTTTACCGAATAAGCTATTTGAATACATTGCGAACCTATCGTAAGATTACGTAAAGATTCTGACGGCTTGTTCTTTGCTCTGAAAAGCACTGCTTTAGTTTTCGTTGCGTTAATCTTGAGGGAATATTGCGTACTCCATGCGACCCATTTGCGCAATGTGTCGTTCGCTTTTAATGCCAATTCGAGTACTGTTTTAGCTGTGAAAAATATGCTCACGTTATCTGCATACATGACATATTTAACACCATTGTCAGTGTTCACAATGTCATCAATATAGTCGTTAAACAGTGTGGGTCCAAGAATATTGACTTGTGGTACACTATAATGAATGAATTTAAAATGCGACGAAGAATTGTTAACTATAACCAGTTGCCGGCGGTGTTCTAAATACGTTTTATAAGCTAAAGGAACTTGCCGCGAATGCCATAGTGCTAAAGTTTTTTGGAATAAAATTTTTTGATTAATGGAACAGAAAGCTTTTGCGAAGTCCACGAACACCCCAAGAGTAAGATCTTTACCTTCAAAGGACTCTAAAACAATTTCTTTCATGACAAATAATTCTGTTTCGGTTGATTTTTCTTTGACAAGTCAAGAAGATAGCAATGAAGAATCTGCGCGCGCGGAAACATTGCTCCGTTGCGAGCGCTCGTCGCCGCATTCAGCCATTGTGACAGTTTTGCCACCAAAACGTACTTTACGAGCACTGTTAACTCGATATTTGAACTCTAATGAAACGGCCTGTAAGTGTCGTTTCGTGATTTTTCTGGTGCTCGCAGTACAAAGACAGCATAGCGTATACTTGCTGTAGTGTTAGGCTTGCATAACAATGAGAGCGGAGCTCTTGTCAGGCACTGAGGCTATACTTAAAAAAATTGCGAGGACACTTCGACAACTAAAGTGTTGAGAGGCGAAAGCCAAGGACACTATGTCGTGACGACTTCCGGTGGATGTGACGTCACACCGTTCCCGTGGCTCTGTCGATACCCAAATTATACATCTTTCGGGGATCGTAAGTGTTAATTAGGCTTAATTACACATTTTTCATATAATTTGACACATATCCGACGTTTTTCCAACCATTCTGTGATTCAATATGCCGTGACGACTTCCAGTGGATGTGACGTCACACCGTTTCCGTGGCTATATCGACGCCCGCGCTATTTCGACGCAATTTCGATATTCTTGCCTATAATTAATTAACTAATTACTCTACACTTGGCTTCTTCTCTGTTCATTTTTTCTCCTCTATCTGAGGCAACCATTGGTTTTCTTCTATCTTTTTTAGTTCCAGAGTTAAAAGCGCGTGACATGCTTTGTTAACGGACAGACGATAGTATGAGCCATTAAAGGCTTTCGCCTTAAAAAAAAAAAAAAGGCAGTTTGCACGGACTAAAACTGTCCATGCAAATAAGAGTCGCCATTTGTTAACAAATGTCGCGGAGGAACCTGACTAAACGGCACATTGCAAGAGCCAAGATTTCTGTGCGTGACTGTTTCTGTAATAACAGGTCTTGTTACGGCATGCGTGTATGGTGATATGGTGCTTTGTTATCCACGGGAAACGGGGTGGGGTCATAAGATGATTTCATTCGAATCCTGCTGACCAGTTGTCCATTTCGCGTCCATTCGGTTCTCTGTCATTGGTCACTCCGATATACCCGTGGCTTTCAAGCGTCTGCGGCCAGCGAATCGGCCATTGGGTGGTTGGTGACCGGAACTCTCGGCCATCGGCAGGATTGACTGAACTCTCATCCTTGGGCTGAGCTGTCGAGTACGTTTACCGCTCAGCCACCGCAGCGGGTCCATAGTGGAGGGCTCCGGCATAGCTTCTGCCAGTTGGGGTTCTCGAACGTGCTCTTAAATCGCACAGCCCACGTACGTCCTTTGAGCTAAAAGGGAGGGGAGTATGCGACCAAGCACACGTGGCCCGCGCTGTAGTGGAGGGCTCCGGAGTAGCTTCCACTAGAGTCACTAAAATGTTTTAGCTTTTACTATCTGGGGATCCTTATCGGCCATTGACGCGTCACACAAGTAATCTTCTGGACGCCTTGTTCGCTAAGGCGAAGCAAGTGATTGGGAGAGGTCAAAGGGGCAGAGATACTAAAAGAAAATACATTTACAATATAGCGGTCTCTGAAAATCCAGATTTACGCAACAAGCGCAAACGTTATTATTTGTTTTTATTTCCACGTTCAGTTTAGCCAGAGCCACAACTGCGCTATCGCAAAAAAAAGCATGACGGAAAGAAGTTGCCTGGCAGATTGGTTTGAAGAGCTCCTAGGTGCTAATTGGTGCCATCCAAAATGCGGCGCAGACGCATTCTCGTCGCACCGTACGGCACTAGCACAAGCAGTGCGAGAGAAGTGGCAGCTTTTTGGACTGCGCAGGAAACAGCAGCCACATGGTCTGACTTTTCGATTCGGAGATTAGGCTCCGTCCAGAACTGGCGAGGCCTCCCGAAAATTGGTCTGTAAGCTTATTGGAGTTTCCCTCCCCACGGTAATCTTTCGTAAATGGCGAAGGATTACTGCTGAATATTATTCTTACAAGTATTTCAGCTGAAGCAACGATAAACAAACGATTGATTGATTGATTGATTGATTGATTGATTGATTGATTGATTGATTGATTGATTGATTGATTGATTGATTGATTGATTGATTGACGTTGTCAGAAGAGAAGGGGACTTGGCGCCCGAAAGCGCGTTGCCTTGTCAGATGGAAGGGAAGACAGCGGCTTGTCTCTGGGTCTCTAGTACTGAGCAGCAGTAACATGTCAACATAAGTAGACCACCCCATGAAATGCACGCCGGCAAGTGGCGTAGGTTGAGAGAAGACCATGGAGCTGAACTGTTCCTTTAGTCTTGGAGTTAGTAGGACTTCGCTCAAAAAGTCATGTGCCTTATAAGACTTAACCTATATTTTCAGCAGCCATGCATACTGTCACGTCTCTTATACTATGAGTTCGAGAGACGAGTGTGTGTCTCCAAAACTCAGTCTCTAGTGGTACGCCAGTGGTGCCATCTGTTGCTGGTGGCGCAACTTTGCCCTAGCGTCTATTCTCTCTCTCTGCTTTCGGTATCTTCAGTTTCTGCGCCTTTCTTTTGCTAAAAACCGCTCTTTATGTGCGCTAGCGCGACCATTTCCTGCCATTATAAGAATGCCCGCCTGCCTACCAGATTGTGGGCCACCAGCCCACAAATTGCCCACAAATAAGCACCAAGAGGCCCCATTGTACAGAAACGCAGGCGGTACCTCCCCTTCTAATATCAGTAAATTTCGATAAGCAACTAATCAGTGTGTGCAATGTATGGAACAATCACTAAATAACAATATAAACAACACGACAGAAATAATTCAAAATGTAATACAAAGCAACACAAAGAATAGAAGTGTATAGAGTGAAATACCTCATGCAGTACTGCAGAATACTGCAGAAAGCTCAGTGGAAGAAGACAAATAAAGAGGTGCTGTAGACGAGGGCTCCGGAATAATTTCGACCACCTGGACATCTTTGACATGTCCTGACATCGCACAGCTCACGGGCCCCTTTTGCGTTTCGCCTCCATCGAAACGCGGCCGCCGCGGCTTACAGCTTGTAAGTTTATAAAAGTAGTGGCCGTCAGTGTCGCGTCGACGGCTGCGTAATGGCAGCTATTGGCCACTGGAAAGATAATACCAGCTCTCGCTGAAAAACTGAGAACGAAAACTTCAGCGGTAGTTGAAAAGCGGCACTGTCGAAAATTACAGCGTCACACGGCGTGCGTATACATATATCCCTTCATGCCGCATTTGAGACATGTATCCGCTGCAAGCAAACAATTGCCCAGCGTATCAGTTTCCGCATACGGTTCTCCTTTTACGCGAAAGCGTAAAGGCCCCGTGTCGCGGAAAAATCGGTGTCGGCGTTGCTGTCGGCGTGACGGAATGATTAGGACTAGTCAATTACAAGAAGCTCCCATAGATGGCGCCAGCCACACTAGCGGCGCATCGCAAATCGCTCACCCTCGGGCCCTCGGGTTGCGAGTCAGACACGTTCGTACGGCTTGGTTAAAGCGGGGTCTTATATGTGTCGTGCGGTATTTCATATATTGATTGACCTTGTCTACGTGGGCAAGAGGAAGAGCTGTCGCGTCATACCCTTAATGGTGGATCCTAAGTGTACCCCAATTTCTTTTTGCGGTCCCGTTACACCGATTACAGAACTTTCTGCTCGAACAAATGCTCCGCCCACGCTATAGAGGATGAAATCGGTGATCGCTTACCTTGTGGGCAGTCCGCCTCGAATCCGAACTCGGTGTGACCACCGATCCATTGTCGCGTTGCCGGGCCTGCGCGAATGCAGAGACAAAAGAATAAAGGATGTGCCTGAAACTTGCTTCGAGAGGAGAAAGCCGTTTAGCGCGCACAGAAACGAGATTGCAAATTACAGTCGACTTTTGCCAGGAATAGCTCGTAATGTATCCCGGACTTTCGCGCTTGAAAAAATGGCATTTAGTCAACACTGAGCACAAAATTTCTCTGGCTATGTTAACGTTTATGTGGTAGCAAAACACCCACTTATCGCCGAGAAAAACTGGATTTCAAAACCTTCTCGCCATTTTATTCAAACTAGCAGTGTCCTTACCGAAAAGGACTCCGTGATAACCTTTTTAAAGTGAATGGCTCTGCAGCGTAGCCTCTGCGATCCGCGTTAAAAATTGGCGTCGACGCGAGCATTTTACTTGCGAAATCGGCCGGCAATGCCGACACCAGTATAGATTTTTTTTTTTGCTTTTTCTACAGTTATAAAAGCTTCGTTTTCGGCAACAGTGGTCTCTTTGTGATTAGAACGCGTAATCGACCAATGCAGGCCAACTTATATTTTTCCTCCTCACTTGCCCTTCCCAGGAAGCACAAAGTGAGATAGAAGCCTTCAAAGTAACTATCCGAAACGAGACAAACGGCTAGATAACGTGCGAGGAAAATCCGTTTTCAGAGGTTCAGCGTCTTAAATCAGTCACCAGTCAGGAACCACTAAACGGCGATGGTGAAAAGAGGTGCGTTCACGACGGTCGGTGCACGGCGGGTAGGTCGAACAGCGACAGAAGATCCGTTGTATACCACCACTACGCAGCGGCGACGCGAAGACCTTACAGAAAATTTCCTTACACAATTAATAGACTGTCTATAAACTTTCGTCTGTAAAGTCTGTTGACTTTCTGTAGACAAATTCTATAGACTAGTCCATAGGCAATAAAAATCCTATACACAGTCTACAGACAATCTATAGATTTATGGCCGTACACTTCTACTTATCTGCACATACCTTACAAGCCTCTGGGGAGGTACTGTGTAAGGGGGGTCAAAAACAGAGGTTTGTGTAAAATAGGTTAGAAATAAAAAAGCCTAGTAAAAGTGCAGCAAAATAGGCAAAAACAAGTGAGTTCAGATAACACCATATCGCCTTTCACAAAAATTGGTAAAGGTACACGGTAACTATGCGTCATGGAACAAAAATGGGTGACATGTCCATAGGCAGTCTATAGTCTTTTGACTACACAAAAGGAAATGTCTATAAGAATGCAACACAGTCTATAAGAAGTGTATAGAAAGTCAATAGACCATTTTTGATAAGGGAGGGAAGAGCGCGCGCAGCGAGGAAACCGCGCGAAGGAACGTGTATAGGGCTGCAGGCACGCGAAGGTTCCCGCGAAGACCACCGTATAGGACGAGTACATGGCGACGATGGACGGTCCGCAGGCTAACACCGCACACAGCTAGGTGGCGCGGAGAGCAGGAAGAGGGCACGAAGGTGCAAGAAATGGCCGCCGTGAAGCCGGACGAGCGAAGAACGACCCGGCGCTGAAACACGGCAGAATCGCATTGAGGCCTACGCGCGAACACGGCGTCCCCATAGTTAGCACCAGGATGAGGAAGCTGCATATCAAGAATCATATTTGATATAGAAATTGGCCGCAAAGGCGACAGGGCCGTCGCCGCCTGCTGCAGCGTCGAGACAGCTAGCAACTGCCCACTGAGAAGAACGCCGAGCGGAAACAGCCCGCCAGAATAAGATGCGCCTTACTGCAGAAGCATCTGTCGCATATTATATGCCTTAAAGAGGGCAGTGATAGAAGCCTTCTTCTACCCCGTACACCACGAGCCCGATAAGCCTGCCAAAATTGGATGCCTTCCGCCATGTTTCCCCAGAGTGCACTCTCTGCGGAGAACCGCACGCCACCCTGGACCACATCCTCTTCGGTTGCCCTGCTGGGACAGCCCGCCATCGGTACATGGGAGGAACGGGAGGCCTTCCTTGCGTCGCAGGACCCGGATGCGCAACTTCGCTGTGTGGTGCCATGGCCCTACGTGGCCTGGACACATGCGCGTAATGTGAGGACTGTGCGGCGGCCCTGAGATCTTGCATGGTCCAAACTCGGTTGCATAATAAAGTTTTCCATCCATCCAGCCAAAAGTTCTGCACTCTATAAAATGACTTGTATGGGGCTAACATATACACTTTTAGAAAAAAGGTAGCAGTACTTACTAACTTTTGGAGTAGTACCTGGTTGTCACATATGTTACTACCCTGTTAGTAACTGCAGTTAGTAACGGGGAAGTTAGTAACTTACTAACCTAATGAGTTAGTAACGGCTGCTACCTGCAGTTAGTAGCGGGAAGCTAGTAGTATTTACTAAGGAAATGAATAGAAACTCGCATATGTTGCTAGATTCATCGTACGGTATGCTGGCGTGGCTGGTCAAATTTATGCGTACTCCAAAAATAACAAAGCTTCACAGTCAATTTGTCTAATTCCGGAATCCAGACAGAGCTATCAGAGTGTGTTGGCCGTAAATCACACACTTAGGTTTAAGCTTATCGCACATTACATGCAGAAATTATGCGAGGTGATGGCATCACCACAAATCACATGAGGAAAAGAACAAATCGGAAAGAGTCACACTCGCGCACTGCTCATGCACATGTAGGGAAATCTTTCTCAGTCGTATATACTCCGTAAATCAGACTCTCATTTACGGGCTAGTGCCTCTTACCGGTTGAGCTAAGATACCAGCGTTAATTATGAAGTTGAGATTGTAAAAACAGCTTATTCTACCTAACCATATGCCCCTGCAAAAATGTTTAATTACAAAACCGATTTATTTGCACGACAATCTGTCACAGTTTATATTCTTCACTTTATTTTAGGGTTAAAGGAACGGTTGCTAACAAGGTAGTAACTAGCGACCATAGTTAGTAAAAAGGTAGCAAGGGCTACTGTTACTAACTACACCTTGAAAGGGTAGCAAATAGCTGATAAAAAGTAGTAAAACGAAGTCAGTGTCAGTAACTGCTGCCCTTACTATCTTTTTACTAACTTTTTTTTAAGAGCGTAGAGCGACTCCTCTGCCCCGTATTCACTGCAAGGCCAAAAAGGCCGTCAAAATTCTATGTCTTTCCTGCCAAAACATCTGTCGCCTGTAAGATGTCTTAGAGAGGGCGGAGATAGGCGCCCGTCTTCTAAATTCCTCTTTTATGCGTATCGTAAGGACAGATAGAATCCTGACGGTAAAATGCCTCTTAAAAACGTTTATTTCTCTCGAAAGTCCCTTTCATCCGTTTTCTCTCTACAATAGACGATTTTGAAGGCCTTGCGCGCTACCTGGCTTTGAGCGTCGCAACGCATAATAAAGGGAAGCGTCCAGGTACCGACAACCGAGTTTTAACAATATTGAATTTCTTAGCGCTACAATGACTGAAGTAAACAAAAAAAAAGTGTCCAATCCCTAGACGGCTACGTTAGATATGCCGCGAAATAAATTTGGGAAAACATAGCGATCAATGAACAAGTTCGCTTTCGGGTGCATACCGATGCCAGGAGCATGAATGGCCGGTAAGCGCGGCAGCGATTTGACGCTGGCAAAAGTAGAACACCGGAAGCAATTGCAAGCCGGGTCTCGAAACACGATCCTTTTGGTTTGGTTTGGTTTATTGGGGTTTAACGTCCCAAAGCGACTGAGGCTATGAGGGACGCCGTAGTGGAGGGCTCCGGAAATTTCGACCACCTGGGGTTCTTTCACGTGCACTGACATCGCACAGCACACGGGCCTGAATTTCGCCTTCATCGAAATTCAGGATCGAACCCCGCGTCTTTCGGGTCAGCAGCCGAGCGCCAGCCACCACGGCGGGGCCTTTTGTTCAATAATATACCTTCGCCGCCTTGACACCTGTCTTCTCACCTGTTTTATTGTTATATCTACGCTATAGTCGGGTGCAACTAAAGAACGAAGTGGCTTTTCCCCGGACCCCCTTCCAGCCAGTTGTGGCGTCGGCCGATCCTCATCAACCTGCTGGCGTCAATGCAGTGACAATGCAGGGAGGAGTTTATCCCCTTTCATCTGCCATTCCCTGCATTGTGACGCTAGCAGGCTCATGGGAATCGGCCGTCGCCACAACTGGCTGGAAGGGGGTCCTTTGTCGGGAAAAAGCCGCTGCGTTCTTGAGTTGTTTACGGTTTATGGTTTATTGGGTGTTTAACGTCCCAAAGCGACTCAGGCGATGAGGGACGCCGTAGTTGAGGCCTCCGGAAATTTCACATGCACTGACATCGCACAGCACACAGGCGTCTAGAATTTCGCCTCCATCGAATTTCGACCGCCGCGGCCAGGATCGAACTCGCGTCTTTCGGGTCAGCAGCCGAGCGCCATAACCACTGAGCCACCGCGGCGGACTCGTACTTGAGTTGTGTACCACTATAGTGCACAAACACTTACACGCGTCTTTCATAGTTTCACGGGCACAAAAGTTCTGACGCACGCGTCGCTCATAACGCCGGCTGAAACACTAAAATAAAGGAGACAAAGTGCTTTCACTAAGCGCAATATGTGCCGGCATGAGGACACGTACTGAAGTGTGATGGGATGTATGCAGTAATAGCACGAAAGTTTCCCCGAGAGAACTTCGGTACCGAAGAAAAATTAAAATTACTCGTTTAACCAAACATATCCAAGTAAGTTCAGTAAGTTCATTTTCGGGTAAAACCTGGTTTCATCCTATTCTTGTGGCCAGAAAAGATTTCTGCAAAATCGGCTTAAATTATTCGATTTCTACCCGAAAATGGCAGTCAAGAAAGTGCATAGCTTTCCACTGCAGAAAGCTGAGGGCACCGCACGGAAGCTTGCGGTTGTCTTGAGCTCACTAAAAAAGAAAAAAAAAAACGAAAAAGAACAGCCCGGGATATATAAACCTTATTTAAGTGCAAGGCAAGGCCTTTACATATACGCTGTAGTGTCGTAATGAGTTTTAATGAGTTGTCAATCCCTTTAAAGGAAGCGCACAGCGATTGGCCAACGGTCGACGGCTGATTAAAACAAGGTGAGATGTAACATTATGCACGCTGGCCAGTGTGCACGCCGGTGATAAGGCTCTGACGAATTCCGAACAGATAGCGAGAGGTTATCAAAAAAGAAAAGCGCGTGGAAGTGAGTGTTACATATACTAGGCAAAAAGAAAAAAAATGTAACTGGAGCTGGCCCCCAACGTTCCCGGACATCTCCACTTGGTGAAAAAGGTGCCCTAGCTGTAGCAGCTGTTACTGCGTCAGAAAAGCAGGCCGGCGCGTGCAAAGCTGCCAGTTTGTGCAACCTGTTCCCACCTTCCTTCCATGCCGGCATAAGGTTCTGGCGCAGTTCGATGCATGCATGCAACCGTCACCCGCAATCATTGCTTTCCTGAAGCGTACAACTGCACTAACGTCATAACGCAAATGCGCACTGTGCCTGTTGACCACCGTTGTGCTGTGCGAGAGTAATGAAACCACGAGGTCGGTCGTTAGCGCTTCACGAATCGAAGCCGTTCAAAGCATCTACGGTTCGATCTCGCCTCCGCTCTGCCGCTGCAAGCGGTCACTTGCTTGGTCTCATAATGGTTAAGACCAGGAGCCGGACCGACAAGTGCCTGCTATCAGGTTACGGTTGCTCTGTATGTATATCCTGCGCTGGCAAGCTGGTCTTGATCATGATAGCCACCAAACGACAGCCGAGGTGAGCTTCGCGAATTCCGATGTTTACGCTAACAGCACCCAAAAAGGAACACCGGAAGCGAGAAAACGGGCCAACAGCGATCCAGCGTGGGCGACGTGTGCGTTCATATAGTATACTGCACCTTTTCGGGTTGTGGCAGGAGCTCGCTGTGGTCGAACAATAACAGCGGCCGAGACTCCTCCGCTTCTCGGAGAGCGCGCAGCTGCTGACCCCGCATTTCTTCGCGCTGACAGAACAATGCGCACACGCGCATACATGCAGCGGACAGTGTGTATACGCGGTGGCCTGAGCGTGACCCTATAGAGTGATGTCACATTACTTTCATGCTCTATTCCTTCATTTTTGTCTAACGTATATAAACACGCACGCGGACTCTCGTTTCTTACCACGAAGGGTATTGCAACTGCACTTATGTGTGTATGTATGTATTCTGGTCAGATCATGCACGCACACATTACAGTGCACATTTGTCTTTTACGGAATTAAGAAAAAATAACCGCGTCACTACTGCAGCCTAAGTGCTACTGGAGTCAGAGTACTCACTGTGTTCCCTCGTACATTTATTTAGCTTTTAAAGAACTGGTTGGCTATAGAGGGCGCCATGGGTAGCTATACCAAAACGGTTGCTTTGTCTAAATCAGCTTTATGCTTCCCGAGCTCAAATGGCTCCCAAATTTCTCGCGAGATTGTTCGCAATTTTTATTGAAGTACGCATTCTGCCGCGCATTTATTTGACTATAGATATACGTCATAAGGCGTTCTTCCATTTTTCTGAGGACACATGCACAGGCACGCAGCAGAGAGCATGGAGAAAACTCATAGAGGAAGAATTGTTGCACCTAAGGCTTCAAAAATTTTCCTGCACATTCGTGGGAGAGCCCACGCTCAAGAAATAGATCATCGCTGACAAACCCAACTTTCGCTCGGGTCTGACGACAGACGAAGAGGCAAGGGGAGCGGTAGATCAAGTAAACTTACCTAAATTCTAGAACCGAAGTTAGAAAAACAAAACCTACTCCAGGTGTTTCTGCAGGGGCCCAGCCCCTCAATTCCAAGCTGCCAACAAAAAAAAAATGTCTCCCCTAACTGCAGCTTCTAGACGTTAAAACTTGGGTACCACACGTTTAAAAAGTAGTTTCGCCCTGCTTCATCTCGCGTCACCCTGTTTTAAGGCTGCTTGGATTGAGAGCTTGCGCTTTGTCTTAAACTTACTCCGAAACCTGCCAGTAGAATATATGTATGCCATTCACCCCGCAAGTCAGCGCTGTGCGTTTGAACGCGCGACTCTGCATGGAAGTTATCTCTACTGCAAGGACATCGCCGTACTTCGAGTCCACCACCGCACGCTGTCAGCGTTCTCAGTATGTAGTAGTGGCACCAGGAAAAGGAAAATGCACGGACCTGTCGATTCGCGCCAAGTGGGCCACTATCTTCGCTGTTAGTAAGGCGACTCAGAATTAAGCCAGCAAGTGGTTCTCTCAAAACTCCCACTTGGCACTGAAATAAGTTTGACGTTCAGGCTGAAAGTGGAGAGCAAAAAGAACAAAATACAGAGAGCCTAGTTTAATAGAACTCGCCTAATTCGAATTCCGGCATAACCGAACCGATGCTTTGATCTCCGCTTATTGATGCTTTGATATCCGCTTTGAACTTCGCTTTAGAAACTTCACCAACCAATGCAAAACTCTGCTCGCACTAGCCACAGCATTTCAACTCTCTTTGAAATGCGACGATGCGGTATGTGGTGTGTGGAAGTCCCGAAGCTCCATGTGGGCTACAACACACACCAAGAGCGAAGGCCTCCGAATTAATTTCGTCCACTCGGGGTTGCTCAAGGGCACGAAATCACATATCACACGGGCGTTTTTGCATTTAGCCTCCTTCTAAATACGGCCGCCACGGCCGCCGGGCGCGGCCCTTCCCGCATATGTGATTAGATAAGAACCCCCTAAGCGGACTTCCTAGTACCTTCGCATTGCACGACTGCTAGGAAACCTGTCAAACGGTTACAACGCCGCATCGGCGTACATGAAAGAGAGTAGAAACAATAGGGGGGATACATAAAGTGTCTAGCCTAGTACTTGCGATTACCTATTAAATGTCCGATAATGGCTTAGTACTCCCGATTCACCACCTACGCAGCTGTAGTTTTACTAATCATTCTCCTGTTACTCGGAAGAGCACCGAATGGGCATTTGACCCGATACGTTGCAGCAAGAAGTGAAAATAGGTGACCTTTCTTTTGTTTTGTTCATTTATTACAGCGATAGCTGTCGAGGCCACGCTTCCCGCGGCTGCATGGCGTCGTCGTTGTCGGCGTCGTAACACGAAGGAGTGCGAGAAGCGAAGGGGAGAGGCAAAGGTGCAACACGCTTGAAGTTGCAATAGTACTTTGCTTTCCTCTAATTGGTACATGTCCCTGATTTAAGGGCTCACTCAGCAAGTATACAGGATTGGCGTCAACAGACAGCTAAATTTTATTGCAAGCAGGGACCTTGTTAATACACCTTAAAGAAGGCCGTTGCACAGAATCATATTTGTCAGATATCACATCGAACACGCACGCACCAAGCACGGACACGTAGTCCACAAGGAATAAACCGAAACTCATGCCGAAAGCAGGCATTTTCATGCAACTCAGGGTGTGATAGTCACGTCGCTACCCCACCCAGAAAAATGGTACCGATAAAAAAGATAAAAAATAGAAGAGAAGGAACAGGAAGTGTTCAAATCGTCAAGAAGCGCAAAAAAAAATGTGCAAATAGTAAGGCGTAGGAAATTTTACGCACAGAAGCCTTGCTATAAAGGGCTATAATCGTTAAAAACGGTGTTGTATATTAGTAAAACTCTTTAAACGGTGATCCATATCCGGTCACAAAAAACTAGAAAAAAATAAAACTCGAAATCGCAAAAGGCACAGAAAATTAAAACATAAAAGATAAATATGGCTACTTTCACACTAGCCCGTTAAGAAATTCTAGCTCAAAGCAGACGCCATGCTAACACATCTGTCCCCAGCTTGGATGATGAAATAAACTTCGAAGATTTCTCGATCAATCCTGTCACCCGCTCTTTCTAATTCGTACATTTGAAGTCGGGGTGGCAGCTTTTGCCCCTTGTGCAGTGTTCGGCCAGGTGGGATTCCGAGTGCTTGCTCATTGACACGTTGTATACGCTTAGTCCTGTTTGACCTGTGTATCCGCACTTCAATGGGTATCCTGCCCCACGCTCGGGATGTGCAATCTGTGTGCTTAGCCACGTGTTTCTTCGTGCACTGACCTTTATTGTTTTCGCTTACTGAGTGCGCACGACACCGCCAACTTGAATGCCGAGAACACCGCATTGATGTCACCTAACAGCCACCTTCATCCATATATACAGGGTGTTTCACGTAACTTGAACCAAGGATTTACAAAAAAGCGGTAAACCGCGGCCCGCTGAAACCAACGACACATTGTTCGCCATCATGTGGCGCTCATCAGAACATTTTTTATTGCGCTTAATTAGTTAATTAACTAAGATGAATTATGCAAATTTTCAAATATTCATTTTAGTGCCCAGAAAGTTACGTTAGGTTGTAGAGCAGGTTTATAAACAGCCGATCCAGTTTGTTGTAGCATCGTATCTCCTACGGGGTCCGTTTTTCCGGCATCTAAAGAAAGCCCACGAAATGTGAAAAAATACCACGTGACTACGCTACTTCGCTACGGTCAGAAGGCACGCTCCGTTTGCTCGAAACGCCGTTCAGAGCGCTGCAATTTGGTAGCGCACGAGCGTAGTCACGCGGTATTTTTTCACATTTCGCGGGCTTTCTTTAGATGCCGGAAAAAAGGACCCCGTAGGAAATACGATGCTACAATAAACTGGATCGGCTGTTTATAAACCTGCTCTACAACCTAACGTAACATTCTGGGCACTAAAATGAATATTTGAAAATTTGCATAATTCATCTCAGTGAATTAACTAATTAAGTGCAATAAAAAATATTCCGAGGAGCGCCACATGATGGCGAACAATGTGTACACGGTTTCAGCGGGCTGCGGTTTACCGTTTTTTTTTTAAATCCTTGGTTCAAGTTACGTGAAACACCCTGTATATGTGATAACCTATAATGCTATAGTCTATATTAAATTGGATTTTTTTGTCGTGCCTTTTTATCGCATCGACCACCAGAGCTTTTTGCTTTCTTCAGCAGGTCTTCGCAGACTCCTGTGATTACCGCAAGGGGATACCCCGCGTCGACCAATCTCTGAACCTACCAGTGAATGCTTAATTTAGACCAGTTGATGTGTGCATGCTATAAGCATGAAATTATTTTAGCTCCCGTTCTCGGCGCACTGTAGCGGACATTCTCTGGGAATGGCGGTGAACCTGAGGGAGAACATGAGCTCGAACCTGAAGCGAACTATCCGAACCGTTCCGTCCGCCCTCCGGCACACTCGGAGCGGAAGTAGACCCGTGCGGGTGCTCCAAGTTGTCGAATGAGGACGAAGCGAAAGTTCCTCGGGCGATCATGACTGCCCTGATCATGACAGCCGCAGCGCGAGGACGATCATGACTGCCCTCTCTCCACTCAGTGACCTAACCCAAAAATGACCCAAAAACTGTCAAAAACCGTTCATGCGAAAGCAAAATTTCATTGGTGAAAACCTGGGCAATGGTTTGGTTTATTGGTTTATTGGAGTTTAACGTCCAAAAGCGACTCAGGCTATGAGGGACGCCGTATAGTGAAGGGCTCCGGATAATTTCGACCACCTGGGGTTCTTTAACGTGCACTGACATCGCACAGTACACGGGCCCCATCGAAATTCGGCCGCCGCGGCCGGGATCGAACCCGCGTCTTTCGGGTCAGCAGCCGAGCGCCGTAACCACTGAGCCACCGCGGCGGGGTCCTGGGCAATGGTGTCATCTCCTTTAAGTAATAAAACTGCACGAAAACAAACGATTTTCCGCGGTTCTGCCGTATGCTTTACTACGTGCACGCTGTCAGGAGTGCTGGACGCACAACTATTCCAAAATAGTAAGGTCTCCGTGGCTGCTTTCAGTGTGCGACGCGGTACAGCGCTGGAGCTTCTTCTCGTGTGGCGTCGCACGCGAGGCGGCTTCACCGCATCAACTGCGAACATCAAGTGACGAGCGCGAAGTCTCGTTACGCTGGAAGAACGGAAATACCACGAAGACTGATTGATTGATTGATTGATTGATTGATTGATTGATTGATTGATTGATTGATTGATTGATTGATTGATTACAAACATCTTTATTTCTTCAATGTTCTTCAATGTGGGTGGGCCGCCTAGTCAGGTAGTCCACTGGCTGCTGCTGCTGCGCTGGCCCTCCCCACCAGCCAGTGCTGACGGTCAGGATCATCGCTGAGCAGAACAGCCTCCCACTGCTCCTCCGAGGGGTTGGGAATGGGGTCAACTAAGGGATTATATTGGCATGCCCACACCATATGGTAGAGGTTAGCTACCGCTCCACAATGTGGACACTGTGGAGAGTATAGTGTAGGGTACCACTGGTGTAATTTAGCTGGTGTTGGGTATGTGTTGGTTTGTAGTCTCCTAAGGGTGTTCTCTTCTAACTTGTTGAGGGATTTGTGTGGTGTTGGGTACTCCTGTCTGGCTGTTCTGTATGGCGCAAGATTGTCAGCATACACTGCTAAACCTATTAGGTCGCGGCACCCTTCATGGTCATCAGGGGGAGACGCCCGGTATAGAAGAGCTCGGGCATGCCTGTGGGCGGCTTCGTTTCCTCCTGGTAGTTCCAGGTGACCGGGGAACCAGATGACTGAGACTTGGTTGGGTGGATGCTTAGTCAGTAATGACAACCCTGACTTGTGAATTAATCCGTTATTGAAGTTGCGACAGGCGTTCTGGGATTCAGTGAGCACAACGGCGTTGGGGTTAGATGCTACAGCTAATGCAATAGCTGCCTCCTCTGCGTGAGTGGGGTTAGATGTTTTCACCGAGGCGCAGTTCACCATCGACCCTGAAGGCGTTGAGACCACAATAGTCATGACTCCATTCTTTGGTCCTGCTGCGTCCACGTAAAGGGTGTTAATTTGCTTGTCCCATTTCTTCTGCAGGGCTTCCCCTCTTGCCTTCCTCCTCTCGATGTTATATGCGGGATGCATATTCCGCGGAATGGGGTGCACGTTTATGCGTCTTCTCACATCGCGTGGGACCTCTTCCCTTTGGTCAATTGTATAGGGCAGTTAACATGGATTTTTTCGAGCAGTTCTCTGCCGGGTTTTGTAAGTGCGAGCCGATTCAGTTGTGAGAGCCATTGTGCTTACACATACACATATTCTTTATTTCTCTAAAAGAGAAAAAGGCCCCTGGGCAAAAAGCTACTTTAGAGTAGCTTGACTAGGCCCGGGGCCCATTACAAGGCAGCAGGGCATATAGAATTCGGACATAACAAAGCACAGCATCAATTTGACTAAGCACTGCAATTTCGAACGCAAAAAAAGACGAAACTTATAAGGGGTTGTTTTTTTTTTTACCAGTTAAATCAAATTGAACATGACACAATATAACAGGCAAGAAGAACAATAAATGAAATCAAAATCAGACATCTAGAACACAACGCTACTAAATATTTCTAAGCGACAGACATAAGTACAAAATATGATGTTCACTATGAGATAATAGAAATAGGGAAGCAGAATTTTCTGTTTGTGAAGAGACACAGTGAGGATGTACAAGCATGTACACAAAACAATAGTTAAGAGAAAAAACTGTCATCATCCATACGACTGAGAAAATTTTTGATAAAAACATTTCTTTTACAGCCGGCATTCCCACACCACCATTCATTTGAATTAAGTGTGTTAGGAACTAGGAAGCGCATCATTTGCCTCCCATAGTTTGTGCGAGTCTGAGGTACCGACCATTGGTTGCTTTGACGTGTATATCTGGGTGGGTCTATTTTTTGTAAGGATGCAAGTTTGAGGAGGAATTTACTGCGGTGGGAGGTCATGGATTTCATAAGAAGCAGGATGTTGTACTCTAACATTTTGTTTACTGGCAGAATATTGTATAGGATAAATAACGGTGGCGTATGTGTCATGTAATCAGCGGAGGAAATAATACGGATGGCCTTTTTCTGCAAGATGAGAATGTGGTTAATATGTGTACGGGCTGCGGTCCCCCAGACTAAGTGGCAGTAGTTAATTTTAGAGTTAAATAATGCATGGTATATCAGTTTCTTAATTGCTACGGGTAGAATATCGCGACACCGACAGATGACACCTACAGTTTTTGCTAAGTTACTAGTAAGATATTGAATATGCTTAGACCACTTAAGATGTTCGTCAAAGATGACTCCTAGATTTTTGTGTTTGGTGACGACTTCAATGCTATTTGTGCCCAGAGTAAGTGACGTAAGTGCAGATACTGTGCGGTTTACTGGACGGAAGATTATTGCTTTAGATTTTGTGTTGTTGATTTTTAAGGAGTTCATACTGGACCAGTGCAGAACTTTTTCTAGAACAGCATTTCCTTTCTCAAGTAATTCATCTGCAGATAATCCCGAAAGGAACAAACTAGTATCGTCAGCATAAATGACAAATTTTGCCATATCTGTAATCTGTGCCAGGTCATTAATATATAAAATGAAGAAAAAAGGACCCAGTATACTTCCCTGAGGTACACCACAGTTAATATATTCAAAAGAAGAACAGAAGTCGTAAATGATAACACACTGTTGACGTTTATCAAGATAAGATGCCATCAGCTGTAATGCACTTCCCCTGACTCCATACTTTTGCAATTTGTCTTGTAGGATATGATGATTAATGCAGTCAAAGGCTTTGCTGAAATCAATAAATATGCCTAAGGTTAATAGTTTTTCTTCTATATTTTGTAGAATGAGTTCTTTTTGTGTCAGCAGAGAAGATTCAGTTGATAGGCCTTGTCGAAAACCAAACTGGGAATCATCTATAAGGGAGTGTTGATTAGAGAAACGTTCTAAACGCCTCAGTAAGATCTTTTCCAGTGGCTTTGAAAACACGGGTAGAATCGACACCGGGCGGTAGTTGCTCATGTCATGCTTTGAGCCACCTTTATGAAGAATAATAACTTTCGCCTGCTTCATTTTATTTGGATTCCCACATCTCTTTGAGGGTATTATGTACTCCTAGAGCCATGAGCTTTGCCGTTGGCGTGGAGTTCGGTCGCCCCAGTGCCGTCTTGTAGGCTTTCCTGATGAGTACCTCCAACTTTTCAATTTCCGACCTTGAGAGGTTAAGGAATGCCGTCCCGTACATTATCCGAGAGATCACGAAAGCTTGCACTAAGCGGATGGTGTCCCTTTCCTTCATGCCATGGTGTTTATTTCGGATACGGCGTATCATGCGGAGGATTTGCTCGGTGGATGTTGTAAGCTTCTTCATAGTGGTGGTGTTCTGTCGCCCCTGCGGGATATACTGCCCTAGGATCTTGATCTCCGTGGGTTTCTGTACTGGGTGGTTATCTATATACACGGAGATGTTCAGCGCTAGGGGTGTCCTCGGGTTCTTCAGGATTAGCAACTCGGACTTTTCCGGCGCACACTGGTGGCCTCTCTCCCTGGCGTACCGGTCCACCGTGTCGGCTGCTGCTTGAAGACGCTCCTCGATCTCGGCGTCACTCCCCGAGTTGCACCAGACAGTGATATCATCCGCATACAATGTGTGTTTGATGCCGGGGATTTCGGAAAGAAGGTCTGGTAGATCTTTCATAGCCAAATTGAACAAGAGGGGTGACAGTACCGCCCCTTGCGGAGTTCCCCTCGGGCCTAGAGTGATGGGATCTAATTTTATTCCACCGAAGTTTATAGTGGCTTGCCTGGCTGATAAGAAGTTTTTGATATAGTTGTAGGTTCTTGCGCCACAGTTGGTATCGGCGAGGCTTTGCAGGATGTTTTTATGTAGAACGTTATCGAACGCTCCTTTCAAATCAAGTGCCAGGATGGCCCTTGTCTGTGACTTGGGAGGTGTCTCAAGGAGGTCTTTGTACAGGTACAAGAGGGCGTCCTGTGTCGATAGGTGAGGGCGAAAGCCGAATTGAGTATTAGGTACGAGGTTGTTTTCTTCTAAGTATCTACTCAGTCTCGTGTTGATGACCCTCTCTATGAGCTTCCCCAAACACGAGGTCAGCGATATCGGTCTTAGATTATCCAGTTTAAGGGGTTTATTCGGCTTCGGAATGAACCGAACCTCGGCTGCCTTCCAGGATATTGGTAACGTTCCTGTAGCCCAATGCTGTTCGTTGAAGCATTCAACCAGCGAGGTGATGGTGTCATCGCTGGAGATAAGCACAAACGCGTGCAAGCGCAAAATAGGTATCGCAAGAGTTACGAACTGGGACAGGCGGAGAAAGGCCCAGGCATCTACTGCAAATCCTATTACCGACCTAGAGGAATGGGTTAAAGATGAGGTGCACTCTTTGAAAGCCTTTACAAAAGAGGTCTGCACGACAGAAGATTGCCCAGCGCTCGATCCGCACCTTCTACATTTATGGGAAGGGAGGCACTCATTGACAAAGAGATGGCGCAGACAACGGCTTAACCGCAAACTCAAGAAAAAAATAGAGGAGATAAACAAAAAGACAGAATCCTATGCCATATCCTTAACCAGACAGAACTGGAATTCGCTCTGCGATGGTATTCAGGGGAAGCTAGGTGTGTCAAAGACTTGGAAGCTCCTACGTGTCCTAATCGACCCCAGCAGCAGCAAGTCGACCACTAAATACAGGCTCACGAAGATCGTACACACCACCCCGGGTACGGACACAGAGTTGATGGAAAAGCTCAAGACCAGGTATCTGTGCACGGACCAAGTCGTGGAACAGCCGGAGTATTCTGGGCTGCCAAATCCCAAGCTGGACATCCCACTCACGAAAGAGGAAATCAAAGCAGAAATCGCGGCCATGAGAAAAAATGCAGCTCCTGGTCCAGATCAAATAACAGCGAAGCTCTTATTTAACCACGAAGACAGAAACGAGGGAAGCGCACATTGGCGTCTTAACGGCAAGACGCGTTAAAAAAAGCCAGATAAGAATGAAGATAGCAAGATTAAAAAAAAAAGATAAAGCCATCATTCTTCTAAACGGCGCGCGGCTCGGCTGGCTGGGTGATATGCATAGCCGATAGGCGTCATCACAGCGGGCGAAGCTCCGAAAACGAAACTACGCGGCCGGATTCACACTACGCCTATCGACGGGGGTTCGCCGATTGTCAGTATGCATGCCGTTGCGTTGTGAAACAATGCAATGTTTGGTCGAGTTGACCAAATGTTTAGGGGAATCCCCCAAGGTGGAGAAGATTTGTAATAAGGGAGTAATTACTCATTGACGTCCACCTGAGCGCAGCCATACGGCTACAAAGGAAAGCTATACAGCTTTCTCAGAAACTTCGTAGTTAAAGAAAAATTCGTCCTGGTCCGGGGTTCGAACCCGGGACCAGGACGAATTTTTCTTTAACTACAAAGTTTCTGAGAAAGCTGTATAGCTTTCCTTTGTAGCCGTATGGCTGCACTCAGGTGGACGTCAATCAGTGATTACTCCCTTATTATTTGGTCGAGTGCTTGTCGAGCAAGCCATAGCTTGAAACAGTGCGCCACTGCGGGTGCCTGACGTAATTAACCGATGCCAGTTTACACTCTAAACACAAAGAAGTAAAAAGGAGAGTAAAGTTGTCCTCTAGCGCACTCACTTTAAGAAAGAGGGTGTGCGCTAGAGGACAACCTAATCCCTTTCTACTCCCATTTAGGTGTATTCGTGTTTAGAGTGTACGGACTTACATAGGTGTTCGGCGGGACTCCAGCGGCAGTCCGAATTGTCCGAATGTTCGAATTAACGGAGTCTTACTGTTGTAAGGTCTAACGGCTGAATGTTCGTCTATCTTGGCAACTGAAAGCTGAACTGATAGCTCAAAGTTGTTTTTTATGATGCTGTCCAGCCCCTCGTTTTTCATGCCTTCAAGAGTAGATTTTCCTGTTGCTTTACAAAAAGAAGACATATAATCACCTATATATTGGAAGGTCCTTGCACCTACATGTGATCAAACGTAAGGTTAATATAAAAATTTAGCGTAGCGCGACCAGCACTCTAAGCACAAATACACCTATCCGGGAGTAAAGAGGGAGTATGCTGTCCCCTAGAGCACCCCTTTTTATATAAGGGAGTGCACGGCAGGACAGCTTCCTTTCTACACCTTTTTGTATTGAACCGCTACTGCGAACCGGTTCCTCGAGGAACAGCTGAGCATGCGCGCATGGCCCCGAGAACTTTCCACTGCGTAGGCGCAGTAGGATTCCGGCGGAAGCGGATCATGGCAGCAGATGGCGGATCATCATCATCATCAGCCCGACTACGCCCTCTGCAGGACAAAGGCCTGTCCCGTATCTCTCCGGATCGCTCAATGCTAAATCTCTGTAATGCTTCTGTCCAGAGCGGGAAGGAAAAAATGTCGCACAAGACTGCGTTAAGAGACGATTCAGTGCATACAACCACTTTTCGAACGGAAACCTGTCCGTTTGTAGTAACGGTGCTAGATTTAAGGTTACATTCCAAGAGAGCGAGAAAGAATCGCTCGTAATTACAGAACTGTTCTGGAACCGTATACTTAACCGCTTTCAGCAGTGACCTCTCGCGCCGCGATGAACATCTCTGCGTGCGGGATCGGACACGTTGGCCACTCAAAGCCAACCCTGAACTGGTGCAGAATTCCACTTGAGCTTTGCAGGAGCAAATGATGTCATTGTTCTCCAGTCTGTTCAACTACTCTAGGTAATAAGTGACCTGCCTCTTTCGTGCACACGTCTTCGAACAATATATCTCTGGTCAGTAAAATTGGCAGTGGTTTCGCTCTGGTTAAACCTGGAGGATTGCGAAAGCAACGAGGAGAGAGAGAGAGGCGATGGAGAGCGCGCGGCAGCGACCCCGGCACGCTAGCTATGCGCCGCTACTGCGCATGCGCAACTGGAGAGCGCGGCGGCGGCACCTCCGAGTCACCCCGCGCAGCGACGGCGGCGGCGCGCCAGCTGTGCGCCGTGTGACGTCACTGCTCCTCGCGCATGCCCAGTAAGGCCTTTCGTCAGCTCCACGAAATGGCTCGGCGACTCGCGTAGTGTTGCTTTCGCAACAAAAGAACGTGGTGAGAAGAGAACATGGAGGACGGACGCCATGGCTTGATCCGTATGCATATTCTCCCGATCTGGTCGTAGCCAACCGCGCACGCGTGAGGCCCCACAGAACCCGCTGCAGTGCTTGGCAATCCCGCTGGGTTGACGACCAGAACAAGGACGCACTATAACCACCAGCAAGATGTATCCGCGTCGATTATACGGTTGACTTTGCAGGGTGACTAGCATCTGAAGAGCTGGTGTTGTGTGCCCGTGCAGTCGGTTTCTGTCTATTTTAGTGCTCACAGCGTAAGCATACGGCACAACCTTTGTTTCTTTTTTTTATGCCACGACGACCCTTTTGCGGCGGCAGAAAGCTACGGTGAGCGTGACGGTATTGGGAATTCATTGTTATCTATTTATTGTACCTTAAAGTTTCCTGGCCGGGACATTACATGAGGGGTGGGCACACCATGGTAAAATTGTTGGGAAAGAAGGCTTGCTTGACGTCGCGGGGAAGCGAGAGGAAAAAACACACGTGTGCTGTGCGATCTCAGTACACGTTAGATAACCCAAGGTGGTCTAAATTAATCCGCTATCCTCCACTACCCAGTCCTCCACTATGCCGTCCCTCACTGACCGTATGTCTCATCGGGACGTCATATAGGGGCCATGAAAAGATATTTACTAAGGCTAGGAAAAGCGCGCGAATGGCCGGTACTCCATTACTCCTCACCGAACTCCGAAAGATATCGGCGATTAAAGATAATGCTCCTCCTCGAATCATATACACGCCGACGCGCCAGAAAGGATAAGGAAAACAGGTCAGGACTGCGCCCCGCCCCCTCCCGCCCATGTCAAGGGCACGCCCAATGAGAAGACGCTCCAGATTCCCTGCTTCATAGAGTGAGGGGTGTCTAAAAACGAGCGGTGAGGAGTCGCCCTAAATGTCTGCGAGCAGCAATTTATAAATATTTGTAACGATGGCTCATGCAGGACTTTTCAATTTGACTCGGAATACTCACAGGGACCACCTCTACAGATTTGTTGCATTAGAATATGATCATCAGGATTATTTCAGGGACCCTTTAGACTCCGTAATTTACATTTGTTTCGAACTCGGCCCAAACGGTCGCATTTCAAGAGGCAGATGCAGAAACGCCCATGTACTGAGATTACTGTGTTAGGCTTCTTCGATAAGTACTTCTGTAACAGATAAGCACTGCATGCATATATTATAATCTCAACCGAAACTGCGTCAGTACAACGAATTCCGAATGAAAAAAAAAATACCGGGACCTCATCTCAACATCTTGAACCGAAGCTGGACATATCCAATAGATTTTGATGGAAACATCAACAAGGTACGTCTTCATGGATACTAGATGAGCTAGGTTTGATTAGGAGACTCCTTCGCAACTGTACAGAGGGTGCACATGACACCCAAAGAAAGGCTTCTCTGCAGCGCGCTCACTTCACACTGCGCCGGCATTCTCCCAACCATTCACCCCCTCTCTTGTTTATATGATGTGAGAAGGAAACAATAACGAAATAACATAGACTGTAGAACATATGCAGCAGTATTACAGTGCATGCGATGTAAACTACAGTTGGGCAAATGTTTACAAACGAAAAACTATAAAAGCTAAATTTTTTTTTTCATGCTATACGCAGATACCATAAATTTTCTGCGCCTCATCATGTTATTTAAGATCAAAACTACGAAATGTACTAGCGCTGTATAAATTTGAGAAAACAATATTTATCACGCAGCCAAAAAGTTGGTAAGTGCTGTTCTTTCAGCTTGTATAAAAATGCATTCAGAGGCAGCTGGAAAATGCGCAATACTCAAAAGCCGTCCACCGTCTGCATCCCGACGATGTTCCAAATGTAAAGACGTTTGTGTACAATTAGGACCGGTAATCGCCTTTCAACTGTATCAGCTAAAAACATATGGTCACTCGACCGAGCCAAATATAGCGAAACGCTATAACTTGCAGCTTATGAGCATGCACTGCTCAGGACGTCCATGCCGGCGTTGTCTATACAGCTCCTTGAAACAGGGTGGTAGTTTTATTTCTATAATTTGTTCGATTGCCCATTACCCATATAATGCGAGCGAAACTTGTCGGTACGCTTCAGAAAGGATCTCAGTGCCGGCACCTCGCCGTGATCAATTTTCGCGCCAGTTTCGCTACTTGCTTAGCTGTGACGCACAACCTGCCGACGCGTAAACCACTGCAGATGTGACGTCTGCAAAGGGGAGGCACACGCGCGCGCGTTCCGAAACCCTGCGCCAGATGCTGTTACGGTGTTAAATCAAAAGCAGCGTAACTATTACCGCGATAAGAGCAAGCAAAGGCGCAAGCTTGATGGTTGCTCACCAAGTCTTCCAGGATAATCTCATCCCGGGTGGCCCGCACAGCGCTGGACATCGCCGCTGTCTGCTCCTTGCCCGAGGAACTGATGCTCACATGCGATAGAAGCATATATCTCCGAGCTTTCAATAACTCCGCGATAACGGTGCGGCGCGCATGATTGCTTTACACGTCATTTTATCGCGTATCGCACGTAACGGTGACTGAAAGGGCCTCTCTCCTCTATGCGCCGGTCGATAGAGGAGCAGAAAACAAAGGGAAAGTGAAACCGGTACTGACGGCGGCTAGAGCGACTCGAGGGAAATTCGTTTAGATGCTAAAGTGCAATAAAAATCGCCCGTGAGAAGAATAAAACGCTATCACTCATTAATATGACCCCATAAAGGTTACCTTTCCATATTTGTAAATTTAGAGTTATTTTAGGTACACATTTTTTTTAGTAGTTTATCGACTGCACCAAATTGGCGCTGCGGTCGGTACTTGGTCGGTATTTTGAAAACACGTGAGTGGTGTTTTGGTTCTCGGATCGCTCAGCCTCCGTCTCTTGCTTCCTTCCTCCATGGTCTCTTGCAACCACAGTGCCTTCGACTGACAAGTTTCGTTTGTCACCACGGTCACACCAGTTTATTCGCCCTTCACGATGGCCCGTCTTCTTGCCGTAAGTAAGCTTCGAATGCTGTTTTCCCCTGCAGTCTCGGAGCGGTTGTAACGAGCGGTTGTAACGCACTGTGATGAACCCACGTGGTTGTGCGAAGCGCTCCTACCGCTTACTACGCACGGTGCTTTTGTAACAAGTTGTATCCTTCACTCATGGGCCACCTCTTTTTTTGTGCAGGTTTGGATGAGAGACGCTTTGAAGACGGCATGCCACCTGAATTCTCTGCCCGTTGCGAGCGCTTGGTACTCGCAACAATCGAACCCCGAAGACTGGGATTCGGTCAGCGGCGACCTTCTCTCCATAGGCAACGGGCAGTCGTCAGGAGCCGCCACGATCGCTGAACAACCAGCGCCATCTAGCGAGCAGGCGGGGAACATATCGCAGGATTGCTCCGCCGTAGCAGACGGCATGGCAGCCTTGCGCGAGGCTGGTAGAATGGCGGTGGAAAGCGTGCCGATGGTTATATCGGCGGCCTTTCGCGATTTGGACGATTTGAATTCCTTCTTCCGAGGAGCGAACTTGAAAAAGGGCAAGCTTTTGCTTGAAGCCGGTCACGTGCACAACGTGAAAGAGCTCGTGCTTTCAAGCGGCTCCGAAATAAGGGGGAAATGCATGGCGCAGACCCCTGCTACACGGGCGTTTCGAATGCCTTCCAACCGAATGTCATTCGACTCGACTGCCGATCTAACGCTGGTACACGAAGTTTTTCAACGGCATTCGGTTCAGATGACATTCGAGTCGACGGAGCTCCGCGGAGACATTCCAGATTTTTGCCTTCGAAACGCGAGCACAGCCCGAAGCGACCGAAGCCGTCGCTGCCGCCGTCGCTTCGCCCCGCCCACAGCCGCGCGAATGCTTTCGGCTCTGTGGCTGTTCATTTCGATACCCGCTACTCGCTTTTTTCTGCTGTTTGTTTAGCAAATAGTTCATGTTCCGTCTAAGTGAGTGCTTGCAGATAATAGTACACCAACGAACATTTACCGCGTGTGCATGAAATTTCCCCAGGAGTGCGCTGATGAGGACGACTGTACTCATGCTGCTGTTTACATCGCTGCGTATGAACAGCTTGTACTGGTTTGCAAGACATAAAACGAAATATGCGCTTTAGTTCTATTAAATAATCTCCTCTCTTCTGTACCGGTTGTACCCGTGCCTGTTTACGCAGTGCGACAATCTGTGGGAAGCGCCGACACGATCGCTCGCCTGAGAAACACTTGACAGCCGGGTTGTTGACATCGCGTAGGACCGGCGCTTCTCGCTAATTTTCCCGGCTTCCTCCGACATGCCCCGTACTTTATTTTAAACTACTTTATCCAGAAGCATGTTTGGTGACCGTTCGCGTTAACTGAAATGGCTTAACTTGATACCCACAAGCTAGCGACGGCGACGACTGCTGCTGGCCGTAAAGCACTGCTCGGCAGCCCGAGTCACACCGCCGCTTCCCGTTCATCGTATGCTCGTCCTGCGATGTAAGCAATAGTTGCTTTTATGTCACTCTTGTCAAAACTACACTCGTTGACCATTTGCATTCGCTAAAACTTGTGAATTCGTTCTTCACAATCACCGATCCAACCCTGCGGGCTCGCCAGTCGTCGCTGAAGGGAACGGAGTCGTCGTCGACTGAAATTAATTTGGCAAGTGGTTGTCGCTAGTGAGTGTCCATGTGTGCACATGTGAAATATAGGCGCTCGTTTCGCTTATTTCCAATCCGCATAATGTATAAGCGCGCATGTATTCGCACCGTCACCTCAGCGCGTTTTCGCTCAGCCGCCGAACTCCCGAGGGCATGAAAGCTGACCGTCCGCTGATCGGACTAGTCGGTGTCGTTTAGCCAAAAAACTTGTGCCACTACAATAATATTATAATAAACTAGATAGTTCGCTATGATCACATGCTGCTGTTCACCGTGATAGTGCCGTTGTCGGACTAGCGTGACCGTAGTCGTCGTTGTACACTGAAAACGAGCTGAGAATTTCGAATGCGTTTGGAAAGTGCCGTGTAGCACCGCGGGAGTCCGTCGAGTTCGAATTCCATTCCAAGTCTCGACTGCCATTCGATTCAGATGTCATTCGAAAGTACCCGTGTAGAACAGGTATAATACGCGCCGCCGAAGAGCGTGGAGATCTCGAGGTAAGCTACGTCTGTTCATCGCTTGTATTTTTCTGGCTCGCATCTCTCATTGTTATTTCAGATTGACAACAGCAGGAGAATCATTCGTATTTGACCCCGGCATTCTTCGCAAAAAGAGTACGCAGCCCAGCCGCGGCGATCAGATAGCATACGGAGCTGACTGCCAATGCGTGCGACGGCGAGCGTATCCTGTCTCCGCTGCGCTGCTCGCCGCGAGAGGCGCCTCCGTCGGCACCGGAGTTACGTTCGCCCGTTGCCTATACGCAAAGCTTGAACGAGAGCATCCGCTACCAAAAAAACAGGTTTGCGATATATTTCGACGCTTTTCATCGTCGTTTTGAAATACGATAGCGCTCAATTTTGACAGATGAGTTCACAGCTTTTACAGTCCGCTGATGGAGCGTATAAGCGATGCCATGTTTTGCTACAAGACCTACTGAACTACAGACCTGCACAGATGGTGGGGTCCTATGGAGCAGCGTGCGCCAACTTTCGTTAGCTTTTTGGCCGTTGAGGGCGCTCGGTTGCCCTCTTTGCTATGATCGTCATCATCGTTTGCCATTTCGTGTGTGCTATTTAATACATTCCTTTGTCTTTCTCTGCTATCTTAACATCAGCAATAAGAATAGCCATAATAACGACTTTTTCCGCTCTAGAAGAGTATAAAAAACGTCTTCAGTTTTGTCCGCTTTCTTCTCGTCGGCACCACTGTGCCTAGCATAGATATATGGATAGTAATGATTGCGTGGACAAATGAGAAAACTCCTGTTTTAAATAAAATGATGGAGGAGGCCATTTTCTTAACAGGTATATACAAGCGCCACGCCGCCCGTAATGTTTATATCTTATCGGCAAAAGGCATGAACAAAAACATGCGCGCTGGAGCAGGGCGATTTGTGCACGTCTTTTGTTCAGTAGGTCTTGTTTTGCAGTGGTCTCTCTGGTGCCATAACCGTATTAATTTGAAAGTTGTTGAGAGTGTTTGCTCACTGTTTGGTATTTGAAATTTCTATGTTGGGGAGCAGAGTTGAGTATCAAGCGTTTCGGCATGCCTCTTGTAATTGGCATTCGAACACAGTGGATAACGGGCAATTCAAAAAGAATAAAGAGAGAAAAGGAGTCATGCCAACGCCGACGCTTTTGGCGTTTTGGACGTGCTGTTCGGATTAACTGATGTAGTTTCGCGTCCAGGCTTGGTCCTGTCCAGGGATGGTGCAAGCAAACTATATTGATTGTCGCATTAGTGGTGTTCAGTTTGGCAGTTAAAGCATTGGCGTGTTTAGACTTCTACTGGGAAGAGTGTAATGTAGAGTAGCAGGCCGTGTTGGAGACTCACTTCGACCTATTCATTCTTGCGGCCAGTTTAATCCATTCACAGTACACACATGAAGGTACATGCAAGTGGGCGCCAGAGCCGGATCCAGTGGACCCCGCACCTCCGGGAACACGCAGGGTGCTTTCATGTAACCCGTTGAAGCGTCCTGCGTCGGCTTCACTTTCAAGCCGGCAACTTTAATTGCGAGCGCCCTTGAGCACCCGCCTGTTCTTTGTGGCAAAAAAGTCTGGTCCTTTGCAACCATGGAAAGCCTCCTCGCCGCCGTCTGCTGCACCATGAAGCGGGGCCGCACAAGGGATCGCCATCCATTGGCCCCAAATCCTTGGGGACAGCCTCTGATGCGTGCGACGTGCCGACCTCGTCCTCCCCCCTCGCGACTCCCCGCACTGGGGTCACGATATAATTTGCAACGGCTGCTCACAGCCTTTTTCAAATGTAGGAATTCCCTTCAAGTCAGTGACAACGGACAGGCACCTAGGAATAAAGAAAAACATGCAGCAGTACCAGTCAATAGTGCACTACTTTGATGTAAAAGATATGGAGAGATTTGCGGGGAATTTACTATTCACCTACGGTAATTGCTCATACTTTTCTTGTGGTATTGAAACTTCTCATTTGTGCCTTGAAATATTTTTAGGAGCTACAGCACATAAATTATCCCAACACAAGCCTTATTGGATGCTAGATTTACTTGAGCATTCCTGATGCTTTTAGTCATGAATTAAGAAAATCTATAATGTGAACGAAACTGAATATGTAGTTTCCTAGCAGTAATTTTCATTTACAGCTGGGCTGCCGCGGCAGCTCAGGGGTTTTGGCGCTCGGCTGCTGACCCGAAAGACGCGAATTTGATCCCGGCTGTGGTGGTCGAATTTCGATGGGGGCGAAATTCTAGAGGCACGTGTGCTGTGCGATGTCAGTGCACATTAAAGAACCCCAGGTGGTCGAAATTTCCGGAGCCCTTCACTACGGCGTCTCTCATAGCCTGACTCGCTTTGGGACGTTAAACCCCATAAACCAAACCAAACCATTTACAGCTGAAATCAATACGAAGGTGATCACTCCCAGACAAACCTACTAGGACAAAGGTCTCTATCTGCCACAGCTCATATTTAGGAGAAAAGCAAACAAAATAGACGAGAATAGCTGGCTCCTTCGTCCCCACATACTTCATTGCAACTTTTTTTTCAGAAAATTAGTCATTATGCAAGAAAAAAAAATGTTCTGTATAGCCACAATGATACATACAGTTTTCATTTTGACGCTGACTGTCCTTTGCACAGCTGTCTCCATCAATGGGAGGTGTAGAATGGAGACGAAAATGGAAGATGAGCGGCTCTTTGGGATTTATGATAAAAAGGCATCAGTCTCTGAAACCAAGGAAGCAGAAGGAAATATCACCTTTTTACCTTTTTTAACTGTTAGAGGAAAGGTAACACTTGTATAGTGCGCTTCCAGCAGCGCACCTCTTTTTCTTACCGTCACCAAAATAGCTATGAACTACTATCCTACAGCAACTCTAAACAAACATGCCATGCCCCATACGCATAAAGGCACCTACTCACTACCATTGCATGACAAAGAGGAGCATTGCCTTTGTCAGGACAGCTCTGAAACGTGCAGCAGTGGTGGCGAATAGTGTGACAGGCTATGGGAACAAGAATACTGACAAACTGTACATGCTCTGCACATTCACTGTCTCGTATACATGATACACTCGAATTCATCACAAGCTCCATTTCATTCTTGTGCCATCTTTTTTTTTTATTAAGTTTTCAGCTTGTGCTCTTCCTACTGAATGAATCCTGCAGCTAAAAATGCACCGGAACTCCTTGTGAAGAGAAATTTTGGACAGTTTTTTAAAGAACACGAAAAAGCTGGTCGCTGTTTCAAAAAAATTTGGCTGCAGTGATATAGGAAAATGGAGGCAAGTCATTATATAAATCGCTTGTACTGGTGGGCTTGTGGTGATGGCAAGCTGCTTGCGGCAGCTTGGCAGAGCCTCATGAACCATGTAAGCAACATCCACGAAGGGCACAACAACTTAGTCTATCCAAGATGTCTGCATGGGCCTTTGAGCATTTCTGCGTGGCTCAGTGTTGGTAAGTGCTGCTAACTCCTCTACTCAGCTTTCTCAGGACTTCAGTGGGCTTTTAGAACAACAGTAGTCTACCAGCAGAGATTTTATGTGCCTGCTGAAAGTAGGCAAAGAAAATAATGCCACTGTTACCCTATGCCATTCCAGTAGATATAGCACTACACCATGCAGAATGTTTGTTTTTGTGCAGTTGCATGACAGCACAAAATGTCTGATTTTTTTCCAGGTTCCCCTACACTCAAGGAAGTGGAAGCCATTGTAAAAGCAGCAGTGCTTCTAAAGGATATCAAGTGGCTGTCATCACTAGTGCAGACATATGGCCTGGAGTCGTTCCACAGCATGTTGAATGGGTTCGCCCCCAATTCAACCGCATTTACATATGAAGACATGAGGGCTCGGTGAGTCTGCATAAGGATACACGCAGAATATTATCCATCATGTCAGAGCAGTGTAGCGCATAAAGCAAAAGGAAATTTTTTTTCAAGATGGTAGTCATGTCTAAAAGTCTCTGGTCATATTTCTTTACCTTTCTAGCACACTCCTGGCAGCTTTTCATTTTAATGAGAATGATGACAGGGACCAGAAAGTAACAAGCGATGGCACACCCATGTGGCACGTAAAGACCACAAAAGCCAGGCACGCTGCCACATTCGTCACCCCACGGAAGGCTGCGCCAACATTTGGTAAGTCGCTGTGATTTGCATATATATTCTTGTGTTGTTGGTGGTTGTGTGTAAAAGGGCATAGCAAGGAACCGTTGCTGGTTCAAAGCCTTTAATAAAACTACCAGGAGCCTTCATCTTGTAAAAAAATACACAATACCATTGTTTTCATCAACGCAAAAGTGAACATTTGGTAGAGTTCCCTTAATTGACGTTGGCTGTAAAGCAAGACATCAGCATTCACGACTCGTTCACGAGCTTTGTTCGGTCCCACGTGGTGGAACCAGTCAGGCTCTAGTTTCCGTAGATTGTGGAAAAAAAAAAGAATGTGAAGTTAACCACTGAGAGACCAATGCTTTTGTTTATTGCAGGAGGGTATGCAGAGGACTTACAAATGAATGTCATCGAGCTGTGTGTTTTGTATCCTAGCTTTCAGAGATGCCATGTAACACACTGAACCGAGAGTTGGACCACTGTAAGCAAAAACTGTGCAGTACAGGCCATCCAAGGCAGACCTGATGGAAGCCCACAAAGCACACTTTTCTGCAAAGCCGTGAAATGTCTGCTGCACTGAAATAGCTGGAGGAAAAAGGATTGGAAAGCCTTCAACTCGTCTCCAGTATCTCTTGTCACGAAACAGTGCAAAGATGTACCCTTTCAAATCATTTGCGTATCTTGCTACTGTAAAGCATTCCACTAAAAATGAAGCATTTTAACCCTTTGACTGTTTTTGCCGTATGGGTACTACGGCTGCATTCCGTCCTGCGGCGTTTTTGCCGTTCGGGTACTGCGCTGAGCGCTCGTTTGAAATTTCGGGCCTTTCCGAAAAGATGCGCGCTCTGGGATATGCTGCCATCCTCTGAAAAGTACAACTGCCAAGATACTGCTTATGTTACCATCTTCCGGCAAAAAAAGCAAACTGCGTGTGGCTATCGGTGTTGGCCGTGGATTGCAACGGCGCGACCACACGCCGTGGGCGCAGCTTCGTGGTTTCGGTTTCTCTTTTCGCAGTCGCAACAGAAGCGCGAAATTTGACTTTTGTCTTTGCTGGGACTTTAGTTCTTTCTTGGAGGTGCTGCTGCCACCTTCAGCAACTTATAAAAAATGTTACAAAATTGCTTATGCTACAATCTTATGGAAGAAAAAGTTCCTATCGTGACCTTCAGCTCGCCCGCGCACTTTCGGATGCTCCGTGAGATCGCACCGGAAATGCCAAAGCTGATCTCTATCTTTGCCGAAACCCTTCCGGAGGCCCGCGGACACTGATGTTTATCTTTGTTGAGACTCTCTCGGTTTATCAACCCTCACGGAGTGTCATTGCTCTCCAGTTTAGTTAGCTTGTGGCGGTTCGGGTGCCTAGTAGCACTGCATTATGGCTGCACAGGCTGCATTCTCTTTGGACAGCGACTCTGATGACTCCTCTGATGCTGAGTACGTTTCATCAACTGATTCTGAGTCGGAGGAGGACAGCTGGTCAGCAGATGAGGAGGATTTGAGCAGTTGGAGCTCCGACATCTCGGACCTCGGCATACCCGGATCATCGCGAAAGCGGGCGAGAAGCGAGGGTGCCCAATGGGACAAAAGTGATTTTTCTCCGTCCCTTTTTTCATTTCATGACTCCCAATCTGGGCAAGTCTTGGCCTCTGTGCTACCAGTGGATGCAAGAGAGGTCGACTACTTCAGGCTGTTTTTTGACAACGGTGTTCTGTTGCTGATCGTCACGGAAACGAACAAGTATGCCAGCGAGAAGTCAGGAGCGTGTTTCTCCCGCGCATCGCGGCTAAGAGCCTGGGCACCCGTGGACCTCCTGGAGATTTGCTGCTTTTTAGCGGTAGTGCTGCTGATGGGAGTGGCGCGGAAAAGCAGCCTGAGTGATTACTGGACAACCGACGCGATGGTGCAGACCCCGTTTTTTCGCACTGTTTTTTCTGTGAACCGGTTCCTTCTACTTTTGAGAGTGCTTCACTTCGTTTCAATTATGGACCGATCCGACCGCCTAAGAGCCATCAGACCCATCATGGAAGCAATTCAAGAAAAATTTTCAAACCTTTTCCTCCCATTCCAAGACTTGTGCATTGACGAGTCCCTGATGCCTTGGAAAGGCCGGCTTTCGTTCCAGCAGTACATTCCATCAAAAAGACATCGCTTCGGTGTGGAGATGTTTGTAATGTGCGACGTGAAGACAGGCTATGTGCTTCGCTTCACAGTCTACACTGCGGCTACGTCTAGCCCCCAAAACGAAACGAACTCGGTTATGCGGGCTCTGTGGTGGCTGACCTGATGGAAGGTTTTCTGGGGAAAGGGCACTCCTTGTTAGTGGATAACTGGTACACAAGTCCGGTGCTGTTTGAATTTTTGCAAGCAAACAAGACGAATGCCTGTGGAACAGTGCGCGCTAACAGGTAGGGGCTACCCTCTTTCAAGAAGAAAATGAAGAAGGGTGAGGTAGAAAGCTTTCACACCAGCAGCTTACTTGCCCTGAAATGGTGTGACAAGCGTGAAGTAACCATGCTTACCTCAATGCATGGACCCCAAATGCTGGATTCGGACAAGGTGGATAGGGCAACAGGAGAAAATAAGAAAAAACCTGCATGTGTCCTAGAGTACACAAAGAAAAATGGGACTAGTGGACAGAGTTGACATGCAGCTAAGCTTTCAGTGAAAGCATCAGGTAAACAATCAAATGGAATAAGAAATTTTTAAGGCGGAAGCCTTTAATGTCTCATCGTTGTAAGCAGCAGTTGTCGACAGAAAATGTCACGCTTTTCAATTGGTGGAAACGGTCGTGACGTCACAGTGCGCGAATTTCAAACGGGGCCAATTGCACTTTGGCTAGTAACCATACAACCAATTGAAGGGATCGTATAGTGATGCTCCAAGTAAGTGGGACTGAGCTTAGTTAATTGCTTAATTACCCAATTAGCCTAATTAGCTTTACTAGTCAGGCCATATAAATAAATAAAAGCGATTAAGAAATTGGTCGAGCTCAGGAATCGAACCCGGTCTTCGGCGTGAGAGACGAGCACGCTAGCCACTCCGCCATGCCAGCTCGATGGTTTGGAATGTCTTCGCTCACTGCCATCCTCCTCCCTTCCCTTCCGGGGAGGTTTAGGTGTCCACCAACAAATGAGAGACAGATACATTTCCTTTCCTCAAAAACCAATTTACCAACCGAATGGGCGATGGGGTTCTATGGACTCCTTGGCAGCGTTGCAAGACGCTGTTGGGTTCCACTCTTAGGGGCGAAGCTTAACATGTTAACCACACATCAGTGACCACACTTTAGGTCAAAAAAGTGCCCCCTGAATTTTGACGGGTGTCCACCGAGATATGTGAGACAGTTACTGCGTAATTTCCTTTCCTCAAATACAATTTTCATTTTCTTCATTACAGCTCCTCTTTATCTATCTTCTTTCACTCCCACCTCCCTTCCTCTCCAGTGCGGTTCAGGTGTCCACCAAGATGACAGAGAATTACTGCGCCATTTCCTTTCCTCAAAAAGCGTTGCGTTAAAAGGGCAAGGCATCCTGCCGGCCGAACGGGTGGTGGTGTTCCGTGGCCTCCCTGGCAGCGCTACAACGCGCTGTCGCGTTCCACTCCTAAAGGCGAAGCTTAAGCGTCATTAATTAGCAGTTAATTAGTATTCAGGCATTAATCAGTAATTAACAATTAATTAGTGATTTGCCATCACTTAGTAATTAGTACTCAAATATATGTGACGCCACCAGTGCCACAGAAACAGCGAAGGTGGTGCGGAAAACGCTTCTGCCTCTAGCCACTTTAGACAGTCAAAGTGCCCCCTGAATTTTTTTTCCATCTGCTTGACCTATCAGTGCTCAACACATTCATTCTGTTCCGTGAGAGCACTGGCGCCATGTTGAAGCATGTCGAATTCTGAAAGAGAGTTGTGGCCCAACTACTTGAAGAGTACCAGCCTCCAATCCAGAGACCAAAGCGTGGAAGACTCAGCCTGGATAATCCTGCGCGACTGACAGAACGTCACTTTCCCGAGAAGGTGCCTCAGACCTCCACCTAAGGTAGCCGCACCTAGCGACGGTGCCACGTTTGTGCCAACACGACTCGTCGACCCAAGCGGAGAGCAGACGCTCGTTTTAGGTGCAAAGTTTGCGACAAGGCAATGTGCATTGATCCTTGCTTCAAGGGCTATCATACGCTCAAGAAGTACTGAACATTTTTGTCGTTTTTGGTGATGTCACAGCACACGTATATATGCAAATTTTTTTTTGTTCTCCAAGGATTTCATACACTTGAGAATTATTGAACATTTTTGCCTTCTATATTGGTGATAAATACTGTCACTATATTTCTTGCCTCTTTATCCGAACTTTGCCATCTTTGTTTGTTTTTCAAGGGCGCTATGCAGTATTGAAAATTTTCGTCGTTTTCATTGATGCTGTGATTGTAATCATACCTCTATACATTTTTCGCCTATTTTTTCTAACTTTGCGAGTTTTGTTTGTTTGAAATCGCCAGTAAAAAAATTTAACACTGAGGGCGAATTTTTTTTCAAGAATATTCGACAGTCAAAGGGTTAAATACCACTGTCTTACTTTGTACATTGGCCATGATTTGTTTTTCTCCTTGATCTTTTTGGCTTTCTGTCTGACGTTCTGCGGCAACCTATATTTGTTAGTATGGTAAAGTAATGTCTTATTTGCAATCATGTTTAATTTTCACCCTGTAAACTTGTCTTGCAATTTTGTTTTTGTAATTGACATGTAATTCCCTTACTCTATTTCCTAGTGGCCCTGTATATTAAATAAATGTCCAAATCCACCCTGTAGCCTTCTTTTGCTGAGGTAACAAACACCGCTCTGGTTTTGTCAGCAACTACTAGAGTGAACACCTTGGAAACAACAAAAAGGAAGCTTCGCCTACAATTTTTAAACTTTTTACTTCGTTAGCATTCCTGAGTGTACCTTTTTTTTAATGAATGTTAGTCTCTGTGCGTATTCCTCTGCTATCTTGCTTATTCTGTCAAAAGTAAAGTATGAGGCAAAAAAACATTTCATACCTTGCCACAATGCTAGTAACTTCGGAGTGACCTGATGCACTGCAGAGAGTCTTATTTGAAACATCTTTGTTGCACCCATCAGTGTTATTAGCTGCACATTTTCCAACAACTAAAATTAAACCTAATCGTTTGGCCAACTGGCAAGCTGTTAAATGAAGGCTGCAACTCTGTTAGGAAAGGACACATCTGACATTGAATAGGTTGGGGCAACCGAAAAGGAAATAAAAATAATAGGCCCCTGCCTGCACCGTTTACACACAACAGGCTTAACCCAATTGAAAAATAAAAGAGGAGGCCCGTAGGCAAGTTGTAATTTGACCACCCGTGGGTGGAAAAATAAAATATTAGGGAAAATGCTACATTAGCGACCCACAGCCGAGAGAGCGGGCCCGGGGAGGCTCCCCTGACCTCCCCTGGGAAGTAGCGGAAAGGGAAATGGGACGTGGGAAGGGAATGGGGACAGCGAGATTTTTGCTCTGATCCTTCAATTATCTCGACTCCATTACTGGCCCGCCTGGCCAGGGCAGGGAGAGCATCGAGATTGCCCAATGGTGCGGCCCCACTCACGGGATGCCCGACCACCCACCATACGCAACGGGCTCCGACCGTCGGAGACAGGAAAACCTAACACGGGGTCAGTAGCTACCTGGGGCTCCTCATCGCTCACTAGAAGGCTTTTCCCACCTGCCGGCTACTAGCCGTCGAAGGTTTTTCGCGGTTTTTCGGACACCGGAAGTATGTGTGATAGTCCCGGCCAGTGGACGCCCAGTTCGTCAACGGCCTCGCGGCCTCAGAACCGGTCAGACTCCGGGGGGACCATCTGTGCTTCCTCCAACCATCTATGCACTTATTTCCTCTCCTAGACACATCTGACAGTGGGAATGCACAGCACTTCTTGAAGCTGGTTTACTCGACGAGAAGTGTTATGTAAGCAACACAGGGGGCCGTATGTTAGCCCTGGCATGATGTTATACCGAAGTGTGCTGACTACTTATATAACCTGATAATAGCAACAAGCACGCAGCCTTTAGTGCTTCTTTGAACAATTTAAGTAAACGAATGGGCAATTCTAGCACGCTTGAAACAATAGTTTCCTCATAACAGTGGGATCACATGGCGGCACATACCAACAGTCATGCCAATGCACTAACAACCACTAAACAACCCCCGCCTTTCGCCGTCCTTTCAAGTTTTGCTTGGCAGGCTGTTCATTTTAGTTCTGTACATTTTGATTATTTTTAAGAAGTAGGCACTGTTTCATCCATATGTAGATAACATGGCTAGTATTTTACATGTGAACTACCTGAGGGTAGCTTTTTAGTTTCTAGATCTGAACATTGAGTTCTGTGCTATCCTGGTGCTATCCTACGTGTTCAAAAAAAGGGCTTTTGCCATTTGACTCCTCACAATAACAATTAGTAAAAAGAGGGATTCCTTCACATTGCCTTGAATCTCTGCTCGGGAAGCCATGCACTCACAAGATGCAGTTGAGCTTTGAAAACCAATTCGACAGGCTGGCTTTAGCTGGGTTCCCTCATTCACTTGTGAAATGGGTTGCCAAAGGTCTCATGCAGCAGAAGAGAAAAGCTGTGAAATCTGGGGCAGATATCCCCCGAGAAGAAGTGAGACTAGCGGCGGTGCTGTATGTGCACAAGTTGGCCCACAATTTGAAGAAATTTAGGAGCAAGCATGGGGTAGTGCTTGTATTTGCAGCCCGCAGGGAGCTCGGAGGCCTTTGCTCTTGGTTCGCAAAAGAAGGAAAAAAGAAAAAGGGGCTGTGGAACCAAGCGTGGGTGACCTTTCATGAACTGCACCATAGGGGTACTGTATGAAATTCTCTCGCATGCGGTTTTTCATATATAGGATAAATTGAGCACTGTGTAAATAAGCAAATCTCGGGGAACATGAACAAAGCGCTGAACAAAATAAGGAGGGCTGAAATTTAACAAAGCATATCAGAACTTGCCCTTCATGCACTTGTTAGCCATGCTTTGCTGGCATATGATTTCCTGCCAGAACTAAGAATAGCCGGGGAACAGACTTAAGCATTCTACATCAGGAAGGGAGGTAGCTTGTGCATCGCTGAAAATTCTATAACATTGTATAAGGCCGAGAAAAAGTTTTCTGAGAATTATTTATCACATCGCACTTGATTGAGAATAGAGTTAGGACAACCTTAGACTTCAATTAACCAAATGATCAGGCATGCTTTCGTAAAGGCTGCTCGACAAGACCATATTCATGCTATCAATCAGGCGATAGAGAACTGCGCAGAATATAACCAACCACTATATGTATATAGCCTTCATAGATTACGAGAAAGCATTTGACTCGGTAGCAACCTCAGCAGTCATGCAAGCATAATGGAATTGGGGTGTAGATGTGCGGTGCCTTTAGCAAAAATACTGCAAAATATTTATAATGGCTCCACAGCCACCATAGTCCTTCATAAAATCAGCATTAAAATTCCGTTAAGAAAGGGTGTCAGGCAGGAAGAGATGATCTCGCCATTGCTATTCACCACCTCCTTACAGAAGGCATTCTGAGGCCTGGAATGGGAACAGTTGGCGATAGGAGTTAATGGAGAATACCTAAGTAATCTGTGATTCGCTGATGACATTGCCTTGCTAAGTCACTCAGCAGATGAACTGCAAAGCATGAACAATGAGTTACACGGGCAGAATTAAACGGTGGGTCTAAAAATTAACATGCAAAAAAACAATAATTAATGTTCAACAGTCTTGCAAGGGAATTGCAGTATACAACAGGTAGCGACGTGTTGGAAGTGGTAAGGGAATATGTCTGCTTAGGGCATGTAGTGATCGTTGATCTGGATCATGAGAGGGAAATAACTAAGAGAGTAAGATTGGGGTGGAGTGCATTTGACTGGTTCTCTCAGATCATGAATGGCAGATCACTGGTATCCCTCTAGAGAATTGTATATAGCAGCTGTACGTTCCAGTACTCACCTATGGGGCAGAAAGGTGGAGGCTAATGAAAAGGATTCGACATAAATTGAGGACAATGCAGCGAGCTATGGAAAGGAAAATCATAGGTGCAATGTTAAGGGACAGGAAGAGGGCAGAGTGCGTCAGAGAACAAACGTGGGTTAATGACATTCTAGTCAAAATCAATATGAAATAGGCTAGGGTGCGGCACATAATGTGAAGAGACAATAATTGTAGGAATGGATGCCAAGAGAAGGCAAGTTCAGCAGGGAGCGGCACAAAGTTAGCTGGGAGGATGAGTTTAAGAGGTTTGCGGGGATGGGGTGGCCGCAGCTGGCGAAGGACAGGGTTAATTGAAGAATTATGGCTGAGGCCTTTGTCCAGCACTGGATGTAGTCAGGCTGATGGTGAATTGATGCATGAATTTGTTCTTTGAGCAAGTGACGACTGAGGATACACATGCACGTGTATTCTGTGAAATAAAGCAGCTGTGAGTGGTGCTCTGTCCTGTTGTCCTCCACTGTTGGATGTGTAGTTGCTTTGGTGCCTTTATATAGCTACAATGAACACCTACCGACCCACCCAATAAGAAGCTCTCTTGAGATGTAAGGAGAACTAAGTTTTTCTGCTCTTACCTTTAGGAGCACGGAATATAGGCCACACTACAAGAACCTGAGAAATTGGCTGTACTTGCCTCCTAATATTCAGAGTATTGAAACCCTGTCAGAGTGTCTGTTGGGAATGATGCCCTTATGTTCGCTACAACACGGGCTGGCAAGATGAGGCGATGTTTTTTTCCCAGGCGACGCCAGAGCCACCGAACAAACTGTCGGTGTGCTGTGTACCGGTATCATCTGGGAATAAACAACAAATGCACTGAGTGAATCATGCACTGTGATGACAATACAGATGTGCATGCATGTTAGATGGCACCTAAGGATGAATAAAGTCACATAGTTGCTAAAACTCAATATGCTGCAAGACTTATTCATATGCAGTGCAGTGCATCGGAAGTTAACTTTTTTGTAGTGCATCTAGCATGTAACGCTTAAGCATAAATATATAACTGTACTATGATCTAGTGTAAAACAAGAACATTTGGGGATGAATGCCTTGGAATGCTAAGTTGTACTGTATGAGCAGCCTAACGCAGCATCAAACAGGAACAGAACCTCACTTGTGGATATCGTCGCTCATAGTTTCTCGCTGTGCGCATAGCTTGAAGTAAGCAACGCGGAGCACTGCGATGTTGAGGCATAGAAGGCTGAATTCCGGTTGGTCCGTGATGCAGCCCTCCGGCTGAGTCGCGTCGACGCGGTCTATCTCACGGCCGCACAAGCACTCAACCTCCACACAGTTCGACAGAACTTGGCACTGTCCACAATTACACCTGAAACAAACACAAAAAAAAAAGATGATTGGAACTCATGCTATGAGGGACGCCGTAGTGAAGGGCTCGGGAAATTTCGGCCACCTGGGGTTCTTCAACGTGCACTGACATCGCACAGCACACGGGCTTCTAGAATTTCGCCTTCGTTGAAATTCAACCGCCACGGCCGGGATCGAACCCGCGTTGTTCGGGTCAGCAGCCAAGCACCATAACCACTGAGCCAACACGGCGGGGGTCTTGTCAACAGTGAGGCACTACACCAATTGCCAGGCCCATCTAAGTGAATCCGTCCGATTGAATTCATAACTATTCAAGATGGGGCCTTGTGTGGCAGGGAATTCTTGGATGCTTATGGCAGCTGTGTTTATTTGCATCTGTTAGGTTGAAAAACGAACATTTGGACTCTGCAAGGTTTTGCTGGTGTCTGTTTTAGTCTGAAAAATCAAACTTTTGAACTTAAAATATTAGTCATGAATATGTACATGTTCCTGTGAAGTGAGTGACAGTTCCTCAGTAAAATCCTAAATATTGCACTCGTCCATATTGCCCATATTATTGGAGCCCAAAAAATTGGCTGGCTACTGTGGATAATTGCCGTAAAAAGATCTGGTGCCTCACAACGTGTAAATGTTAAAGACCACCCTCTCTCATTGGTGTGGGGTTGCAGTTTTTTTTTTGTTTCCATTCTAAATTCCATGCATTCCTTTTATATCTTTAGGATTTGAAATCATTCTGCATTGATAGTCAAAATATAAAATGGAAGGAACAGAAAACGCATGGCAGATAGTAGCTGTCTGATTTTCCAGAGTTTGGTGCAGCAACCTCACGTGCCTCATGTTAACGTGAACATGTTCACAACCGATATTTCCGACTATGTAGAGCCGTTTGTCGAATGTATGTGGTCTGTTTTTTTGAGCACTGAGATAAGTGGACGTTTTGTTTAGTTTCATGGCCTCATATCATCCTGCCTCCTGTGGTGCTTTCTGCAGGAAACGAGGGCCAAGGGATGCAGCCTGAGGTGTCTGCCCTGTGTGATTCCGTCATCTGCGTGGCTCCCATTGGGGGTCAGGAGAGCCCCATTGGCAGCCTCAATGTTTCTGTGGCCACAGGTGTGTGTGTGTGTGCATGTGCTTGCGTGTGTTGACACACTGAGTTACAGCTGTGCTTTTCTTGTTGGTGTCTGATTGCACTTCAGTAATTCTATGTCATCTCCGTACTTTGTGGACTAGTGCCAACAACAGGCAGTGCATCCCAGTAAAGAAACCTTGCGAGGTTGGCGAAGCTCAGTGAGGAGAGTGGACCATTGGTGCTGAGTATAAATTGTTGCGTGATGAGTCGTGCGGAAGAAATGTTTCATGATGTGGCTTTCATGCCCACCTGCTTGTGTGTACGCTTTTTTTCCAAAAATGTTTTCCTATCCCACAGTGTCTGGCCCATTTCAGAGTGATTTCATTATTACAAGATGATGGAAGGGTCTAGTGAGGGCAACTTTCGGGGATGTGAAGTGGTGGGGCAGAGTTGACAGCATTTGGGCCCTATTTGCTACTAACCGCATGGTTTGCACAGTGTCCTTGTCAACTCCCTTAAGTTGTACCTTACCTCATGAATTAATCAGCATTTGGCCAATACTGTAGTACTGGAACTTTTTGCCATTTTTTAGACAGTCTGCCTCTGTACAAGATGGTTGCATCATTTTGAACTTGTAGATTTGTTTACTTATTTGCTTATACACTGCATGTTACAGACGTCTGTATGAAAAACTTAATGAAAGATTTCTTGTCACAAAACCGTTTTTGTTGGTCAAAACTGAAAAAAATATAACTGATGACAAATGGGTGTTTCTGTATGACGTAACAGCTCGCTGACATTTCTGTGAAATTTCCTCATGAAAAAAAAAAATTCAAACCACTACACAACCCTGCTGGCGACTTGCAAGTAAGAATGCACCTTATAGGAATACTGAAGCAAAATCTTAAAATTGAACAAAAACGTTCCTTTATTTTTTTATTTAGAGTGATGATTCTGCCCCCCTTTAGGCTTAAGAGGGGCATCAGTTTCTTGGCAACCATAGTTCCTCTCCTAACCACCAGTTGGCGCCACTAGTCTAAACATTGTCGCACCTGTTTTTGAAAGTAAGAATGTTAGAAATGGCATAAGGTCCTGAAAAAATAGCTGCATTTAGTGTATGTAAGCATGCATACGGTTATGGTAAGTAGACAGCATCGATTATCATCTTGACATATCTGTGTACGCTGTGAGCAGACGACAGACAGACGATGAGCAGCCGACACAAAACTGAAAACTGCAGAAACCGCGAGTAGCAATAGCAATTGTGCTCCTGTGGGAACGTTGGGCGTGCAGGTGTTATGAGGTCTAGTCGCAGCTTCCACAGGCGGCCGCCAGGTGCAATGATACGGCAATAAGTAGCGAAAAAAAAATGTGCTATCTGCCTTTTTCACTAAAATGCTTGTCTCATTGATCAATTTTAGCAGTCAAACTCTTGTTTACATGTAAAAGAGCAGCTCCAAAAGTTTGGTTCAGTATCCCTTTAAGGGTTAACCAGGCCTTAGCCCCTTGCCCTTTCAAAAAGTACTGGCTATGCACACCACTGGTGGGCACAGGATATTCATGAGCATCAGTTTCCTCTGGTGTCTTCCTTGTTTTTAGGTGCTCTGACACTCCCTGTGTCAAAATGCAGCTGTGGTGAGGGCAAAAAATTTGCCGACTCTATTTCCTTCTTGCCAGTGCCCTCGACACCACAGAGCAGGGTGAACCGTGCCAACTGACAGTGTGTGGGTGTTTCGTTTGCTTTGCCCAGGCATTGTGCTGCACCGCCTGTCCCTGGCTCGGCGTCCGTGAGGGGAGAGACACATGATGCTCATTCCCACTTCTGGATTGGGTGTGTCATTTTGGAACTCTTTCTACGCAGTGTTTTGGGTTCCTCCCTACCGAGCACCGCCTCCGCCAACTTGCAACGCCACCAACTTCTTCTGCAACCTCTGCGTACAGTGCCTCTAAACCACATCTGTCACATTTGCTAGCCTTGCACACAGCCTTGCAAACAGTGGTGGAGGGCCTGTGTGGATCAGGCCATTTGAATATAGTATCTGGCTCTTTAAACTAACTTTGACAGTTTTTATCATACATTGATGAAATTAGCATATCTAATGTATTTTTGTGTTGTGATCACGAATATGCAATCTATTTCTTCCTATCTTTGTTCGATTTTGAAATGTTCATTAATTTATGACAAATTATTGTGCCCAAGTTTTCATTAAGTTGCTCATAAAATATTTATTAAAATTTCACGTCTATATGTTCTACAAAAGCCAGAGTGTGCTGCCATACCATAATTTTTGGTTCACTGACATAGAAGTTACAGACCTGTGAAATACACCCATTAACAATTTTTAATTTTAAGGCGGAAGCCTTTAATGCCTCATCGTTGTAAGCAGGAGTTGTCGACAGAAATGTCACGCTTTTCAATTGGTCACAGTGCACGAATTTCAAACGGGGCCAATTGCACTTTGGCTAGTAACCATGCAACCAATTAAAGGGATCCTGTAGTGATGCTTCAAGTAAGTTTTACTGAGTTTAGTTCATTGCTTAATTAACCAATTAGCCTAATAAACCCTTCTAGTCAGACCAGATAAGTTAATAAAACCGAGTAGGAAATTGGTCGAGTTGGGGAATCGAACCCCGGTCTCCGGAGTGTGAGATGAGTACGCTAACCACTCCACCATGCCAGCCATGCCAGCTCGATGGCTTGGAATGAACAAAGGCGCCTCTAGTGAATATGGTGTCTTTGTTCACTCCCATCTTTCTCCCTTCCCCTTACAGGGAGGCTCAGGGAGGTTCGGGTGTCCACCGAGATATGCCAGACAGATACATTTCCTTTCCTCAAAAACCACATTAGCGCTGAGCAAGTTGTACAGCCAAACGGACGATGGCGTGCTGTGGACTCCCTGGCAGCATTGCAAGACGCTGTCACGTTCCACTCTTAGAGGCGTAGCTTAACATCTTAAGCACACATCAGTGACACAAGCAGCAACACCGCGCTTAAGGCTTTCGCCTCACCGCACTTTAGGTCAACAAAGTGCCCCCCAGAATTTTTTGAAATATAGCCCCCAATTTTAATTAAATTTGTGAATAGAAATGTTACATTGTTTTGATTTTATTGCACAGAGTGATTCACGAGCTTTAAAATGCAACAAGAATTGTCGAAATCTGACCACCACCTCTGGAGATATTTTGGGCAACAGTATGTGCAGGCTTTAAAAATTCAGTTTTGAGGAAACAAGGAAAGAAGTTTGAAAACGAGTCCAGAGTTTATTTTCTGTAAATTCAGACTTGTAATCCAATGGATCTTATGCTAGAAGCCTCCAGGCACATAATATCCATCAGTCTCTTTCCTCATTTTCTTTTCATTGCCTGCCGGAAGTTTTCAGCATCTGCATGCTTCCTGTCAGATGCTACCAGCCGACGCTGGTCCTTCTCGGTGCATCTTTGGAGCATCACACTGCTTTTGTTCACATGCAGTTCCCTGAGGACGGCCTCACTGGCACGCTCTTTGCCATCGTTAAAACCTTGTGATAGCTTCTGCCACCGCATTCTCAACAGTATAAAGAGAGGCGGGCCTGTTTTTTGGTACTAGTGACCATATCACCGAGTGTAGGCACTTGTTTGAATTCTGCATTTTACCTCTCTGGCGTAGCGTTCAAGCAATTTCTCATCAGAGAGGTGTATATATATATATAGGCAGCAGTGCCTCTACAACATAATCTGGCAGGCTGTATCGGTGCTTAGGTGGAGGTTCCTTCTTTGCCACGGCCTTGTTGCAAGTACACCAGCTTTCTTCACCTTTTGGGCACAGCGAATGATTTGTGGGATCCTGCCTGTAGAAGCACGGCCGCAATACCTGTTCCGCTGGCGTCTGTTTCATCAACGAAGGGTTGATTCAAGTCCAGAAGGCTTGTCACCACATCGTGGGCCAACGATCCCTTCAGTGTAGCAAACGCTTCCTCGTGTTCAGTGTTCCATTCCCAGTGCTGGCTTTTCTTCAAGAGATCAGGTAGAAGCCGGGCAAGGATTGAAAACTGAGGGATGAAGCTCCGGTAGTAGCCTGCTAACCCCAGGAATGCTTCTAGCTGCTTGATTGTGTTTGGACGAGGGTAGTCCAGCACAGCTAATACTTTTTCTTCATCTGGTCGGCACTGTCATGGGGAGACTACGTGGGCCAGGAACTTATGTGACTGACGGCACACTTGAATCTTGTTAGGGTTAATGGTAAGACATGCGGAGCTGAAGCGCCGCAGCACTTCATGGACACGTGTGGCATGGCTCTCCAGGATCTTGGAATACACCAGGACATCGTCCAAGAAGGCCATGGTATGCACATGGTTTATGCCATCCAAAACTCTATCCATCAACATTTGGAATGTGGCTGGACCACCTGCCACAGCATTCTAGGGAATTCATATGTTCCCTGGTGGCATATGAATGCAGTCTTTGCAATATCCTCATCCTGGACAGGTATCTGGAAAAACCCTTGGGACAGGTCAAAGCTTGAAAACCACTGGGCTCGACCAAGTTGTGCCAGCAGCCAGTCTGTCCGTGACATGGGATAGGCAGGCACCTTGGTACGCGAGTTGAGTGGGCGGTAGTCAATTGTGAGACGATAGCCCCCAGATTTCTTCACCACAAGCACAGGAGCACTGGTCCATTGGCTTGTGCTGCGGCGTATAAGGCCTTGTTGGAGCATATCCTCAATGCAGCTTTCGATTACCTTCTGCATCTTCGCATTCACTGGTCGCAGTTTGCAGCGAACTGGCAGGCTGTCTCCAGTGTCAGTGAGATGTTCAGCAAGAGTGGTGCAGCCAGGAGTCGTGGTAAAAATTGGCTTGAAGATCTCTAGCACCCTCTCCATGCCTTTGGCCAAACACGTGGTCATGTTGTCCGAGTGATTGTCATTTGTGAACACTGCATGCTCCACACTGGCAGTGAGGGTGGCTTGTTCTGCAAAGATGCTGTCCAAATAGTAAGATTCTTCAAGCAGGGGTTCTTTCACCACCACTGTCTCAGCCTTGACAAAGGGTACAATTCATTGTGGCTCCATCCCCACCGTCCATCCACCTAGTGCCACATGTATAGAAATGCCAGCCACCGTCAAAAAGTCCCTTCCTTATACGATGTCCCTGCAGAGATCTGGGACACACAAGAACCGCTGTCTGCGACAACTGGCCGCCCACTTAATTTTGCACTTCAGTGATGTGGTGGACTGGGATCAACCTGTTGCCAGACGCAGTGTTCGCCTCTCTGTCTTGTGCTTGGCCCCAGTAGCCTCTGCAGGTGCAGTCGCCCGCAGCCCCAGTAGACTAACACTAGAAACCGTGTCGAGCAGTGCCTGGAATGTAGTTTATCTTATCCGGACTTCCAAGAGGGGCTCCCTCCTGCCGGCTGTACTTGCTACTCATAGACGCCCGCTGCGGCAGCGTCAACTGACGTCCGTTTCCCGGGCACTGGGCTTGAAAATGGCCTGACTGTCCGCAGCGGTAGCAAACTGGTGGTCCGGTTTTGCGTTCAGTCGTGCAGTCGCGAGCAGCGTGGCCCACTCCTCCGCAGCGTTGGCACCGAGTTCGTCCCATGTAGGTCCGCTGGGGCTGAGGCGAGGGCAGAACAGCGGGTACTGCAGGTAGCGCTGGCATAACTGGGGCATGTAGCTGATCCCTGCGGAACGATGGCTGGATGGCCGCGGGCTGAAGGGGCCACTGGTATGCGGGTGATGTTGGGGCGGACTGGTATACAGCCGCGGCTGCCGACTAGTACGCGGTCGAGGGTGCCGCCGTCAGAGTAGGCTGCAGCGCTGGAACGCCAAGTGCGGCCGAGGCTGGCCACTCTTGGTTGCCTGGGGGAGGAGGCGGCCTGTACTGCAGTCGACGCCAAGCCCGCTCCATTAGGCTGTCGTCCGCCTTCGCCAGCTCCGCAAGGTTAGCGAACTGCATGCCCTCCGCCAGTTCTTGCAGCTGCGGGTGCATTTGTCGGAGGACACGGGCCATCTTTTCAGAGTCCGGTACGTCGCCGCCGATGTGTTCATAGTAAGCCGATATGGTATAAATAAATTCTTTCAAATTTTCCTCCGGATGCTACGTCCTGTTGTCGAGCTCCTCCTTCAGGCGGCGTTTGGCGTCGATGGAGGCGAATTCCGTGCTGAATGTGAGCACAAATTCGTCCCAAGTGGCGAACCGTCCCGCGGAATGCCACCACAGCTTTGCACTACCTCAGTGAGTCTTTTGCCTGCGACGACGTCGGTTACCAAGCTAAAGTTCTCCAGGCGTTCAAAGAATTCTTCGGGTGTCTGGAGATCGTTAAATCCCGCGTATCTCGGCAGTTACGAGGTAATCCGTGGCACAGCATCACTAGGTGGATGTACCGCAGCCATCGCCGTCACAGCCACCACAGCCTCCTGTGAACCGGAGGCGCCGGAGGGCACAGGTGCCGCCATTAGGCGCTCCTGAACAAGCGCGGCAACGTTCTCCCGCTGCAGCGCAGATCCGTCTGTCTGGCTCACCAAGAGCTGCACTAGGTCCTTGGGAATGGGGATGGAGTTCATGTCACTGTTGGATCCCGTACGAGCCCCCACTTGTCACGCTTCAGTGGTGACACACTCGAACAATTCCAAAACACACGGGCTCCACGCCAACAACCTTTATTGCACTTCTCCCATCTTCCCGCCGCTGCTGCACCGTCTCATGATGATGATGACTTGTTTATCCACTAGCGCCCTCTCGTGACATCACCCGGAACTAGACCCTCTGCCACCACACTGTCCTTACACAGATTCTTCAAAACTTGAAGATTCCGAAAAAAAAAATATTTCGGAAAACCGATTTTTTCATGATTTTTTGGTCTTAAAGAGCTGCGCCTCCCCTTTAGCTTAAGTGTCCTGTTGCGTTTTTTTTTTTTTAATCTATTGACGATGCTTTTGTGCACTTCCCAGAGATCTAGAAGCTTGGAGTCAGCCTTCAGCTGATCTTCCATCGCTTCTACCACCCTGGTCGTCTTGCACGCGTCATTTTTAAGCTGCTCTACCCAACTGTCTGTTTTCGATGTTAGTGGGAGCGGTCTCTTCTCAGAGTTTTCTAAAGTTGTCCCAATCTGTGAGCATAGTGCTTGTTTGAATTGACTTGTGGGCAGACGTATCGCGGTGGCTCAGTGGTTACGGCACTCGGCTGCAGACCCGAAAGAGGCGGGTTCGATCCCGGCCGCGGCGGCTGAATTTCAATGAAGGTGAAATTCCAGAGTCCCGTGTACTGTGCGATGTCAGTGCACGTTAAAGAACCCCAGGTGGTCGAAATTTCCAGAGCCCTTCTCTACAGTGTCCCTCATAGCCTTAGTTGCTTCGGGACGTTAAACCCCAGTAAACCAAACCAGTAAACCAAACTGTGAAACGAGATGGTTATGTGCAGTGATCACTGCCTGTCGTATTTCCGGTGTTACGCCATTTGGCTTGAGTTATATTCTTGGTGAAGGTCAGGTCGGGTGTTGTATCCCTGCTGACGCTGTTGTCTATGTACGTATAGGAGTGCAGGTCAATAAGTGAAGTGAGGCCTAGATCGCGTGAAGTTTCCCATAGCTTCATGCCTTTCTTGGTGAATTTTTCCCCATTCAGCATGGGGTGCGTTGAAGTCTCCGACTACGAGGAGTTGTGCTCTTTTAGTGAAGTGCAGAGTTTTACGCAATAAATCTGGAACGGCTAGCCCTTTATCTTGGGGAGAGCTGTACACATTAAGTATGAAAAGATTTCTGTCTCCTCTTTTCTGAGGGAAATCTCTATCAGAGTGTAATTGGCGGTTACGCCATCGAATCATGCTGGATAGCCGTAATGCTCCTCGTTACTAGAATAGCGGTTAATTGTTCCTTTCTGGTGTCTGCGCCTTTCTGCGTAAACCTTTTGAATCGCACTACTAGTGGTCTGCTACACAGTGATTGGTCTAGTAAGGCGTTAGGCACTGTTGAGTGTTGCCCAGTCCGTTATTTTTTTTATGTCTGTCGAGAAAATCATCTGGCTGCTACAAACACAGACATCTTACTTAACCTTCAGAGATATCCTTCAGTGCCCTCACATTGTTCGAAGAACTGCACTGAAGTGTCCAGGCAAGCGTCAGCTGCATCACAGGTCACCAGTGGAGATTCAGGCGCAACGTCCATGCTGTCATTGTCAGCAGCAGTTTCTGATGATGGGTGGAGAACCTCTTCTATTAAAGCTTCCAGTGTGTCATCATCCCTACACGTTTGCACACCTTCATCAATGCTGACATACGTTATCATTTCAACAGAGACACCTTTGCTGCTCAGCACAGAAACAGTGCTTCTCTCCTCCAACTTCACTATGCAGTCCTATAGTATCACAGTCATTCTGCGCTGAGCAGTCACTAGGTGCCACAAACCCCGCATGGCAGAAGGCATTATCAACGGTCGCTTCATCAACCTGCTCCCAGGCAGTTGTCAGTAAGTGGACAGCACTTAGCAGGTTCACTGCACACTCTTCACTGGTCTCCATGCAAATTAGCATCCTTTGCAACAGAGAGCACCGATAGTGCCTCTTCAAGCTGCTTATCACTCCCTGGTCCATGGTCTGCAGCTTCACCGTTGTATTTGCTGGTAGAAATTCCAGACGGATGGCAGAAAGTCCAGCGACGTAACCATGCCCGGGACAGTTATCAGCAACAAACAGAACTTTTCCTTTCCGTCTCTGGAAGCGGTGATCCATCTCCTGAAGCCACTGCTCGAAAAGTGCTTGCATCATCCATGCCTTCGAATTAGCCATGTATGTGACTGGCGGCGTCCTTATGTTTTTAAAGCAGCGCGGTCTTTAGACTTCCCATTCACCAGCAACCTTAGCTTGTCAGTCCCAGTCATATTCGCGCCCACGAGGACCGTTAACCCTTTGAAGGTTTTTGCCGTATATGTACGGCGGTGGTTTTCTGTCCCGCAAGGTCTTTGCCGTACGGGTACGGTTTCGATCTTCCGTTTGAAATTTTGTGCCAAAAGAACAATGGGTGCTCACTGGGGGGGTGCTGCCACCTCTTAGGACTTACAAGAAGTGTTTGAATTTTGTGCTGCCTTCTTACGGAGATAAGCAGAACTTATGTCTAGCTTTAGCGCGGCGGCTATAGTGAACTATAGCGGCGGCACAGACTGCGGCAACACCCCTTTTGTAGTTTTGGTTTCGCCGCGTGATCGCAACGGAGTCGCGCGAAATTTGAGTTGTCTTTTTGTCAGCACTATCTTGCAGCGGCTGCCGAAGTTGATTTCTATCTTTATTGACGCTGCTCTTAGCTTGCTTATCATCGTTGCTCGCGAGGTATTCTCGCCCTCTGTGGCAACGCGCCTACGCGGTTTCGATTCCGCCGCAGGATTGCAACGGAGTCGCGCGAAACGTGTTTTTTCTTTGTGGGTACTGTTCTGCAGAGGCGGCGAAAGTTGATTTCTATCTTTATCGGTGCTGCTCTTAGCTTGCTTATCACCGATGCTATTCTATTCTATTGAACCTTTTCCAGTTGTGAGTGATGCTGTCACCAAAGTACTGTTCCTAATTTTTTTTTACTATTTATTCTCGATTATATACATTTTGTAGATTCAAGATCCGCAATAAAGTAATTTGACCACCTGGGAAAGTTTTCTTCAAAATAATTCGACCCTCAAAGGGTTAACCGAAGCTTGCTGTGCTTTCCCGCCATGTAGTTGTCACCAGCAAATGCGAGTGTTTTGTTTGGAAGCAGCTGGTAGAATAGTGCAGTTTTGTCCACGTTGTAAACACCCTGAGGGTCATATTCTTCCATGAGGTCATTCAGCTTGTTCTGCCTCCAACCGCTGCAGGCCGTTTCGTCCACTGCAGCGGCCTCGCCGACAACACAATGAAAGCCCAGCCCATGCCTTCTCCAAAAACAGCCGAGCCAGCCATCACTGCACGCGAACTCCACATTGAGCCGCAGCGCAATTTCTTCTGCTTTTGCTTTCAATATCACTCCATTCACAGGAAAATTCGTACCACGCGCTCTTTTCACCCAAGCAAGCAGAATGTCTTCTAGGTCTTTGTGCATAGCTTAGTGTTCCCGGAGACTGTGATGGGGCCCGATTGATTAGATTGGGCGAGACACTGATGAAGCGAGCCTGTTAGTTGAGCCGCCATGTTTTATTTTTCCATAGTGGCCAACAGAGTGGTAACATTTGGCTAGATGCCGATTACAAACACTGCACTACTCTCCTTGGGGAAAGTTAAATGGATGTGCACACACTGTCACAGTTCACTGTAGAAAGGTCTCTCACTGGCAAACAGTCACAAAGTCAGGTCTCAAAGTCAGAGAGATGACATGGAGGTTTTCTGTTTCTCTGCGGATAGCGCCGTGTTGGAGAACTCTGGTGCAATGCAGGTGGTGTAGGCGGGTGCAATATAGGAGGTGCAGGCTGGTTCACTACAGGTGGTGGATATATGATGTCATCACGGTCGAGCGGTGTTGTGGTTGATGCTTGTTTGAGGCCGGAGACATCTTTGAAAAAACTTGAGTTGTGTGTTATTACTCTGTTTGCTCTCGATGCCTTGATTTGTGATCCATGAATGCTTACCTGAGGGCGGAGCGGGTGAGGGAACAAACGCGGGTTAATGATATCCTAGTCGAAATCAGGAGGAAGAAATGGGCTTGGGCAGGGCATGTGATGGGAAGGCAAGATAACCGCTGGTCCTTAAGGGTAACGGAATGGATTCCAAGAGAAGGCAAACGTAGCAGGGGGCGGCAGAAAGTTAGGTGGGCAGATGAGATTAAGAAGTTTGCGGGGATACAGTGGCCGCAACTGGCAAAGGACAGGGTTAATTGGAGAGACATGGGAGAGGCCTTTGCCCTGCAGTGGGCATAGTCAGGCTGATGATGAATGCTTACAATGATGTAAGGGTCCAGATCATAGTAGGGTGAACTTGTCGCGTCTCTCTTGCTTGCAAAAGACTTGTTGACCGATACAGAAGCGATGTGGTTGAGTATGTCTTCGTGCGTCAGCATGATGTTTGTTGTATGCCTTTTTCTCGAGCACGGTTGTTTTCAACCTTGTTAAGTCTTCATTGTGCGAAGGAGCTTCAGTGTCACGTGGCAGAAGATTCCTCATTGGTCCGCCAAACAGCAGTTCATATGGTGATCTTCCTGTTGTAAGGTGTTTGGAAGATCTATATGACATCAGGAAAGTGTCAAGCTGTACTTTCCAATCTGTGTTCTCAAGCTGACTTGTGTGAACATGCTTTTTCAATGTTCTCATGAACCATTCAGCTTGAGGCCACAAAGGTGTGATCCGATGGTGTTGAAATCCTAACTCTTTCGAGAGTGCAGCAAACTCTGTGCCTTGAAATGGTGGTCCATTGTCAGTTTTTACTTGCGCAGGGATTCTGAACTGGCAAAACACATGTCGCAGCAAGGGGAGCACATTGTTCGCACTTGTGGAATGTGTGACTTGTACTACTGGGTATCGCGAGAAGTCATCTATTACCACCATAGCGTACTTTCCATCTGGGAACGGACCACAAAAGTCAACCGAAACTTCCTCCCAGGGACCATTGAGTGGTTCAGTGATGGATGGCAAGTGGTTCTTGCTTTGCTTGGGGAACGACTGCTTGACGTGGTAGGCAGCTTTTAATCAAAGTGTGTACTAGTTTATCCATGCCTGGAAACCGAACTTTTTCTCTCAGCATTTGTTTTGTTTTGACGATCCCTTGATGATCCTTGTGGGCGAGCAGCACTGCTTGCTTCTGCAGGCTAGTGGGAAGAACTAGGCGCTTTCCTCGAAGGATGATGCCCTCAGGTGTTGTTGTTGGTTCAGTCTCTATGGATGCGAATGGCTTCAGTTCAAGTGAGATCCAGCTGCTAAATGTCGGGTGCTGGATGGCACTGACAGGTAATTGTAGCTGCTGGTCTGCTTTAGTTTCTCAGCAACTTCTTGAACCGAGAAGGCATTTGGGATGCTGTGGCACTGGATGAAGTTAACGTGCTCGTTGGGTACTTTGTCGATGCGGGCATGTATTTTCATCTCAGGAACCGGGTGCCTGGAAAGGTAATCGGAAAGGTTGCTACTTCCTGCGGTGTGCTGCACATCAAACTTGTACTGTTGAATGCGTAGAGCGAGGCACTCGGTGCGGGCAGATGGTGATGATCTTGGGTTTCCCAGTACGCTCACTAAAGGCATGTGATCAATCAGCAAAAGAAAGTGAATTCCACAAAGATAAAGGAGAAAGTGTTCTATTGCCCATACAGCTGCGAGCATTTCACGTTCTATTTGGGAGTAGTGGCTTTCAACAGGTGTGAGTGCTCTACTTGCATAGGCTATCACTGCAATGTGAGGATAGCACCCAGTCCATGTGGACTTGCATCTACTACCAGTTCTGTCGGCTTGGATGGGTCAAAGTAAGCTAGGGTGGATGCATCAGACATGGCTTGCTTAAAGCTCTCAAAAGCATTCTGCTGTCATTCTGTCTACTCCCATGCAACGTTCTTTAATGTCAGTTCACATAATGGCTGTGTGAGATCGGCTAGATTTCTCAGGAATCCGCCTGAATAGTTGATCATGCCTAGCAGGCTCTTCACTTCTTACGGTGACTCTGGTGTTTTGATTTGTAGGAAGGCTGCTATCTTCCTGGGATCAGGACGAATGCCGTCAGCTGAGAAAATAAGTCCAAAGAAGTTCAATTCTTGTTGATGAAAGTGACACTTTTTTTCGTTGAGTGTCAGTCCAGCTTCTTGGAGTCGCTGCAGAACGGCTTTCAATGAGGCGTCATGCTCTGGTTTTGTTTGTCCAAAAAAACAAGGATGTCGTCACTAACATTCAGGACATTGGGGATGCCATTAAGCACTTGGTGGATGGTGTTTTGAAAGATTTCAGCCGCACTGCTGATGCCAAAGTTGAGACGTTTGTAGCGAAACAAGCCAACATGTGTTGAGAAAGTTGTGAGCTGCCTTGAAGAAGTGTCAAGTTCCAACTGATGATATCCATTCTTCAGGTCGAGGTTGGAGAATACTGTTGCTCCATTCAAGGCAACAATGATGTCATCCACTGTCGGACACAAATGTCGTTCACATTGAATGGCACTGTTCACGACACGCATGTCAGTGCAGATTCGAATTTTATCAGGCTGATGTGGTTTAGGCACAATGACCACAGGGGACACCCACGGTGTAGGTCCGATGGCTGGCTCTATGATATCTTCTGACAGGAGGCGTTCAAGTTTTTTTTCTGTGGCATCACGTAAGGCAAACGGAATACGCCTGTGTGGTTGTGCAACAGGTGGGACTGTGTTGTTCACAAAAAGTTGGATGTGCTGATTTTTGAGTTTTCCAACTCCACTAAACAATTTGGGGAATGCTTCCATGATTGACTTGTCACCTGGATTGTCAGAAACTTGGCACGTGATCTGGACAAGCCCCAGGTTGGTTGCTGCTGTGAAGCTTAAGAGTGGTGCACAGTTTCTTGGAATGACAAAAATGTCTTCTTCAATGCACTTATCTTTGTATCTCATTGTAACAGAGACTTTGCCCAAAAGTTGAAGTGGAGACGTTGATTTGTATGGGAACACTCTAATGGATGTTTCTTGGGTGTTCACATTTAGGCGAGAGCTCTTGAAGTCGTTTTCGCCAACAGTTGACACTGTAGCACCTGTGTCAATTACGAAAGTGGCTGGCACATTGTTGACAGTGACAATAGCCTTTGGAGATGAACTTGCTTGAGGGGAAGTCATGGCAACAAAAATGTACTCTGCTTAGATTGGTGCCACAGGTGGCTGCAGGCTCTGTAGTACTTCAGGCCTACGCTGTCCGTGCGATGCCAAGCTGACGTGAGGCCGTGAAGCCTTGAGATTTCAGCATTGAGCATAGCCATCTCGCTCCATGAACAGCTTTCGTGCATGCTGTCCATAGAAGTGGCCCATTCGTCTAGGCTTTCGCTGTCTGCTCGGAGAATGTCGGGAGGCTTGCCGTGAGATCGGGCATTGTCGGTGACTTGGATCGCAGTGTTTTCGTTGACCCGTCATGTGGTGTTGTCGCTGTCTGTCGCGTTAATCGTATTTCTGGCTGATCCAATTTGTCGTTCCAGTAGTCGTGCCATCATTTGCATTGTAGTTGCGAGCATCGTGAGCTCCGTTGTGCCGTTCACTGTCTCAGTTCGTATGGTCGCGGATGTTGCACCGAAAAGCATGTTTGGTTGCAGACCCCGATGTAGGTCTTCTTCACTCTCGTACTCGTCGTTGAATGTTGAGTGCTTCGTTTCGCCTTGTTTAGCCATGCCGGTCGTTCGCTCGTAACGGGCGACTTGCTTTGTCGTCGGGAGTGGGACGTCGTTCGCTGACACCGTGGAGGCCGGGAACTTTCCGATACGATTTCGTCCCGTGTCGTTGACCTCGTTCAGCTCTGTCCTCAGTCTGTGTGAACTCGCTGCATCTTCATGGTCATATAGCACGTGGCGTTGCCATATCAGCCGTTGAGTCACGGTATTTTCCGGTTGTGTGTCCGCGTTGGCTTCGTATTGTTACGGGGTAGTTCCGCTTGGGATTGCAGAGAGCGGACACGGAAAACAGGGCTTTAAAACCACAGGCGTTTACTGCAGGCACCAGCCGACACTGCTCGACCGTCGTCTTCTTCACAAAAACTCAAGAGCTTCTTCTTCCTTGCTTATACATGCACCGCCTAATGTAACACTACCCCGCCGGCTGAAAAGCACCGTCCCGGTGCGTACTAGCGTCCAAACCAGGGTCCGTGTAGTACGGCTTGAGGCGTGCAACATGGACCGTCTCAGTGCGAGGTGTGGAGGTATGGCGTGCGAGATGCAAGGGCACAATGTCGTAGGTCACTGGAGTCACTTGTCGTAGAATACGGTAGGGGCCTGTATATCGTGGCAAAAGTTTTTCCGAGAGGCCAACGCGGCGAGCTGGGGTCCAAAGCAGCACGAGAGAGCCGCAAGAATACTCGGTGTTGCGATGACAGGAATCATAGCGACGTTTCTGGGAGTGCTGGGAGGCTGTGAGTCGGTTGCGAGCAACAACGCGGGCAACGTCAGCTCGGGCTATGGCGTCACGGGCATATGAGCTGGCAGTGGCGACTGGAGGGAGCAGGCTGTCGAATGGAAGCAGAGGGTCACGGCCGTATAGAAGATAGAAGGGGGAGTAGCCGGAAGTGTTGTGACGCGACGAATTGTATGCAAATGTCACAAATGGCAGCGTGATGTCCCAGTCGCGGTGGTCATCAGACACGTACATAGACAGCATATCAGTCAATGTCCGGTTAAGGCGTTCGGTAAGCCCGTTCGTCTGTGGATGGTAGTCAGTCGTGAAAGAATGACGAACGTTGCACAACCGTAGGATCTCGTCGACTATACGCGCAAGAAAGCAACGGCCACGGTCGGTGAGCAGTTGGCGGGGAGCTCCATGGACGAGTATAACGTCGTTGAGGAGGAAAGCAGCGACATCGGTTGCACAACTGGTTGGTATTGCTCGTGTGACCGCGTAGCGTGTGGTGTAATCAGTGGCCACCGCAATCCATTTGTTCCCCGATGCGGAGAGTGGAAAAGGCCCTAGAAGGTCCAGACCCACGCGAGAAAATGGGTCTATGGGGATGTCGATCGGCTGCAGAAGTCCAGCTGGTAAAACTAATGGCTTTTTCCGGCGTTGACAGCGGTCACAAGCAGCCACGTATCGGCGGACTGTGCGGTAGAGGCCTGGCCAAAAAAACCGACGGCGCACACTGTCATATGTGCGAGAGACGCCTAGATGACCCGCTGTCGGAACGTCGTGAAGCTGTTCAAGGACGGCTTTGCGTAGGTGCTGAGGGACGACTAGTAGAAGGTCAGGGCCATCAGGTCGCATATTGTGCCGGTATAAGGTGCCGTCGCGGAGCACAAACAAACGAAGGGCAGGGTCATGGCGATCGGCGCAGAGGCGACTGATAATTTCGCGAAGCTGAGGGTCCTGGCGTTGCTCACGGTAAATGTTGGAAAAGTCAGAAATAGAGAGCACGAAATCGTCATTGTCACATTCAGGTTGGCTTGGCGGGTCGACTGGATGACGGGACAGGCAATCAGCGTCTCGATGCAACTGGCCAGACTTATAAACTACTGAAAAATTGTACTCCTGAAGGCGCAAGGCCCAACGTCCAAGGCGGCCAGTAGGGTCTTTGAGTGTAGAAAGCCAACACAAGGCGTGGTGGTCAGTGACTACGGTGAATGGCCGCCCATACAAGTAAGGGCGGAACTTCGTAATGGCCCAGACGAGGGCTAAGCACTCACGTTCAGTGATGGAATAATTCTGTTCGGCCTTAGAGAGGAGTCGGCTGGCATAGGCGATGACTCGAGGGGAGCCGAGCTGACGTTGTGCGAGAACGGCACCAATGCCATGACCACTTGCGTCGGTGCGTACTTCTGTGGGTGCTGATGGATTGAAGTGAGCCAACACAGGCGGACGGGTGAGGTGGGCAATAAGAGCGGCGAAGGCGGCCGAGTGTTCGTGGCCCCAGGAAAAGGAGACCTCTTTTTTCAGAAGCTGCGTGAGTGGACGGGCGATTTCCGCAAAGTTTGGTACAAATCGCCGGAAGTATGAGCAAAGTCCGAGGAAGCTACGCACGTCGCTGCTAGATTTCGGTATAGGAAAACCACTTACAGCGCGAATTTTGTCGGGGTCCGGCTGTATGCCATGGGTGTTGACCAAATGTCCGAGGATCTTGAGTTCCCGGCGACCAAAGCTACACTTCTTGGAGTTCAACTGAAGGCCAGCTCGTCGGAAGACGCCAAGAATAGCCGAAAGACGATGGAGGTGGCCCTCAAAGGTTGATGAAAATACGATGACGTCATCGAGGTAGCACAGACATGTGGTCCATTTGAACCCGCGTAGTAAGGAGTCCATCATGCGCTCGAAGGTCGCAGGGGCATTACATAAGCCGAAAGGCATCACCTTGAATTGGTAGAGTCCATCCGGGGTGACAAAAGCCGTCTTCTCACGATCTCGTTCGTCAACAGAGATCTGCCAATATCCAGAACGGAGATCGATGGAGGAGAAGTAGTTGGCACCATGCAGGCAGTCGAGGGCGTCATCGATCCTAGGAAGAGGGTACACGTCTTTCTTTGTTATCTTGTTGAGGTGTCGATAATCTACGCAAAACCTCCAGCTGTTGTCTTTCTTTTTGACAAGTACTACCGGAGACGCCCAGGGGCTGCTCGACGGCTCAATAATGTTGCTGGCCAACATTTTGTCCACTTCTTCCTGAATGATATGGCGTTCTGAAAGAGCAACTCTGTAAGGCCGTCGGTGAACAGGGCAGGCATATCCAGTATCTATGCGATGTGTGACGACGGACGTTTGGCCCAGGGATCCGTGACCGAAATCAAAAATGTCGCTGTACGACCGCAAAAGGCTGGCAAGGGCACTGGCATATTCGGGACGCAGGTCAGAGGCAACCATGGCTGAGATGCGGTCCTCCGGACTATGTGACGAGGCAGGCTGTGCAGGTACCTCGGCGCGACGGTCGGACAGCACTGCAGAAATAGTAAATGTGGACAAAGGTGACAACTCGGCAAGGTAAATGCCCTCCGGGAGAACTTGCGAGGACACGCTGAAGTTGAGTACGGGAATGTAGGTAAGGTTGTTCTCGACGTGTACAATGTTATGAGGTAGGGCGATGCTGTGTTGTAGAGTGACGTCGGTGATGGGGTTGACAACGTAGTCGCCGTCAGGAAGGGAGGGAAAAGGTGACATGGGCACGTATACTGCCGCCTCGGGAGGTAGGCAAGTAAATGTACTGGAGCGGAGGCGAGGCTGGGAATGGTCAGCACTAGGGTCGTGAACACAATGGGGCAGGGCTAGGCGCAGAAGTCCGGAGGAACAGTCGATGAGAGCGGAATGGGCTGTTAAAAAGTCTAGGCCTAAAATGACGTCTTGAGGACAAGTAGTAAGGACGGCGAATAGCACAGGTACGTGCTGGCCGGCGATGCTAACGCGCGCAGTGCACATTCCGATGATGGCAGCAGTGTTTCTGTCAGCAACTCGAACTGTAGAGGTGTTAGCGGGCGTAAGAACTTTTTTGAGGCGCTGGCGGAACGACGAACTAAGGACTGAAATATGGGCTCCAGTGTCAATGAGAGCGGGCACAGGGACTCTATCTACGAGGACATTGATCAGGTTGCGGCGTGGTGCGATGGTCGAGACACAGTTGGCTGTCCGGGTCGGTAACGCAGCGTCACGTCCGGGCACTGCGTCGCCTAGTTTCCCGAGTAGGGGTCTTGGTACGTTGGGGACAAGCTGCGGCGAGGAGTAGGTGATCGGGAACGGTGGGCCTGTGGCGATGGCGAACGGCTAGGACGACGGACTTGCTCAATGTTTTCGGCACGATGCTGTGCTGGGGGGACAGAAACGCGCCGCGGTGCATAATAGTCATGGCGGACAGGGCTGTAGTAGGGGTGAGAGGGAGGAGCCGGGCGGCTGCGACAATAGCGGGACGTATGGCCAGCCCGACAACAGACGAAGCAAATAGGCCTGTTGTCAGACGTGCGCCACTCCGCAGGATTGCGGGTGGTGTAGCGCGGTGTGTAGGGCGGTGTGTAGGGCGGGGTTGTCGTAGCAGCAGCAACCACTGGTATTGGCTGTGGTGCAGGGGGTGGCGTGGTAGGATTGCAAACGAGGCCCACATTCGCGAATTCTTGGCGGACAACAGCCTGTATCATAGCTATTGTTGCCTCTGCAGGAGGTGTTGTAAGTGGAACAGGAGTCAAGGCCTCGATTTCCCTGCGGACGATGGTAGTGAGGTTATTCTGACTTGAAGGCTGCTGCAAAGTGGGCAGATCGTCGCATGAGGATGTAGTCGCCGTGTTGGGAAGGCGCGCAAACCGATGGACGATGCGGCGCTGCTTCGCCTGTTCGAAACGGCGACACACTTGCAGGACTGAGTCCACCGTAGAGCAGTCTTTGCAGATAAGTATATGGAATGCGTCATCGGCGATACCCTTAAGTATATGACCTACTTTGTCAGCTTCGGTCATGGAGGTGTTTACCTTTCGACAGAGGGCGAGGACGTCCTGTATGTAGGCAAGGTAAGATTCGGTTGACGATTGAGCGCGAGTAGCCAGGTCGTTTTTGGCTGCGAGAGCTCGCCCAATTGGCTTGCCGAACAAGTCCTTAAGTTTTTGCTTGCAGATGTCCCAAGTAGGCATCTCCTGTTCGTGGTTGGTAAACCAGGTCTTCGCAGTTCCCGCGAGATAAAAGATGATGTTTGCGAGCATTATGCTAGCATCCCAACGGTTATTCTTGCCGCACCTTTCGTATTCGTCGAGCCAATCTTCAACATCCGTCTTGTCTTCGCCGTTAAAAATAGGCGGATGGCGGATTTTGGTTAAGACCATGTGGGCAGCTGGAGTGTCCGGAGCGGGAGATGTGTCCTGGGAAGCCATGCTTACTGTGGCAGTCGGTGGTGTGAGTTCGGGGAGATGGCGTCCACTGCGCAAATCCAGGTTTCTGGCGCAGAAATACGAGGAGCTGTGGCCAGGGGGATCGAAAGCACCTCCACCAAGATGTTACGGGGTAGTTCCGCTTGGGATTGCAGAGAGCGGACACGGAAAACAGGGCTTTAAAACCACAGGCGTTTACTGCAGGCACCAGCCGACACTGCTCGACCGTCGTCTTCTTCACAAAAACTCAAGAGCTTCTTCTTCCTTGCTTATGCATGCACCGCCTAATGTAACAGTATTAATGGATCCTTGTCACCATGTCAGCCTTGGTGCACATGATTGACACGACTGAATCTTCAAACAACAACATTTAATGAAGGATTGAACTGGATTACATGGCAATCTCAATGAATGCCTTGCGGCACGAACACTCCACTCGCTCTCTCGCGCCTCCCCGCGGAGACGATGCTAGGGTGCGGACGCTTCCTGTTGCTTCCTCCGCTTGTCAATAGGTGATGCGCGTTCCATACCTGCAGAGATTGCCAAGATGGCACGGTTGAAGAGTTGGGCCGGCTGTTAGGCCTAGCCCTAGGAAGCCAAATACCCTTTATTTCCACCAGCATCTATATAGGGCTGAACAAGTGCCCTCTACATCTCCCCTTCCCGACATACTGACCCCCATCATGCACACGACACTACTCACTGTCCTGTAGCATCACAGGTTCAGTTTGCGTCCTGACATGTCGACCGGATCGTGTAGTGCGCCCAGGTGGTGACTAAGAAGAGGGGAGAGCGTCCAGGACTTTTTCTGGCGAAGACTGTAGCGTCTCGCGATGAGGTGAGGGACCGTGCAACCCTCGAGGTGGTGTAGAAGCAGGGCTGCTGTCACGTGCACTCGTCGAAGTCACCAGCGTGCTTGAACTCTGAGGTTCAGTGCTTGTGCCCGAGGATGCCCCTGATGCTGCTTGTGTTTGAGTAGACAAGGTCGAGTGGTCGTTGTCATTCCAAACAAGCTCTGTCCACTGTGGAACAGAAATGTCATCGACAGAAGGCATCAAATGAATCCTGTTGCGGACTAAAACCTTAGTCGGAGTCTCCACCACATAGGAGCTCGGTCAGACTGCGGGACTAAGTACAGCTGCAGGAGTTTTTACATCTCGGACCCGAACACGTTCTCCAGTTTCTGGATCTCTCTGACGACTGACTGCATGTCCTTTGTCATATTGCTTCTTCTGAAGCTGGCATGCCTGCTTATCCTTGCAGTGGAAAGTCGTAGATGACGGCAATTTGAGTCTCAACTGGCACTTAGCCATTGGCAACCTTGTTCTCAATCTTCTACCTAACAACAGCTGCGCTGGGATGTACCCAGTGGCACCCGGAGTATTACGATAGGCCAACAATCTCAGAAATGGATCTGAAGATTTGAAGTTGTGTTTGATGGTGTGAACCATTCGCTCAACTTCACTGTTCGATTGCGGTTAATTAGGGCTTGACGTTCTATGTTCGAAACCATACTGACCCGCAAAGCAGGAAAACAGCTTTCAAGTGAACTGAGGTCCATTGTCGCTTCTTACTAGCTGTGGGATGCCGAACCGAGCAAAGATGCTTTTGATGGCATTTATAACGTCAACAGAAGTAGTATTCTTCAGGTGAATGACATCTGGATATCTCGAGCAATAGTCAACTACCAACAGATAATCATGACCTCTGTGCTTGAACAAATCTATGCCGACCTCCTCCCATGGCATCAAAGGAGTTTTTGTAACCATAAGTGGCTCCTGACGAGGGATTCGTGTTGAAGCATGTTGTCAGCACTTGAGTACCTTGTCATGGATCTGTTGAGACATGCCAAACCACCAAACAGCTTCTTGCGCCCATTGACACATTCTGTTTATACCCTAGCGACCCTCATGGAGATGTTCTAATGTCACTTTTTAGAGAGAAGCAGGGATGACAAGTCTATGGTCCTTGAAGAGAATAGAATCTATGAGGGACAAATCACCTCTATACTCCCAATACTTTTTCATATCTTGGGGAAGCCGTTCCTTATGCGGCCAACCTTGAGTACAGTATTGAGCTAAAAGAGTACATTCTCCATCCTGTTGTTGATGGCTGCGAACGTCATCAAGACTGATTAGACGAGTTTCAGTGATGGCTAAAATTTGCAGCTGTAAGAATTTTTCGACCACATCCACTTGTTGGGGAGGTGGAGCTACTGGAGTGCAAGACGGCGTGTCTGCAGTAGCAAGCTGCTTGCCAGGAACATAAACAACTCGGAACTGATATCGCATCAGTTTGATACGGAACCTCTGAATCCTTGGAGGCATCGTGTCAAGATCTGATTTCCTTAGAAGAGTTACCATAGGTTCATGATCCGTTTCCACAATAAATGAGATATCACGAATAAACTGGTCAAAGCGGCGAATTGCCCATGTCACTGCTAGAGCCTCTTTTTCGGTCTGGCTGTAGAGTTTTTCTGTCTCTGACAGCACGAGATGCAAATGCTACAGGACGTAGCTTGCCAGTGGGCTGTTCTTGCAAAAGAACTCTGCCAATGCCAAAAGAACTGGCATCACATGACAGAGTTGTGTTGTAGCTTGGATGATACTTAGCTACACACAGTGAAGACGTGAACATTGACTTGACCTTGTTGAAAGCTGACTCTTGCATAGGGCCCCAGTACCAGTCGCTATGCTTATTTAGGAGTTCTCTGATTGGTGCTGTAGCCTGTGACAGGTTTGGAAGGAAGGTACTAATGTGATTCACCATACCAAGAAACCGGCGAACACTGTGAACATCTGTCAGAGAGTTGGTAAAGAACAGATAGCATCAAGCGTGTCAGGACTCGGAGAAATACCGTTTTAACTCACAACTACGCCTAGGAATTCTATTTGCCGTTGTCCAAAACAACGTTTGTTTCTGTTAAGCTTTACACCTGCTTTGCTTAAACGATCCAGAACTTCAGATAACTTCTGGTCATGTTCCTCTTTATCTTTCCCAAAAACCAGAATGTCATCAACCATATTGACAATGTTAGATTGGCCTTCCAAGATTCTAGCCATTTCCCTTTAAAAGAATTCCGGAGCAGATATTATTCCAAACGGTAAACGACAGTAGCATAATGACCAAAAGGCGTGATGAATGTGGTGAATTCCTGACAATTTTCCGAAAGACGGATTTGATGCAATCCAGCAGTGGTGTCCAGCTTTGAGAAAACTTTCGCATTACCTAGAACCCATTCGACCGTAGGTAAAACATGCCTTTCCCTGAGAACCTCATTGTTAAGTTTGGTCAGATCCACACAGAGGCGGTATCCGCATGAAACTTTAGGAACCACCACCAAGCCAGCACACCATGCCGTAGGCTTGTAAATCCGCCTAATAATTCCCAGTCTTTCAAGCAAGTCAAATTCATCTTTAACCACGTTATGGAGGGGCAGGGGAATCCTACGTGGAACATTCGGAGCAAAATGTACAGAATTTGGTTTTAGTCGGATAGTGTACTCCGCACCAAAAGTCCCTAAGCCTTCAAAGATTTCCTGTGTCGACAACTGAGGAGGAGAATGAGAAGGAGGAGCGTGACTTACTTGCGAACGTGCCAGCGCATTAACGAAATGAACAACTCCAAGAGCTGTGATGGCTGGGTAGCCCAGAAGTGGCGTCGACTGCGATGGCAGGACTCTGCTGCGAAGTGCGGCCCTTCCATTGGAGAGTAGCTGAAAATTGACCAGCAACCCTCAGCTGCCGGTTGTCTGTCCTGGTAAGACAACCCTCCGGCGCGCCCAGCGGCGACAGAATGCCTGGAAAGGTGTCGAACACAACACTCAGTTCTGCACCAGAGTCCACTTTAAATTCAAGAGGAAGTCCGTTGGCCTTGACGCACACGAACTTGGCGTTCTCCGTCTGCTCCTTCTTGATAGGATGCACAGAAACGGAGTGCGAGTGTCTTGCAGATGAGCATTGCTTGGCGACACAGACGCTCCCAAAATTACTTTTTTTTTTTTTGTAGAACCTGCATACAGCGTTTCGCGCAAGGCAGGTATGGTATGACTTCCACTAAACTTTTTGAGAGGTCACGTAGGGGGTTGTTTTAAGCCCCCTACTTGCGTTTTAAATATCTCCGCTGTTGGCAACAGAAGCAGAACCACAGAAACCAAATGTGGATGAATGTGTTTGAGGCACCGTAATAGAACACAGTAGATTCTACTTGCAGTACAGTTACCACGCACTACTGTCACTTTCTGTGGTTGTCAGAGGAGTCTTCCTCGGCTGGTCCAGAAATCTTGGGCAGTTTCCTGTAAATGACAAGAATGAGTTTTTTATAACTCATACTGAAAATACTGAGAAGAAAAGCACACAGGTTGCATTTACCCTGCAGTGACCTGCCCTGCAAGCTGACTGTGCCCCACCTCATAACCTGAAAATCTTTTACAAATAGGCTATCCTTGGGGCGCAGCTGTGTACGCCTCCATGCGTCGGCTGGTACAAGGAGGCCATCACCTGAGTCCACCCAAAAGGAAAGGCATGAGTGCACTTTAAAAATGAGATTCAGATGCAGCTGGCAAAGTGTTGCTTGTGGGGCAGCTAATTTCCAATCTTCTAAGGCAGGGATTCTCAAACTGGGTTCCGCGGAACACAGGGGTTCCACGGGCTGTCTTCTTGTGTTCCGCGAGAACCCTCACCGTCCCTGACCCGGCAGCTGATATGAGACTGGCTCTGAGTGCTACTGAGCCACGCTTTGACTTGCTCTCAAAAGGGAAGCAGTACCACCCATCACATTAGTATTTGTATTAATCTGTGCAATAAACATTTAACTTTTGCAACTCTCTCTTTGCAAAAATGCACTCGACAACATTGCTGGTAAGTAAAAGCGGGGAAGTGGGGGGGGGGGGGTTCCCTGGAACTTATTGAAGGCTTTTGGGGTTCCTCCAACCAAAAAAGTTTGAGAACCCCTGTTCTAAGGCAAAAAGTATTCTGCACAAAATTCTTTATATAAACTCTAGGTGCCTTGTCTTGTCGGTGTGTTTTCAGGCACTTCAGGCAAATGCGCAGTTCCAGTTTCCGAAGCACATTGTCGGCACGGTGCGCTACCTGTGTGCTGGTGTTTGAAGTGCACTTTTCTTTTTGGTAGAAGTGTGGGGAGGCCGTCCTTGTCATTTTTTTTTCTTTTTGGTGACTGGAATGCAGCAGACAGAAGCAAGAATTTTGCTCCAATATCTTAAAAGAAAATAAATGGCAGGCACATGCAGGTGCAGAATTATACACCTCCAGGGGCACATTCTCTTCACTGTCAGACTCGTCTGTGTTAATGATGCGCTGCACCCTGACTGGGCGAGCCGTTTTCTTCTGCCGCACATAATCTGCAGAGTCTGAAAAGAAAGTTAAGTTGGAGTGCCCCACTAGGAACGAATGCATAATAATAGGTCAACCACACATATTAGTGACCCAAACTTCATGCAGGATATTGTGTAAATGCAGCCAGGGTTCAGTACATATTTTATTCTGTGCTGCGTTGACTGCTTGTAATGAACAAGTCGAGGCACCTCGTAAGCACCTCGTAAAGGCCAACTGCATAAAGACCTTCTGCCCAAAATATTTTTAAGGGGAGCTTTCTGGCAAAAATTAATTTCCTAGTTATAATACAGCAGGTAAAGTTGAAAGTGAGGCGTGACAGTTAGTAGGCAACACATCAAAAAGATCAGACGGAGTTGTAATGGGCAGGTGCGGCCAAAATGCAGAGCACACTTCTTCACTTGGAACTTTTTTTGCGAGTCCTGTAGACAAAAAATATGAATGTTTATTTTTCCACACGAGTGCACCAGCAGCATTTCCTGTGGAATACGAGTGAGAGGATAGAGCTTCATCGCCGAAGCATGCTGTGCTACATATGCGGCACGTGTATAAAGGGACTCCCCGTTTTCTACAGCATTTGCGCAGCTGCTTTCGGAGAATTTCGCTGTTTGCATGCTATCCAGTTTTAGCACAGGCATTCCGAATTTCTTGGGCACATCATGTAACTGAAATGATTTTTTCCATCGCCAGTTTGGACTCTCTGAAGAGTCATTCCTGCTAAGTATCAGCCCCAATCCCTGCAATGCTACTGACATCGTTCCATTTCGGTGGTTGGGGCATGGTTCGTTGTTTTGTCCCATTTAGTGGTTATGGTGCTGAATGGGGAGTTTATGCAATGTCACTTGGATGCAGGATTACTTCTTTCATTCTCACTGCAAGTGTGCTTTTTTAAATCGAATTATTTCAATGATTGCTATCGATCACATTGCTCAGAGTTGCATAACCATTGCCGCACACATGTTCAAATGCAGCTCCCAGCATTCCTTGCTGTGGATGTCTGCGATGGCTGTCTGGCTGAGTTAGAACCGAAACTGGACACTACAGAGTGTACTGCATCGTGGCTTAGCACACTAGAATACATAGTTAGCAAATTGTGAATGAAGTGAAGCCAAAGGTTCTTTTTGACCATAACGCTGCACTTTAATTGGTGAAGCTGAAGGCGTTTTGTCCCCTCGTTGTTGTTAAACTGGTGTCTAAAGTTCACCAAAGTTGCTGAGTGCATGCGTACCAGTGTTACGGGAAACCTTTTGGCAGTTTGCATTGTGCGACTTGACAGACTCGCAACTTGCGGATTTGCAGTAACAGCTTCGAAGCTGTCTTACTTTTTAACTGTAGAGCATGTACTCTGCAGCTCTGGTTTTGCTCCACAGATTTGAGGAATGGATTAAAAGGTGTTGCATAAATCAGGTCAGGGTGTGTCAGGCATGGGGCCAAAATTTTTTAATGACATCATATGACAGTCTGTTTCTCCACAGCTTGTACCTTTCGCAGAGTCAAATTGCTACCATTTTGTCTTGACTTCAACCAGAGGTGTACAAATTTATTAGATAATACTTCATGACTGATTTTACACATAGGAGAGTTGTTTTAATGCAAAGCTGGTATTTTCAATCTATGTTACACTTGCTTTTAATTAGAGCACATTAGCATTGGGTGCAATCTTTTCAGTAGGAGTGTGTGAATTGCATTAGAAAGACCTTTTGAGGGCACTTGTCTAGGAGAGCAAGCCTGAAAGAGAGCATAGAGTATGGCAAGAATGCATTTATTAAGGCATAAATCTGCCTTAGAGCACACTCCTTTATTTGTTTCCCTTGTTTCTGTCAAGTGCAGTGTCACGAAACATGTGAAGTCATTGAATTAGGAAGCCTTTATTGTATGCATGAGCTGTGTGCAAGCTTCTGGACCATCCTGTGGCCCGAGATGTTGCTGGTTCCATTTATCATTCAAACATGCGCTTTTCTAAGCAGTGGACTGCTTATTGGGGCTTGGTAAATGTTGAGGCAGAATTGAATTGATTGTAGCGCCAAATTTTGTGTCTGTGCCTTGTAAGCGACATTGCACAAGTACGAACTGGTGCCTGCGAATGTTTGTTTGGTTTAGTGAAGCTGTGTGACGGAGTTTTTCCATCCCACTAGTTTTGTACAGTGTGGTAGCCGTGCAGTGCATGACACAATAATTCTACCTTCGTGTGTGTACACTGATTTAACATTACCGTATTTAAGCACCTTTTTTGTTTGTGATTTTTTATTCTCCATGTTTGGCAGAATAATTGAGATGAAAACATTTCCATATTTATAATTTTAGTATGTTTACTTTTATTATCATGTTAGCTACCTTTTTGTCGTTTCGCATGACTATCCATTATATTTCAAATTGCTTTTTGGAATAATATTTTGTGTATATGTGTGTATATGGATTGCAATGCCTCCTTACCGCAGTATGTGTTTTTTTAAATGCTGCATTTTTATTTTTTTTACTCAAGTGCTTTACGAAAAATCCAGTCTATGGATCACAAACCTTTAACTTTTTATAGGTGGTTTAGAATAGATCTTTCTTTCAAGTGCATATTCCTATGGCCTCAATTATTTGTACTAAACGAACATCTCTTGGTCATAACGTTTCTTAAATTATACAATCTTGTGCAGTGCAGTGGTCATTCAAGTCCGGTGTGAAAGCGATGCTCCAAAGATTTTCCGGAATTTCATATGGTCCAAAACAATGTTAATATGTTGACTTTGTAGTTTGGTGTCTCTGTCCAGTATAGTGCAAGCCCACTAGTATGGTGCAGTGTTCTCTATTAGTGCATATAATGGGCAAGCGTTTTGGTTGAAACATCGATTAGGAACGCAGAAACAGGTTTGGTTGAAACAAACTTTTTTTGATCATTCTTGTACTTTACAGATGTTAGGAAAAAATAACATGAAAACAAGATGGAGATGCTTTTTATGTACATTGGAAAATGGCAGAATGTCTGCATAGATGTGGAATGTTGACAAAGGAGACAATCAGTGAACAATGTAACAGTTGTAACCTGTGTAAACAACTATGTACACGAGATCCAGGTAACGCAGTATTCTTTTATGTTGGGCTGTGTATGGTGGACTGATTGGATCTCTCAACCTGGTGAGGTGTTTCTTGTGGGAGAGCATTTTCATATCTAGGAATCTTGATGACGACGATCTCCTTAATAAAGTGGGGCGAGTCTACTTTAGGTATCTCCATTGTTGGGGGCTGACATATGCTGACCACATTTCCTTTCGTTGCACACATCAAGCATGTAGTCCTTGAGTACAGAACACTAGACAAGGCCTTTGGCCCATCTTTTTGTCAAGCGATGTTGTAGTGCTGTTCATGGCAAGAAGGAAACTATCTGCAAGCTTGATTTTGCCAACGCGGGTTGCATGTTAGCACTTGGACTGACATCAGGATCATTGCTTCGCTAGAAGTTGGCGTATCAGCGGCCTTTCAAGTCTTGCACCGGGCTGATAACAGATGCTGCATCTTTTGGTTGGTTACCCAGAGGCCGAAGTTTTCGGAAGGGGATGGTGTCGCTTCGCATTCCTGAGGGAAACGGGCCGTACGGCGCACCCATGCGAGCTGTGCGCGAGGACACTAGAATGCGCAGCACCTCATGGCATCATGCTAGCTCTGGTCTGAGAGCGTCGTTAAATGGCTGGATGGGCGTAACGTTTGTGACGAATATGTCCCTCGGAGTCGGCTGTGCGTGAGGTAGATAGCGACAGTTACTGCGCGTATTGTCCATTGCTCACTGTCACAGTCGATCACCGGTGGTCCAAGGAACAGCCATTGCCGCGGAGGCGAGCTCAGGACGAGTATCTTTGGAGGCAGGTAGTGGCAGGGGGCGTTTGACTTGTATCAACCCAGGTCGCTGCATAGCTGTTCGGCCGAGGCGTTCCTGGGCGTGATCTTGATGCGGAAGGGTCGGGGTACGTGCGATACACTCATCTGGCCGTCCATAGAAGGCGGCTCTTCACCGTCGGGCAGTTCGAGCTTGTATCGCTGAAGCAGGTTGGTAAGGAAGAGGAAGACTTCAGCCTGCGTCAGGTGGTCGCCCAGGCACATGCGTCGACCTGCGCAATAAAGATCTGTTCAGGATACCGGCAAAACTGCGGCAGATTAAGTGCCTGTAGTCTAAAAAAAGGATTGTTATTCCTCTCACAAAATGCGAAGCGTTGTCCAAACGGTGTTGTGCAGGCTGTTCGCAAAGCCTTAGCGGGAACTGCGTGCTCGTCTGAGAGCCGGCGAGAGTAGGCGGCACCAGGCGCATGCGCGGAAAGAGCCGCCGGCCGTGCTTTATCGCCATGCAATTCTTCCCGGCTGTCATGGCGGCAGCGCTTCTCCAAGCGCGGCGGTCACGCGCCAGCAGTTTTGAAACGGTCTGTACGTGAATGTGCAACAAGCGTCTCTGTGCCCCAGCGACCTTTCTTCTGCGAACAGGAGTGTTGTGCATGCGGCAAAGATGGCGAGCAGCCCTTACCCCCACCGCCCTCCTCGAGATAGTCGCTTCTGTAAAAAGTACTCTTTTTTTTTTTTTTTACACTCTGCACCTATAAAACAAGCCCTTGCAGAAAAAAAAAGATCCTGCGTTGGTCATTGCGTGCCAGAACACGCTCTGAAGACAAAGTCGCGATAAGAAGACACTGAAGTTGTTCGTTGCTTATCTTATCTTCATTTTATAAAATCTTCAATAGCCCCATGCGCACCGTACCTTATTTCTTTCTGCCCCAGCACGCATATCACTCTGCACCAGTCATTGTCATGTGGCCCGTCCACTCTCGCGCACAGCTGCAGACTGGAACGGCCTTCCAAGCGACATTGCCACCACCACCTGCTCATCTAATTTCAATGACTGTGTAAAAAATTATGTACAATTATAAGAATGTTTTTCATTATTAGTTTCCACCCCTTATGTAATACCCCTGTCAGGGGCCTTTAAGGAAATAAAATGAAATGAAACTAAAAAGGTGAACACATGGGCAGGTTCTTGTTCCGTTTCCTGACAGGTGCCTATATCGGACGTGTAAGCTCATTTTCATGGCCCTGTCATCTCTTGTGTATTCAGTCTTGGGCATGCTCCTTTGCTAAACCTTTGTTTATCTATAAAGGTTCTGCCTTATCTTTTCTTTGCCAGAAATGTGGATGGAAAACACACGGTGATGCTGCCAGACACTAGTGGTGCTGTTCGCTGCATGCGTGAAGTTGCATTTACTGTTCTTCTAAATGCATTTACTTTGTGTTAAAACGGTGGGCACAGAGCTGTGGCATGTGCCTAATTCTAAGCAGCGGAAGTCGGTCGGCAGTACTATCGACAGGCTTCTAATTTTGCAATACGCGACCATGGCGGCGGCTGTGGGTGCAGTCGGCCACAAAAGTTTACAGGATGCGGCTCCTCGGAAAAAAAATATAATGTAGCACTGCCTCGCGACACAGCCACTTGGAATGTTAATTACCAACTAATGAAACGTACGTTCCCACGCACATGCACACATTTCATGTGATCGGCATGCGTGACTGCCCGCAAAATACCGTAAAGCTACCGTAAAATACCGAGCAAGTGCCACCTGATATTTGAAGGTATTCCCGCGAAATATTTAGGGATGACCGTTTGTTAGGTCCAGACATCAGAATCCACGTGGTGGGCGGACCCTCGCTTGGTCCGAATATAGTACGACGACCGGTTTTAAATTCCAAATGGCTGCTATCGGAAAAAGGGGAGGGGGGGGGGGGAGGCGTTAACGCAGAAATGTCAGAAGAAGAATTCGAACAGTCTGTTAGGACGCTGTCTTGGCAGCGCTCGTCCAATCTGTTTGTCCCAGTCTATTGCGCTAGTTGTTTTAATCAATGAATTGGTTAGGAGACATGAAAAACCGGGTGATTAAGCGCGGCTAATCTTCATCACTGAATCGGTGGAACGACCCTCCCTCTGCGATAAGCGTCGCGGAGAGAGCGAACAATGAGCGTGTGATGTATCTGTCTTTGCAGTGTTTTTTTTTTTAATTTCTCCCGAACCTGCGACATAATTGCACAGGTGTTTGCTCGGTACTGTAGGAAAATTCAAAATCTCAAGTAAAAGGGTGGTGAGCGCTTACTCGAACATGAGCGGATGCTCAGTATTTTATGTAGTCGGTTCATTATTGCACGAGGTCAAAACTGCGCTAAAATGGACGCGGACGAACGGAGAAATTTATATACGGCACTGGCAGACATTCAGGCTTAGAACCCTTTATAAAGTTGTTGGCTTCATCCCTCCAAGCAGCAGATAGGGGGATAAAGTCATGCTTTCCGTAAAAGCCCCTGTGAACGTGCATAGTATCTGTAGACAGCCCAAGCGAACAACGGGCGAAACAAGCAAGAAACTACCGTTCTGTGTTCGATATAGCCGGACGAATGCTTAGACTGTGCCACCGTGAATGGTTTCAGCTGCATATAATTGTTAACTCACCGACTGAGAAGGGCATGAAGCAATCTGGCTTGTGCACGCGTCCGTCCACCAGGAAGCGCTCCGGCCGAAATTCTTCCGGATCCTCCCACAGATCAGCATCCATGTGGATGGCCCACAGGTTGGAAATGACGTGCGTTCCCGCCGGGATGAGATAGCCGGCCAACTCCGCGTCGCTGCACATGTACACACCCGCCTTAGGCCTCGTCTGCGTCCTTGTTTATTAGACCAAGCAGTTTTTCCTTGTTATACAACAGAGGCTGGCTTATTGCGCACAGGCGAAGTGAATAAATCTGTTCCTGGACAAGACCTGGACAAGAAAAGTACTAACTTAGGCTGTTCAGTTATGATCCGCTGATCTGAGCTGCGCGAAACACAGGGAAAAGTGTGTAGACGGCAAGAGCCAGCTCTCGTGTTGTCTGCTGGTTGACATCCCTGTCTCGCACTTATCACGGTGGCATCTAGGGAGCTTAATCGCTCCGCCAGGTGTGTGATTCTCCTTCAGGCACGCCATCATGTGAGACCTCTTTCACAACCACGTCACAGGGGCATGGTCCAAACTCCACGCACAACAGTCGTCGGCGGCATCGACAAAAACTCAGGTCTATTGAGCACTGTTACACATTTTCGAACGTCTTGCTAAGTGTTTTATGTGCGGCTTAGTGAAACACGGGGTCGACCGCAGCCACCTTGCTTGCCGTCGTGCAACAGCGTCCGCTTCCGATCACAGACAGTGAACTTGATCTTTTCTGTCCCTGGTAACATTTATATGTGTTGGTAGTACTAAATGGAAAGACTTGCTGCTTTTGCACCTCGCTACCGCTCTGTTGCCCCGCTCCCACTCCTTCGACTCTCGTGTTCTTTTTTATAATTTTTTCAAAGCATACTCGTCGCTAAATATGCCGTACGAAGTTTCTCCGGGCTCACCAGGTTGTGGCATGGGTGTTTCCAAGCGCTATGACGTTGGCGCGTCGCAGCACCTCGAGGATGGTGGCCTGAGCGTAAGGTAGGTCGGGCAGGTCTGCCATGCTGACGGGCCTGCCGTCTCCGTACGCAAGGTGGGCGTCCATCTCTTCCTGGAAGCGCCTCTGTACGTGAGGATACCGCACCAGAAAGAGGATGGCCCACTCGAGCGACGAGGTCACGGGCAGGCCGGCGCTGAATATGTCCACCAGGACTTGCACCAACTGTTCCTCTGCGGGCCGCCACACGGGAAAGGAAAGAGAATACTACTGTGAGGGGCAGCTGTCGACACGAAGGTGACTTGTATACTGGTGGAAGACTCACAAGTACTATGCACAGTGCAATGGGTGGCATGGCTGCTCGGCGCCGACCCTTATAGCAGTCTTTGTTGAGGCTTTCCCAGGGGCCGTCGCATAACGCATGCAATAAAAAGATGGCTACCACGTGTTTTGGAAAGGAAGAAACAGCGCACGAACAGGACGAAATGAAGGGAAGAAGAAAGTGTGGTGCTGCTCTTCAGCAGAGGACGACAACAGCGTTGGCGTCAAAGTAGACGCCATCGAAGGAATTAACCGCGGACGCGAAAAACAAAGATAACTGAAGAACAAATGTGGGGAAAATGAGCGGCTCATTTTGAAACACATATGGGGGAAGCCAGGGGTCATTAAAACCAAGGAAAGCAGAGCGGAATGTTTTTTTTTTTTTTGAATTTCAATCTGCGGTGTCGATAAATGGCAAATTTGTGGTGTAATGATTTTTTAACTGAAAGATAACCTATTAGAAAGCAGAATAAAGGTCAATTATAAGCCGCTGATGATGGGATCCGAACCCGCGACGCACTTTCTTGTCCTCGGCCATGTTTGGATCCGCCCTTCTGAACAGTCATGTCATGTCCTCATAATACATTGCGACGCTCTCATTGGGTCGCTGGTTCCATGACTGCAGTGCCGACTCAGCTCGTTCCCGACGGTCGGTGTTGACGCAGGTCGCCAGCAACTGGCTACGGAACCGTTCCCAAGAAGGAAACGTTGTCTCGTGGTTCTCATACCACGTCCGTCGTCAGGAGCGAAGTAAACATTGTGGAGCTTCCGCTCCGCATCCCAGCCGTTGTACCTCGCAACGCGCTCGAACTGGTCAAGCCGGTCATCCGCGTCCTCAAACACTTCGCCATGGAAGGTCGGCGGCGTTCGCGGCTGGAGGACCAGGAAATGAGCAGCTGAGTTTCCATTGTCAGCCATAGCTGCCGTGTCTCCGCCGCTAGCCATAGGTGCCGCGTCAGTCCTGCGCGTCGCGGCTGGAGCCCTGGTCTTAGGGAATAACAGGCCGAACTCTGGTGCGTATATTCTTCCACCGTGCTCTGGTGACTGACCTTGGAGTCGGCGGCTCGCACTGCGATGAATCGGAGTCAAATCCGTGTTCATACACAGCCTTCGGGGCACGTAGATGTTGGAAAGTACCCAGCAGGCCTCCACCAAAAATGTAACGAGGACAGGACCGGCACAGATCACAGTTTCAGCGAAGTTCAGCGCACAGCAGAGAACTCACAAGATTGCTGTCCGAACCACACACACACTTCGTCTTCGTCCACCGACACACGCACACTTCGTCTTCATCGTCGGCGCGCTCCCATTAATTTTTCGTTTATCAGCGCTACAGTTTTAAAGACAGAATAAAAACATTCCGCTTCGCTTTCCTTGGTTTTAAAGACTGTTGACTTCCTGCAAATAGCAACGGAGTTCCTTATCACTCTCAAAGCGGGGTCATCGCGTTTTAGAAGTCATCATTAACCACGCATCCAAGCATCGAATTTTCTTGAAATAAAACCTTCACGTCCTGCTACTTGCCTTTCAGTTTGCCAGTTCGCGTTGCATTTGACGCTAGCAGTAGAATAAATGTACGGCAGAAGGAAGGCACTGCGTTTTGCTCCTTTCGTGGCTTTGTGCGCGCTCTTTCTTCGAATCCAAATGGTGCACCAACCCGCCCACATGAACACGTTTCTCCTGTAGAATGCATTTCAGTGGCTAGAGCGGAATTGAGCCAGATGTACTACGAAACGGAGAAGGGCGCTATTCTGCACTAGTCGGCGATCAGGCTAAGGAACCGAGCGCGGGAGGCCAGTGCCCCCTCGAAAGAAAAGCATACCTGGGCACCAATAGACGTGGCTCAATCACACTCACGGCCTCTAGCACTTCCATCGACTCATTCACACTCACATTCATGACCACTCACACTCATACTCATGACTACTCACAACCACTCACTCAACACTCATGACCACTCGCACTCACAACCACTGTCACACTCTCACTCATGTTCACTCACAACCACTCGCACTCATGTCCACTCACACTCACCACTCATGTCCACTCGCACTCACAACCACTCACACATGTCCACTCGCACTCACAACCACTCAGTCACACTCATGATCACTCGCACTCACAACCACTCACATCATGTCCACTCGCAATCACAACCATCGACTCGGACTCATGACCACTCGCACTCACAACCACTCACACTCATGTTCACTCGCACTCACAACCACTCACTCGCGCTCACAACCACTCACACTCACGTCTACTCGCACTCACACTCACGACCACCGACACTCCTTCCACTCACTCGCACTCACACTCGTGACCACCCACACTCGCATCCACTCACTCGCACTCATAGACGTGAGTGTGTCGACCTATGAAGAAAAGGCCTCTGCACTCCTCCTGTGACGTCACGCTCATTGCCCGGTTGACCATATCACGGTGTGAATTTAGAAAGCGAAGTCGCTTCGGCCGTCGCCTCTTGCGCTTTGTTCTAAATGCATGCCGTGGTATAGTCACCGGGCAATGCGCGTGACGTCACAGGAGGAGTGCAGAGGTCTTTTCTTTCTTCTAGTAGGCAATCCGGAAACGCGAACCACCGGATACACGAAGACTGCGGCCGCAGTGGCATATTTCCTCACCGGAGAAGAACGTGTCCTCCGGCTGGATGCCCCTGGCCTTGTCCCTTCGCAGCTGGACGAGGTACGCGTCCACGATGTCGCGCACGGTGCCCTCGACGTAGGACGAGCGGTGCGCGTCGGTGATGCGCTGGAAGTACTCGGCCGTCTTGCACCGGTTGCGCTTGATGCGCAGGTAGGCCCAGTTGGAGCCCGGGATGTAGCGCAGCGCCGGAATGAAGTTTACTGGCGCGGCGAGCGTGAGTAGCCGGAAGCCCTCCTCGAAGAGCGCGAGCAGCTGCTCGAACTTGGCGTCGCGCGACGAGTACGTGACGCTCATGAGGAACGAACCGAGGATGTTGCTGACGGCGCGAGCGAGCGACTGGCGCACGTGCAGCGAGCTGCCTTCGAAGGGCCCAAGTGAGGACAGGAACTCGCCGATGTGCACCTGCGACGTTGCGGGTTACTCACCTGGAGGCGACTGCATGCTTACTTGCATGTACAGGGTCTCCACTCCTAGTTAGAACCCGCTAGCGTATGGCCGCACTCTTCAGAGCATGGAGGAAGGAAAGCTTCAGAGGGTCACCGCGTGCGACACAGTCGCTCATCGCAGCAAAGTGGCGCAGGAGAAGGTGTACCTGGACGTGGTGCTTCGCGTCATCTGCCACTTCGCTTCGATGCGCAGCCGTTTCGGACGCAGTGACCCTCCAAAGAGCACGGCCATGCGCTAGCGCGTTCTGACTAAGAGTGGACGACCCTGTACATGTATATCGAACAGCATGCAGAATGGTCAGTGCTCAAGAAAAATCACTTTGCACTGGGCCCCCTGCAGCGCGACACAAAATGATCTTTCAGCACAACACAAGGTCTGAGTCGTCCCTGAGCATTCTTAGCCAGCCAGTAGGGTTCTCTGAATTATATTTTCGTGTGCACTGCTCTGCCAGTCTATCTGCGAACCGTACAGTAAGTCGTTAACGGCAGTCCTGTCAATATGCTTTGGGATTGTGTACAGAAACCACTAAATTCTGCGTATGATTGCTCACAGACTTCTCGCGAGGTTTATCGTGGAGGCTGACACAACGGCATTGTATGGTATGTGTGGCACAAATGTCAAGATGCCATAGTTATTACAGCGGGAGCCTTTTTTTCTTTCGGACGTCAAAGGAAATGTTGACATCTGCAACGGCTAGCCCAGAGTGGATATTTGAATATGATATTTAGCCGCCATTGATTGCTCCCGTTTCCCGATACATGCATCATCGATCTCAACCTCCCAGCCGCCGCAGGAAACATGAGAGAGTTATAGCATAGAATAATCCGCGATCCGCTACCGTGATCCGCTTCCGCGGGCATCACTGAGTACGCGCTGATTGGTCCCGACGTGACAGGCGCGCGCGCAGATGACGGGCACGTGACGTCACCTGGCGCCCTTAGGGCGTTCTGCGCATGCGCGTTAGCGCCTCGGGAAACGGATCACGGTAGCGGATCGCGCTAAGCTATAACCCTCTATTATGATCACGCTTATTGCGGGAAAGTAAGGTAAGGCCGCTGTCACAAACGCGCTGCCTGAGAGCGGTGGACGTGACGTCATCGTAAGGGCGTCTAAATATAGCAGCCCACGAGGTGTACCTGCATCTTCTGCTCCAAGGCCACGCTGCCGGGCCTGCCGTGTCGAGGCACAAAGTCCCTGAACACACGGTGCAGGAATGCGCGCTGCTCACGCCAGAGTGCGCCCACCGAGGTCACGATTCCTGCGAGACGGAGTGGAAAAGGATCCATGAAGCTTCTGTAGGGGAGAAAATGGGCGCTGCAACACGGCGCAGTATAGCTTTGCGACTACGAAAAAAGCCGGGAGGACACATGTTATTTCCCGATAAGCGTAAGGTCATAGTAATGGAAACGAGCCGCCGTGGTTGGGTCCTGAAACCCAACCCCGCACCTTCTTCCTGGGAAGCTGCTCTAACCTGCACCAACCCGCAAGAACCCAACCGCCACACCCCGCATCAAGCGGGCCCTGGGGGCAAATGGGGCCCTGGACTGAGGGCTCCACTCAGGGAGAAAGAAACCAACACTTATTGTTGTTCTTACGAACGGTGGCATATAGCCACACTTGGGGATCAGCCAAGGATTTATTTATTTATTTAAGAATACTACTTGAGGGCCATTACAGGAGAGGCTTTTCTTTTAATTTTCGAGGAACAAAAATCTCAGGCACCAACAATACAAAAAAAAAATATATGTTCAGAGCGCCAATACAGGACCAGCAGAGAGAGAGAGAAGGAGAAAAGGCAGCACCAACAAAGTACACGTGAAACACTAACAAAGATGAGGGAAATCGTAGCAGCATGATCATTCGTCAATTCTCCCGTTACCTGTAGTACAATTCCAAAAGGCTCTCAAACTGAGATTTTGAGCTGCAGCAATGCATTCCCGAAGTCCGTTCCACATATTAAAACATGAAGGGGAAAAAAGAATTTTGTAAAATCATCTAGGTGGGTTGTGTAAGGCCACATTGCGGCACCATTGTTTAAACGCGCATTGCTGTTTAGAGGGAGGCGAATATATTTTCTTATTTATTCTTAGTTGATTCCTGGTGATTTGGAATTTCAACCGTCGTTTTTCTCGTCGTGTTTCGAGCAGTTCCAGGATCGCAACATTTAAGCATATCTGTTACAGAATCGGTCTTCCGATAACGCGAACAAACAAAACGCACTGCGGTTCTCTCAATTTTTTCGAGTCTACCTCACAAGTACTATCAGGAACGAATGAAACGCGAACAAGAAAATTGAAATGGCAGCACAAAAACACCTGGAGAGGAAGCACAAGCGAGGTTGAACAACACGTCAGAAGAGTCTTCGCGTCTTCAGAGTCAAAATAACCGGAGCTAGTTTTGAGTTTCGCGTGGCTAACAGCTTTGTATTTTGCTGTTTGTGCTTGAGTTCTCTTGTTCGCGTTTCATTTCTTGCCAATGGTACACTTGGTGGAGGCTCCAAACTGAGGAGGCATACTCCAAAAGCGGGCGGATAAATGTCTTGTACGCAATTAGCTTCAAAATTTTTGGTGCATGCTGTAATTTTTTTCTCAAATGCCATAGTTTGCGATAGGCTTCGAGCAGACCTCCTCTACATAGATGCGCTAGCACAGATCATTATGAATAATTACTGCTAAATACTTAAAGATACGTACATTCGACAGTGAGTTCTCACCAATTTTGTAATCAAAGCAAAGCTTGGTTTTCTTTCTCGTGATATAAGCAAACGTCGACTTAGAGTAATTAATTTTCATTCCCCATTTTACGTACCAGTCATAAGCATTGCAGGCATCGGTTGATTTTAATTTTATCAGTTGAATCTGTCACTCTAGAGTAAATTAGGCAATCGGCGGCAAAAAAGTTTTATTTTTATAGGTGATTCCACAACACTAGGAATGTTATTGATATAAGCCAAGAACAACGACCCTAATACTGACGCTTGTGGCACCCTAGAACAAACTTATAGTGACCTAGATATGCGGTTTCCAATGCGAACAGACTGTACATGGTCACTCGAGTAAGCTGCAATCCAGTTTACACTGTCTGAATCAGTACCTGCATTACTAAGTTTAAACAGCTGTTTACCATGTGGAGCCTTATCAAATGCCTTGGCGAAATATATGCAGATGACGTCAGTTTGTTCGCGGGCATCTAAAGCTACGCAGAAATCATGAACCGTTTCAATGGGTTGTGAAACTGGATGAACCACTTCGGAATCCATGTTGTGACGATCAGAAGAAGTTATTCACCTCCAGGAAGAGAATGATATGCTTTACCGTTGCATGCTCTATAACCTTGCAACTCACAGAAGTGAACGATATTGGACAATAGTTGGTAACCTGACTGCGACTGCCAGATTTAGAATCAGGAATTACAACAGCGCTGCGCCAATCTTGAGGTAGTGAGCAGGTTGCCAAGGGCTTTCGAAAGATTATTTTTAGGTAAAATGATGCGCATTCAGCATATCGCCGCAAGAATTCACTGGGGATCCCGTCTGGTCCGCTTGTTTTTCTTTTTTTATATCAAGCGGAAGCAGTTGCTGGATTATGCCGGTTGGTTGATTTCTAGAGGGCCCATTTCGAAAGCACCAAAATCATCGCACTCATCGTTTCCATGATCTGTTGTCTTTTTCGTAAACGCTGCCTGGAGGAACACATTGAAACGGTCGGCTATCTGCCTCTTTTCAGTGATCATTTCAAATCCACTTTTTATCTGGCCTATTTCTTCTTTTTTATCGCTGAAGTGCCTCGAGAATTTTTGCGACGAAGACTTGTGGAAACCCGGGAGCGTTTCTCTAAAATACTTTTTCTTGGATTCCCTTCAAGCTTTTTTCAGTTGAGCACGGAAATTGGACACTTAGGATGAGTTTTGTTCTTTTTTTGCGTAACCGTTTTATACTACGCTTCCTGCGGATAATTTCCCGAGTTACCCAAGGGCTATGTTGCCTCGCCTCGTCTTTTTCATGCATGCGGGTAGGAATAAAGGCATCGACGCAATGTTTGATGGTGCTCTTAAAACGCTGCCACACTTCCTGTACAGACTCATTAGATGACGCGAGCTCAAATTTATTAAACGGTAGGCTTAAAACATCTACTATTGTTGTATCGTCAGACCGAGCGCAGTCTTTTGCTAGTTTAGGAATAGATGGTCGCTGGAAAGTGTGTGTGCTTGGCGCTCCCCTCGATTTTGGTCCCAAATGTAAAGCTTGTTTTTTATTTTCAGTTTTTCATAGATCAGGGAAACCTTCATACCACTGCCTCTTTCCGCCGCTGCACTTTTCCATACCTGCTATCCTATTTCTACTGTTTCTGGTGCACAGTCATGGCTGACGGAGTAGAAGGATCCCTTTAGTTTGTAGCAGTTTTTCATCACCATGCAGCTCTTTTTTTTTTGTAGTCATAGAATCGCATGATTATCGGTCTATTTTTTCCCTGTTTAGCACTGCCTAGGCGATGCATTCTTTTTAACGTTACCTCAACGCCGAGCTTTTGCTGAAATACCTTCTCTGTGACAATTTTTTTGAAATCTGTGTCTCTTTCAGAGGTACTTTCTTCGACGCCAAAAACGAGATGATTGTTGCGCCTGCTTCGTTTTTCATATTGTACCAATTTTTTGGCTTGTGAACACACAGTGGTCTCAAGAGAATCCATTCCTGAATAGCAGCAAGTGCGCTGGATAGCTTGTCAGTCTTTGCACTCAGTTCGCAGATCTGAGTCTTGATTTCACTCTCAAGAATCCAGATCCAGGATCGGGAGTCATAGATTGTTATTCATTTTTACGTTTATACTTCGCATTAAATTACAGTTTTTGCTACCTCCTACTCCTGCTTCGTGTTTCTACCCGTGGACGTAATTGGAATGCTAGCAGATATGGCAGAATGGGGACAATCTTATCGACAACTTGAAGCGCTGGACGAGATGCCGAAGGCAGTGGGGAGGTAGGAGAATACATGTTTTCGCTGGGGTTTGGGGAAGCGTGGAAAAGAAACGACATACACTTAATTTCATGCCGGTTTACATCTTTGGCATTTTCATGGCAAAAGAAGACGTCTAGGCCACATGAGTGCTAGTTCGAATGCATGCGTCTTAGCACGAGAACCCAAACGTACAGATATGAGACAGCGTGATATAATGGACGCGCAGCAAAGTGAACCTCGTTATTGGCGGCTAAGCTTAGAGATGAAGGTGAACAAGGACGACTACATACTGTGTTTTCGTCTGGTTCATGTCTTCTAAACCGCTGCAGTTAATTGTAGGAGTGGTTCAACAACCTAACTTCTGTGACAATAACGCGAAAGGTGGCTAAATGTGCACAGGAACTTCATTACAGACTGGCTTTCCTTTCCTTACAAGAGCGCTTGTGTACGCCCATCCGTTGACATCCTTTTACATATCTTCACAGAAGTTTTCGGAGCACGGAACGCGAGCAAAGTATGCGGTCGCCAACTTAATGACATGTGTGACCTGCAGTTTCTTGCTCGAATTATGCACACTGCGCTCCTCAATGTCAGGCCGTGCCGTCAGGCAACGAGACAATCCACATTTTTCGTTGCTTGCGTGCGCCGAAACAAACAAAAAACACTTGTTCGTCACACGGTTCAACATACAGGGTCTGTTCTGAAAGTAGTAGGACTGGTTTTTTCCTGGGTGAACGGTCGGACGAGAGGTGGTCTGCGCGTGCAGGATCGTTGAAGGGGGATATTGGGAATGCTGGGGAAAATCGGCAGTCGGCTCACGGCCGTTGAAGAGAGGAGGTCGCTTGTACTGTGAACCCCTGTCGAAACGTCTCGTCACGCAGAATCGTCAAGCGTTTACTGGATCAGCGATACGCGATCAAATTTTGAGCAAATCTTGGTAAAACGGGCAAAAAGACTCACAACATGATTAAGGAGGCCTGCGGTGACGCTTCCATGGGTAGATCAAGTGTTTTTTGAGTGGCACAAGCTTTTCCGAGAAGGTAAGGAAAGAGTGGAGGAAGACGACCGCTCCAGACGCCTTTCGACCAGCAAGACCAACGAAAATGTGTAGCGAGTGAAACATTTACTTAACAGTGATCGTCGAATGAGTATCAGAATGATTGCTGATGACTTGAGCATTCCTCAAACCCAAGTTTTTGAGATCGTGACAGAAAACTTATCCATGAGGAAAGCGTGCGCGAAGTTGGTGCCGGGAGTGTTGTCAGAGGAGGAAAAGGCCAACCGGTAGGATCTTCTTCATCATGCGAATGACGACCCCGATTTTTTGCCCAGCATAAGGCGGCAACGCTGCCTCAGCCCCCCTACAGCCTCGACTTGGCACCGCCAGACTTTTTTCTATTCCCGAGAATAAAATCGACGCTCGAGGGGAAACATCACGGTCGGTAGAGGTGGTTCAACAGGCCGTGACGAGGGAGCTAAACAGCATTCCGGTCCAGGCGTTCCTGAAGGCGTACGAAAACTGTAAAACTCATTAGCAGCAGCGTGTAGGTAATCGTAATCGTTTGTATTGTTCTCTTGAATAAATTTTGTTTTAAAAAATGAGTCCCACTACTTTCAGACCAGACCATGTATCTACTGCGGTCACTCTGTTCTCAGCCTGCAGTACGAACTGGAAGGAAAATCGTGAGACCCCATAGCGTTGCTCAATCATTTAAGTTACGTGCCCTGTTCACGTTACCAAGACATCGCGGTCTGGCGTTGTGGTTTTGTTCATACCAGTGGGGCAGCGGCTATCGGACTTGGTCACAGGGCGTCACGGGACCAAGTGCAGCACGCTCTGCTGCGATCATGGACACGGAACAGCGGTCTCGTCCACTTCTCTCGACATCGGCAGCAGCCACGCCCCACGCGTCAGCACTCGCTCGCCGCCTTCCGATCGGTATAGCGCGAGGACCCCCGGCGGCGCGACGTCCAGTCCAAGTCCTCACCGTATCCCTCCAGGAGCTTGGTGAGTTCCGTGTCCGGCCTTCCGGAGAACGCGGCCTGGCTGAAGGCCTGCCGCACCAGCTTGGGGTCGCTGATGACGACGACCCGCTTCGTGCCCAGGAACATCTGGTAGATGGGCCCGTAGGTGTGGGCCAGCGCCTGCAGGGTGCGGTGGAAGTCCTTGCCCAAGAAAGGCAAGAAGCCGACTAAGGGCAGACCCCAGGGCCCTGGGGGCAGGGGCAGACCGCCTCCGGCTAAGAACCGGCGGCTCAGCAGAAACACGGCGACGAACACGGCCAGCCAGGTGGGCAGCGCGGGGGCCTGGGGCCACTGAGAAAGTAGGGAGGACATGCTCTTCGCTGTGTACGTGCTACGGCTACAAGGCCTGCTTGTGCGGTTGTGCTCGGGGGCAGCTCGCTTCTGACGACACGCGGCTGCTGCTGGTGGTCGGGCTTCCGAATGGGGAGGCGGGCCCCCTTTTATACGAGCGGGACCCCCCGTCCGAGGGGAGGGCGACGGGGGAAGTCGATGCCCCCTGCCCGCACACCGCCCCGGGGGTCGCCCTCCCATCGCACCGGTCTCCGTCGGCGGCTGCCCGAGTGCCCGCCTTGTTTCCGTCTCTGTGCTGCCGCCTTCCGCCGCTGCAACAAGTGCCACCGCCTTTGGCAAGCCGTCTACACGGGGGGGCGAGGGTGGTCGCCGGTCGTTCGTTGGCGGTGAGTGTGCGTCTGTGTACGCATGCGAATCTCTTGGCTCGCGCCGCTATCTGGTTTCCCTCGGCGGTTCAATAGGCGCGCAGCCGTGGGAAGAGGAGAGTGGCGTTGGGTGACTCCTCCTGGTCGTCTTTGCTTTTCCTCGCAGTTGCTTTTTTTTTCGCTCTTTAGAGCGCGCACAGAGTGAGCCAGGGAAACTCTGCGCGCACACGCCGATCATGAAACAGCATTGCGCCGCTAGATTTTTCCTTCGGAAGCACGATGTTCTCTGTGGTTCTAGCTGATGAATGCACTAGACCGACTTGATGGCGACCACTGGCACAGTTCTTGAGTGCTAAGCGTGGCCTTGTGAGCCGCACTTGACCATGGTTCTCTTTCTCCAGAGAATAGTGGCAGCCGGGGGCAAGATCACGTTGGAAAGGAGTTCAGAATGTTCGGAAAATAATTTCGAAAGCGTAGGCCAAACCTTCAGATGCTGTTTTCAGTTAGGAGATTTCACTTTGTGGTCACCTTTTCTACCATGGACTGGACACACGCGCCATACGTGTTCAAAGGTTGTCGAGTCGCTCTATGCTCTGCTTAACAGCTCTCTTGCGTCTGAAAAGCTTGGGTTACGTGGGCGTAATTTGATGCTGCTCATTGTCCCCTGAAAAGTAAGGCTACGAATGCAATGGCATTTCTATTCCTCCATTAGGGGGGGCTTAAAAGTTACCCCTTATCGCTGGAATAAGGAGCGTTCATAGGCGCAGTGCGAGGACATGAAAGCAACCCTAAGGAGCAACCGAACAGGAATCTTGAGAAGGGCATGTTCTGTCTCGACGCAGCAAATGCTTGTGCCTTGCACAGAGCTAGTAGAGTAGTTTTATGCAAGATACTTGGGTAACTAAACACACTCATTTCCTTCAGTATTTTGCTGAGCTGGCATTCTGCGGTGTGCTCTGTGAGGTCATACTTTTGATACACAAGACAACGTGAACGATTTGGTTTTCTTCTAGTCTGATGGCCAAATCGGCTAATACAAGTCAAGAAAAAACTGGCCTTTTCCCATCAAATGACTCCCTTTCAGCCAATGAGGTCGGCCTATTCTCATGAACCTGCTAGCATGACAGTATAGGGAGTGACAGATGAAATGGGATAGTCCCCTCCCCTGCATAAGTCATGCTAGCAGGTTCATGAGAATCGGCCGATGCGATTGGCTGAAAGGGAGTCATTTGATGGGGAAAAGTACTTGACTTGTATCAGACTATAGGCCTGAGGAGTGGCAGCGATTTTATTTGATTATTTTTTGCTGTGAGACGCTGGTCCGGGGAAGGATTTCGGAAGGAGCTTACCGTTGGCCTATAGCCTCTCTTGTCAGCATCCAGTGACAAACTGTGGCTCACCTCCGTAATGTCCAACAAGGGCATCCCTTCCGCAATGGTTCATCTTGAATTTGAACAGCTGCGGAGGTTGGGCGGCCTGTCTGTCCACTTTCACTTGCTTTTTGGAGGGCATAAAATACAAATATCGACAAACGTTCGGCTGCGGCCGCGTGGGGCGGTTATCACTGTAAGGAAAATAGCCAATGCATTGGAAAGATGGGATGCATTCATGGAACAATCACAAGAAAGAAGACTGGACGGGCGGGACGGGATTGCGCCCGTCCTGTCTTCTTTCTTGTGATTGTTTCATGTGCCGGCCGCGGCGGCTGGAATTTCTTTGGAGGAGAAATTCTAGAGGCCCGTGTACTGTGCGATGTCAGTGCACGTTAAAGAACCCCCGGTGGTCGAAATTTCCGATGCCCTTCACTACGGCGTCTCTCATAGCCTCAGTCGCTTTGGGACGTTAAACCCCATAAACCAAAACAAACCATCTTTCTAATGCAATATGAATCAACTTGCCCAACAACGCATCCTGCTGAAAATAGCCAAGATGGCTGTCCCGAGCCATTAGCATAAGTGCGGCCCAGCGCGGCTGAAGAAGCAACGTCTTAGTGCTGAAAAGGGTCAGTCTTATTACGTACGCCCTCCGCTTTTAAGAGCGTTAGCTCTTATTCATCACAGAGGCCCGTGTACTGTGCGATGTCAGTGCACGTTAAAGATGGTTTGGTTTGGTTTGGTTTGGTTTATGGGGTTTAACGTCCCAAAGCGACTAAGTCTATGAGAGACGCCGTAGTGGAGGGCTCCGGAAATTTCGACCACCTGGGGTTCTTTAACGTGCACTGACATCGCACAGTACACGGGCCTCTAGAATTTCTCCTCCAAAGAAATTCTAGCCACCGCGGCCGGGATCGAACCCGCGTCTTTTAGGTCAGCAGCCGAGCACCATAACCGCTGAGCCACCGCGGCGGCGCACGTTAAAGAACCCCAGGTGGTCGAAATTTCCGGAGCCCTCCACTACGGCGTCTCTCATAGCCTTAGTCGCTTTGGGACGTTAAACCCCATAAACCAAACCAAACCGTTTCTTGATTTCTTGGGATCTGCTACCACCTCCTTTCGGCGTGAAATTTTCTAAGTCCGAGGAATTCTCGATGGCGGCCCCCATAGTATTGGTGATTGGTAGCGTCACTGATTTTGTGGCGTCATAATTAACTAATCACATGACTATGTTTAACCGCTTTTTTACTCAGGAATTAATGAGGCATCATAAAACGAATTAGGTATTTGAAATCCCCTATACGAATAGAACAGTAGACACCAAAAGTAATAATGAAGTTAATATTTAGTTATGATCATGGTTATATTTAATTGCTTATAATTAACTAACTGATAACGTCATGATCTAACTAATGGATATCAGTAACGGGTTCGATGATTAGGACGTGTTCGACACCAATATTGTCTAATTAGGTTAATATTTACTTAAGGTTAGGCTTAATATGGCGGCCATGTCGTCAGCACTCGGCAGCTCACAATTTCATACCTCATGGCGACCGGGCGCCTACCGCCTTGAGGTAAGGAAAAATGGCCCTCCAAAGAGTCGAAAAACTTTTTCGGCCCAAATTGGTCAAAAATATTTCACCTCAAGGCGGTAGGCGCCCGCTCGCCGTAAGGTATGGAAAAGTAGCCTAATCACGTGGCAATACATCACATAGACGATAGATGGCTCTACCGAACAGCTAACGCTCGTTACTTCAACGTCTTCCAGCCGGTGACGGCACTTTTTCTTCAGACCGCTTTCGTTCTAGCTTTTTTTTTTTTTACGTTCCTACCAGCAGAGCGTTTCGTACTTTGTAGGGCGCGTTTCGCTGGTTCACCACAGAAGTCGCTTTTGCTGCACCGGTGTCGATGCCTGAGCCTGGTCGCGCACTTCCCTAATCCATCTCCTCTCTTCGCTTTTAACTTTGTGTTGTCTTGTTTTCCCCGCTGCCGCCCCCGGTGCTTCCTTCGGTGCGTAGCCAGGGTGATTTCTTGTTAGCTGCTGCAGCAGGAGATCCCATCTTTAGTACTGCTGCCGCGCGTACGCAGTCCTCGCATGGGGTGTCGTTTGAGGAGCAGATCAGTGGACCTGGGGCTGTGACAACTATCGCTCGTCAACCGGCTACCTGGCGCAAGCCGTTGAGGCACAGGGGCAGCTTTACGCTTCCCTGTGCCCTAAAAGCGAGCGTTGGATAACATTTATTTGTTAAGGTCGGTCAGCCCGTGCGTGGTGCACGTGTGTCGGTGCGTCGGTCATCGAGAATGAACTCAAGGTGTTGAGGGTTTAAAACAAGTCTTTACTTACAGGCAGGGAGAAACACAAAAAGGCAAAAACGAACAGAGGGAGCAGCAGAAACAACAATACAGAACACGAAACGCGACAAGCAGGAGACGGACAGTACAAAAATAAGATCATGCAACTATAGCGGACAACAATAAGGCGTACAGTGCATCAAATGTAGGAATATACAAAACGTTACAGAGGTAGGAAAAGGAAGAAGTCCGGCGGACAATTCACATACGGGGGCCGAGGCGATGTCTCCGGTTCGGGTGGCTGTCGATGCGGCGATGGATCGAAGGCGGCGGGCCTTGCGCGATGGAACGCGCGTGCCTCGGCGTGGTAATTCGGCCATCCACGCCCGCAGACACACCACCCAACCGCTTTCGTTGCCTGGCTCCTCCCGACTGTCCTTGGCTCCCTGCAACCCGGACGGGCCGGCAGCCAGCACACTTTTCCCTTCCCCTCATCATCGGGACGCTTTTCTCAACGCGGTGACGACGGGGCAGGGGGACGCATTAACCCGCGAAGCCCCATCACAACCCTCCGCGATACCAAGGAACGTATCGAGAAGCCGAAAACGAGAAACTCGACCGCCCCATGACTGTGGAAGAGGTTTACGCGGCCATAAGAAACACCACCAGAAACACGGCAGCCGGAGCAGACAGAATCTACAACGCCCTAATCCGCAACCTGAGCGACGACCTCATACAAGAGCTCGTCAGCTTCCTCAAGAAACATTGGGATGCGGAGACAGTTCCCGAAGATTGAAAACACGCTGAAGTAATAATGATACCTAAACCTGGTAAAAAGCTCAAAATTGAAAACCTCAGGCCCATATATCGCTCACGTAGGGCCTCGGCAAGCTTTACGAACGGGTAGTAACTTCAAGACTGCAAAATTACATGGAAGATAACGACTGCCTACAGCATACCATGTTCGGCTTCAGAGCAAAGCTCTCGACGCAGGACATTCTCCTCCAAATACAAGAAGATGTGCTGCGAAACGTACCTCGGACGGGATAAAATGTCATAATGGCCCTGGACATCAAGGGGGCATTCGATAACATCAGCCACGAAGTGATCCTTACGAGCCTAGACAACCTGGACTGCGGACGCAGAATCCACGGCTTCGTCAAAGCCTTCCTGTCCGATAGAACTGCCACCATCGGCATAGGAGACCTTCGATCGGACAAAATTCGCACTCCAAACAAGGGAACACCCCAAGGGTCAGTTATCTCACCCCTACTCTTCAACATAGCTATAATAGGCCTAGCTCGAAAACTAGAGGCCATCGAAGGCATCAGGCATGCCTTGTATGCTGACGATATAACAGTCTGGACATACACGGGCTGTCTCGGAGAGAAGGAAGAAAGGCTACAGCAAGCGGCCTCTCGCATGCTCGACCGACTCGCATGCTCGACCGAGAAACCGGAACTGCTGAGAGTCTGGAGAGGCAAGCAAAACCGGACCGTCCCAACCAACGAGGACCTAAAACTCAACGTCTACCTAGAAGGGACGCCCACACCGGAAAAGACAACAATAAGAACTTTGGGCATGTGGGTTCGATCCAATCAGCGCAGTACTCACACTTTTACCCTGCTCAAAGCAACAACGCTACAAGTCGCACGCATGATCTCCCGCATCACGAACAGGCGACATGGCATGCGTGAAGAGGACGCACTAAAACTAGTCAGAAGCCTAGTAGTTAGTCGAATCACGTACAGCCTACCCTACCAGTGCCTCAACAAAAATGAAATACAACAAGCGGATGCCCTGCTACGCAAAGCGTATAAGACAGCGCTCCGACTACCGCGCAACACGTCTACAGAAAAACTCATGGCCCTGGGATTACATAACACCTTTGAGGAGCTACGGGAGGCGCAGTTTGAGTCGCAAAAACTCAGGCTGTTGCAGACAATGACTGGAAGAGCGCTCCTGCAGAGGCTCGAATACCGCGAGCAGATGCGAGAAATGACGAGGACGGAAACGATCCTCGACGAGCTTCGCAAGACCCTGAAGGTAGCGCCAATACCAAAAAACATGGATCCCAACCTCCATCCAGGCAGAAGAGAAGCGAGGGCCGAATTCATCGAGAAAACATACGCTTCTCAAGCCACGACCGTGTATGCAGACGTGTCTTGGAGAGGAAGAGACACCAAATTCGCTGTGGCGGCGGCGGTCGATTCGTCTTTACGCGAAATGATCAGCGTGTCTGTCCGAGGCTGCACAGCTGCAGAGTCCGAGGAAGTAGCCGTTGCTCTAGCGGTGGCGGAGGGCTATAGAACCGGGCGGTCGCTAGCAATACTCACGGACTCTCAAACAGCCTGCCGAAATTACATGAATGGCAGGATAGGTCGTCACGCGCTCCGTATACTCCTCGCAGCGAGCGACAGAATTAAAAACCAGGAAAAACAAAACGACAAGATCCCCCACAAAATTGTGTGGGTACACGGGGGTGGCACCCACAAGAGGCCGACAGGATAGCTCGAGGATACATTACTTTCCGAGCATCCGACGAGACCGCGGAACTCGCGCCAGCACCCAGGGAATACTCGCCCATACTACAAAACTATAGAGGCAGAAGAATGCGATATCCCCCCACAGCACAAATCTCTCAGCAGAGAGGAAGCTGTCACTTGGAGACAAAAACAGGCTCTTTCCCAAACCTACATATACTAAACAAAATGCACCCTTCGATATACGCGGACAAATGTCCCTGGTGCGACGAAAAACCTGCTCTATATCACATCGCATGGGCCTGCCAGAACATAGACGTGGTCCCCAAAATACAAAACCCGAGTGAGGAGCAGTGGGAGACTCTGCTGTCCAGCGGCCGCTGTGAAGACCAACAAGGTCTGGTACAGCGAGCTCAACGGGCGGCAGTGGCCAGCGGAGCCCTGGACTGAGGGCAACCGACCATTGATTAGAGGCGGACGACTCCGACAGAGAGAACTCCTGGGGATAGAACCAAGCCGTCTCTGAAGATGCCCCCAAACCGCAGGAAAAAGCACTAGTAGAAATAACGTTTTCCCTTCTTTCCTTCCTTCCCTCGGAGCGCAGCGCGATACGGGAGGGCAGGAGGGAACGCTAAAGACTTACCTTTTCCCGTGACAGCCGTCGCCGAATCGGCCAGGCCTGCACTCTCCATTTTCAAAAAACACAGCGCACCCGCACCATCGCCCTTGAACATGCCACGCTTCCTGGAATTCCAGTGTTCCCTTCGTTCGCCGATGGCCGAGCTCCGAGAGAGACCTTGACGGACCCAGCAACAGCCGTGCTACGAGCCTGTTACTGCGCTATCTGAAAACCCCCAATGCTCTCTCCCGATGAGCCACGTCGCGTTGGTCTGTGACAGTGGCATTCTGTTCTACGAGAAGCCGCCGACCATCTGCAAGCGCAGCCCGGTCGTGCTACGTTCATATGCCGGACGATGCCTTTCAAAAGGAGGCTGGATTTATTTCCAGATGCCTGTCGAAGATGGACCCAGCGTTGGAATTATGAAATAGCGTTTGTGCAAGTACATTACAGGTTAACGAACATTTTTTCCATTACTTATGAAGGTGTGTGCTTTGAGGTCAGCAGCTTTCACATAACCTTAGAAGTCTTCCCTGGACTTCAAAGCCAATGGAGGTTGTAAGGCCCGCTCGCGGGCTCACTCAAATCCCGCGACGCTCACCGCGGGTACCCCGACCACCTTTGGCGCCCAACGCGGCCCTTGGCCCCCAACGTGGGGCCCGACGTTATTTCTGGGCGACTCCTCTGAGCGAGGGCTCACAGACAGCGACTCGAGTCAGGTCTTTGTAATAAAGTCTTTTATCTCACATGGTATAGCGGCAGGGGGGTAAGGCGCCATCGTGACACAGGGTCAGGGGGGTCTTCGGGGCAGGAATCAAGAGGCCGCCTCGGCTTTCGGGCTCCATCGCGTAGCCCTGTTCCTCCTGCCCCACTCGGGAGGAAGGGTGGTCGTTGGTACCCGCGGCGAGCGGCGCGGGATTTGAGGGAGCCCGCGAGCGGGCCCTACAAGGTTCGGGGTGTGCTTGTAATTATAGCGTCCCGCTTCATGCATAAAAACAGGATTTGCTCAATGCTTTGGTTTGTGGATATTTATGGCTTTGGGAGACGTTGTAGAACACGCAAAAAGCAAACAAATTTTTTCCAGATATGGAATTAAAAGGCAGGTGAAATAATGACTCAAATATACTCACGGTGTGCACTGGTCTAATAATGGAGGAACGTAATATGTAACCGGATATAAGAAGTACACTCCAACGAACAAGCTTTAGAAGCCGTCATGTTAAGTGGGTAGATTCTATTTTACAGCGTCAGCTGGTAATGGCTTGTGCGGATATCATGTCATCTGCCCTCAATGCCATCGTCACGTGACCATAATCAATGATATCATTAGAAGTAGTGTCAGCCATGCTCACATTAATGAGTTATGTCACATTAATCGTCACTGGGTCGTGGACCTTAATAAGCCCCATACACATACATAGCCACCATGACCACTTGGCAGCTGACGCTGACTCATGTCACATTACGGGAACACCCCTTCGATTTTTTGCTTATTAGCATCACAGTGCGTTTTGACCTTCTTAGCCACTGTTATGCGCGACGTTCTTGGGCCGTAGCCCTAATACAGCGCATTGTTTCGCCTTATTGGTCCTGAGCATGGTATGGTGCTCTCCTCGCTTGAAATAGTGAAACGTGTATCACCGGCTGTTTCGGCGCATCATGAATAGGCACAGGGGATTGAGCGAGGACAACGCCATTAGAATGGTCCACGCTTTTGTACTCTGTCACATCACATACGTGGCTGCGATGCTGAACTGGAAAAAGTACATCGGAAAAGGCTCGAAGTACACATACGTCGAGCTTTCAAGACAGCGTTGGGGCTTCCCGATAATGCCTCCACTGATCTTCTCTTACAGCTAGGAGTGCACAATACCCTTGCCGAAATCATCGAGGCACAGCACACGGCACAGATCGCACGCCTATCAAGCACTAAAGCGGGCAGAGGGATTCTCGTCAAGCTCCGCCTGAACACCATAGCAGAAAGGGACAACGTCCTGCAGTTACCTAAAGTCGTGCGAGAAGCAATTAAAGTGTTCCCCTTCCCAAGAAACGTACACCCGATCCACAATCAAGGAAGAAGACTCGCCCGCGCCAAAGCCCTCGCTGCGGACGCGGCAAGGTTTCCAGACCAGACAGCTTTCGTGGATGCAGCGTACATACCGGGAAAGCATGCCTAGTCGGTAGCAGTAGTCGACGGACACGGGCGAACGCGTAACTCACTCACACTTTTCACGAAGAAACCAGAGGTAGCTGAACAAGCAGCGATAGCACTAGCTCTCGAAGCCTCGAGCTTCACAACTGTGTACAGCGACTCTAGAGCAGCCACTCGAGCTTTCGCCAAGGGCGGAATAGACAAGACGACGCTACGAATCTTAGGCGGAAGTAACATCACCGATCACTCCATCGTATGGTTCCCGGCGCACATGGGCAGCTTAGGGGGTGGCCTGCGGAATCTCAACGAGATCGCACACGAAGCGGCGCGAGGGCTCATCGGCCGCGTCCCTCCGGTTTCCCCCGCTACTCCACATATCGAGTTCAGGGATCAATTATTCACGTACAACGAGCTCACTAAACACTTTTATCTAGGCAGACGAGCGTTTCCCCTCCCGGATAAGAAATTACCCCGCAGCCAGTCGGTCACGTTACGCTTGCTCCAAACGAACGCATACCCCAACCCCTGGCGCATGAAGCACATCGACCCAGACTACGACGGACAACATGTGTGTGACCAGTGCAGTGAACGTGTAGACTTGACCCATATGCTGTGTGGTTGTGCATCAAGTGACGCCTACGCCCAGAACAAGGAACATTGGGACAAAATACTAAAGAGTGCTTCACTTCACGACCAGCTTCGGGCTGTCCAGGAGGCCCGCGCGGCGGCGGAGAGCTTCGGGCTCTCTGTGCCTACGTGGGAGCTGCCCTCTACACCTGGCGCCTAGCCGAGTGTCCTTCAGGACCCCTACTGTGGGAAATAAGGTTTTACCACCACCATCACCGGCTGTACGGTAACACTGGGCAGGCGTCTACAACAGCTGGCAACCTTTCGCTTATCGCTTGCAATTCATGACATCAAATCACGTCGACTATCGGCCGACCGTGCTGCATATGTGCAATTTCGATTTCCTTTACGCGCTCCTGTTGGGAAGCTAATTGTAATGATAATAGTAGAGAGCCGCCGCGGTGGCTCAGTGGTTATGGTACTCGGCTGCTGACCCGAAAGACGCGGGTTCGATCCCGGCCGCGGCGGTTGAATTTGTTTGGAGGAGAAATTCTAGAGGCCCGTGTACTGTGCGATGTCAGTGCACGTTAAAGAACCCCGGGTGGTCGAAACTTCCGGAGCCCTCCACTACGGCGTCTCATAGCCTCAGTCGCTTTGGGACGTTGAACCAAATAAACCAACCAACCATAATAGTAGAGGCCTTTGACAGACCGGAATTCCGACTTCCATACTTGGGCTACCAACTGACATCGCTGCATACGTGCAGAGCGGCCAAGAAGATGTAAGCTGAGGCCGTACCGAGGCCGCGTATTACTAGACAGTTTTAGCCGTACGGCAAATACAGTAACGTGTTGGGGTTGCTATCGATGCCTGGCTTGCCTAGCCACATTTGCCGTGCAATAGCAGGTGCCGTAGTTACCGTAAAAGGCTACTTGTCTGGGCTAGTCGGTACATTTCGCAGGAAAAGGTACAGCGCAAAATAGACAGGACTAAAGAAGCGGACAGACACAGCGCCTGTGTCTTTCCGTTCCTTTAGTCCTGTATACTTTGCGGTATACATTTTCCTGCGTATCTACCGTGTTTGTAGTGTGGTGGGACTAAAACTTTCTACCACCTGTAGTATACCATGTACTGTGTTACCGTACCGGAATGCCGTGAGCTCCCCCACCACTAGTGTGCACAAACTGACTGGTCTCGATGCGGCTGGCCTGGGCGCAGCTGCCGGGTACCTGGCGTCATCTTGCGCCCTCAAGATGTTCTGCGCTTGCGCACTGACGGCTTACAGGCTTCTACTCCGGTAACGGTAACACGCTAGGCGGTATGCTAATGCTGTCTACCGTGTACCGTTATCTCGCTTACTGTCGGGGCGGTAAGCGACTGCAGAACTCTCTCTCTCTCGTTATATGCGACGAGCGTGCGCGGACACTAAGCATACCTACCTTCACGCTCCATGTATCCACGCTCGGTGTCTCGGCAACAAGTCCACAATCGATGGCGCGTTCCTCCCGGGCAGGGCGACGGCCGGTGTCGAAAGGCGGCGACCAGAGCCACTTTGTCGGTCAGATTGGCCGCGTGCTTTCTGGAGCGCCTTTGCAGGGCGGCCTGCAACAACAACGGTGGCGCCGGTTGCAGCGCCCAGGTGCAAGGACCTGGCGCCGCCCTCCCGCGCCGCGGGGGCTCCGCTGGGCCGCGGAAGGGCTTCACTGCACGAGCCGGTCTTCACACGCAGCCCGCTCCGAGCTGCTTGCTGCCGCTGGTTTTTCGGGCCCGTGTTCCCTCTTCCTTGTTTCCGGACGGAAGAGGAAATAAATGTCGTCTGCATCGCGACCAAAGAGGGTGTGTGGTCATGATGCGGAGGGGGGGTCTGCCCGAGCATCGTTTCCGAGATGAGGTGCGTTAGGCGCTGTGGACGCTTCTCGTTTTACTATAACCTCTCTCTTCACTCAGCGGCTGCATGATCAGCTGAGCGAGGAAAGGCGCGTACGGAGCGGTCAGTGACCCCCTCCCCCTGTACGTTTGCGCCTCGGCGTGTGTGTGTATAGCCGGCCGCGAGAGAGAGAGAGAGAGAACAACTTTATTTGCTACTTGAGGGTTGGGAGTTAGGGCAGGTGGGCTGAGTGTGGCCCCCAGGTGGGGGCGACGTTGTGAGCCCACGAGACGAGTGCGAGTTGTGTCTTCTTGTCTGGTCTAGCAAGAAGTTGGATCCAACACTCCGAGGAGGGAGCTGGCAGTAATGTTTGTGAAGGCGGGTTACCCTCGCATACCCAGAGGATGTGTGCCTGAGTGGCAAACACTCCGTGGTCGCAATTAGGACAAACGGGGTCGTATTCCCTGTCAGTAATGAGGTATATTCTAGAAGGACTGATAATAGAATTCGTCTGCAGTCTGCGAAGCATGGTGGCTTGCGCTTGGTCGAGGTCGGGGTGGGGAGGCGGGTACACGCGTCTCGTCTCCTTGTAGAAGTTGGTAATTTACGCATAGAATAAGGGGGCCTCGGTTAGAGCATCCGGGTTCGAGGGGCTGGCTGCCCGGTTGGTTAGGCCTCGGGCAAAACGGTCGACCCCTCTCGTTCCCAGAGTTCCCCGCGTGCGCAGGTACCAACACCAAACTTACAGTGCGGTCGAGAGTACAGTCGCGGAGGATGTGTGCAGCACGTAGACAAATTGAGTTCGTCGAAAAATGACAGGATCGCTAGAGGGACGAATTTGGCTGGGTTTTTTTACAACTGATCAGACCTGCGAGCCCTCTCTTTTTCGGCGTGGTGCGGCTGCAGTTAGCTGTGCTTGGTGTGAACCCACACGTGCGCCTTTTGCCGCTTGCGAAAGGGCCATTTATTAACGGGCAGCGTCAGGAGGCAGTAAGTTTTCCTGAGTAGAGCATCAGTACTGAAGCAGATTAGGGGTGTTGAAGGCGAGGTTTGGCGTCGCGGCTCGACGGAACCACGGTCAAGACGACGCCCGTTCCCACCTCGTGGACAGGAGTGCCGCTGAGCGAAGGAGTTCGAAGGTGACGAAAGAAGACCGAGTTTATTTACATTCTTACATGAGTCAAGATCAAAAATTGGGTTTTCGACCGCATTCGTCGCCGAGATTTAAAACTTGCTTCTTCCCTAACTTCCCTAGGTTGACGCCGTCGCCAGGATGGGAGTGGCCTGAAACCTTCACACGTGCGCACAAACTCGCACCCCCGCACTTGTGGACACGCCCCCATCACGTGTTGAGCCTGGGAGAGTAGGATACTTTCGAGGTAAAGTCGACTGCGGAATGCGACGTTCTGGGGCCCGCCGATGGTTCCCGCGGGCTGCCGACGCCTGTCCTTCAGATGAAACACGTCGCGAAAGGTTGTAATGCGAGGCCGAGAAAAGGGCGGAAGTAGACCTTTGTCCTTGGGGACGTCCGCGAAGGTTGCGGAAGTTCCCCGTTAGCCCACCCCGATGCTGGGTACGCAGAAGAGCCGCCGAAACGAGGGCCCTTGACATCCTCCATGGTCGCTGCGAAATGGTGGAGGGAACGCCCACCGGCTCGATGTCTCCCCGTGCGTGAGCCGACACCGGAGAATTGGGCGCTTGTGTGTCCCGTCGTTCCTTTCGGTACCGCACTGAGACGCAGCAAAGTACGTTGCCCTCGCCTCACGGTCAATTCAGCGCGCCTTGTGGCAAACGTAGTCAAGTGGACAGAGGTTTCTCGGAACCATCCAGGAGGAACGTGGGTGCTGGCTGCATCCTGCTGACGCCGTTCTTAACAGCGGGAACTACCAGGCTGCTCTGGGCAGGAACCTTGAGTTCCTGGTGTCAGCAGCGAATGTATAGCTTAATTGAATCCATCCGGGCGTAAAAAAGGCTAGATTAGTTTATATGAGTACATGCATTAATAGATACAAAACTTCCCCATGTTGTAGAAGTCTTAACATTGCATCCTTCTCTTGAAGTGAGTAAAACTTTCGGCAGGACAGTTGTCAGCGATTGGAGTCCGTACAATCGCCCCTCGGTGGATGTTCCTCTTGTGCGTCATATGTCCTGTATTCTAGAAAGCAGACTCAATTCGGGCGCATACAAAACTTGAGTTTCTGGAAGCGAATGAGTAATGACACCACAGTACTTCGCGACCTTATCTGACTAGGGAAAGGAAAGTAGTCTATAAATAATGCTTTATTATCGCGCATTCATATCAGCTAAACAATGCTCAGTCGCATTGTCTTCAAAACTTCTCCCAGGGTAGGGCCTCACATTGTCCGTCACAATTCCAGATGGCCCACTGTTTCCTTTGCTCATATGCCGCTACCTCAACCAAGACAAGAGGCCGAATGTATCGGAGTGCCATGTGTGTCCATCAGTGTTGGAGGTCTGTTGCTCTGCTTAAAGTTATTAAGCATGTTACCCCATGAAAGACAAACTCGATCGGGTCAGGCCTTATGCAGCCTGGCATGCTTCCGGCCAGACCATAGTGCGCAGTCCCAGGTAAGACCTCATTCAGAAGCCGAGCTTCCGATGCCTGCATTTTCAAGCATTCCACAGTATATGTAGTGATTTGTGAAGGCTGCGGCTCCTCTTGAAAGCGCGCAATATTTACCGCCTACAGACTGTACATTACGATAGCAGAGCAGACATTTGGGCTAGTTGGTGTGAATTCATTTTCCACCATGTACATTTCGAGTGTGCTTTGATACCTGAAGAGGAGCAGCGCAAAGGAAACAAGGACGAGCGCTCGTCCTGTTTCTTTTGTGTCTATGTCATCCTTGTTTCCTTTGCGCTGCTCCTCTCCATGATACCTCACCGACTGGCCAACACGAAGGTACTAACTGATGATACCTGAGTTGCAGGGGGACGCGCAAGGTTTATTGCTGAGTGGAATTTCTTCCATGAGTCGGATTTTGCGCAGTCCGCCTATCCGATACCTATAAACTTTAGAACAAGTAGCACTTGCTTCTAAAACAGGACCTCCCCTCTGGTTGCCGACTTATAATCTGCGTAAAGTTTATCGTATGCATTACCCATGAACATCAGTCATCACCTGTGAAGTTTCAGCCGCTCTTCTAACCGCTTAAGAGTCTGTAAGGGGCTATGCCTCCAAGACCTTACTAAGCACGAGGGATGTTGCAAATCAATGTATAGGTGATGACAGTTTGTATATAGTGTACGTCTCTCTCTTAATACACCGTCCAGAATTTGACTGAAACCTTTTCTGTGGTCTACGCTTCCAACCTAGCACAATCTTAATAAACAGCGTTCACCATTGGTCACGTCAATCCTCTCTGATGCCGGTACTGCGGAGGGAAGATAGTGCGTGTCTTCCAGCCCAGACGCATACCGAGTTCTGGATGTCCTAAACATCACACTGGCTGTCGACCTTCTGCATCTGTTGTGCGCCGCATTGCGCGTCATCCACTGTTTGCATCACGTGTCTGCAGTGTTTGCAAAGACGGGGTTGCGTTCTCTCGAAGGTTGCGTTCTCCCGGAAGGTTAAGGGTTTGGCGTAACCAGCGGCGCGATTAGCGCCGCCAAAGGACACACATGAGTCACCGCACCGCGAGGCCACGCTTCTGCTAGCGCGAACGCGGCAACTCAGCTTTCAGCGGCACCACCGCTCATATCCATCGCGCGTGGCCCGGAGGTATACGAAGGCGAGACTTTTGACCGCCGCTCCACAGCGTGCACTGCAGGCAGCTACTCCGCGCGCTGGAGTGGATAGTGGCTGTCCCGTTAATTCCTCGCAGTCTTCAGTGCAGTGGAGGAGCCTGCGGCAACATCCTTACCAGCTCTGCAGCCTAAAACAGGCCCTCCTGAAGACACACACGTGAAAGACGTGCAATAAGCGATAACGCCCAGTATTACTATTCCGAACAAAATCTTCGGCGGACGTGCCCACCAAAGACTGACACAAGACACCCGGCGCGACTACGATCCTCGAGACAGGTCGAGAGGCACTTCGTTGTAGATCTGTTAGCAGCGGGTTGTGGCTCTCCCCGTACTGCACGCAACAGCGTCTGTACCGAAGAAGGCCGTCGGCGGCGGGCCCGTTAGGCGTGCTCTTTCCCCCCTCGTTTGTGGTGACGCAAGGAGCGGCGCACTTTCGCTTTCGCCAAGGCCGGCAGCGGGTTGAACGGTCGCCATGCGGGCCACCGGGCCGCTCGGGGCGAAGCGAGGGACCGGCGCCAACGCCGCCGCAGCCGCGGCTGCCCAGGGACGCTGACATTGGGGCTGGGGATTTTCTCTTCTCTCGCGCTTCCATCTCGATTGAGCCGCATGGGTTGCCGTGTCGTCCGTTAGCAGAGGGTGTCACACATTTGTCAGCGTGTTAACTCGGGAACTAAAACAGTTAGGAGAAAACGAATGGCTGCTGCAGATAGAGGAGGAAAAAATGAACCAAGAAGCCACGTTTGATGACTGTAGAGTAATTAGTCAATTGAGTATAGTAAAAAATGTCAGAATTGCGTCGAAATAACGCAGACGTCGATATAGCCACAAGAACTGTGTAACGTCACATCCACCATAACTTGTCACGGCATAGTGAAAATTGTCACAAAATGGTCGAAAAAACGCCGGATTTGTGTCAAATTACCCGGAAAAATTTGTAATTAAGCGTAATTAACAATTCAGATCCCCGAAGATGTATAATTTGGGTATCGATATAGCCACGGGAACGGTGTGACGTTACATGCACCGCAAGTCATAGTGTCCTGTCATAGTGTCATAGCCATAGTCTCCAGCATAGTGTCCTCGGCTTTCGCCTCACACTGCATCTGTTCTCGCTTCGGCGAGCGCGGCTTCGGCCGCTTATCTGTGTTTTGAGCAGCGTCCGCTACGGCGGACGCAGTTGTTGCTGCGACGCGCGTCTTTCTTTTCCTCTCTCTCCTTCCTCTGATCTTTTAACTCTCCTCTATCTGCACGTGGCAGCGGTGGTGGCTTGGCTCGAGCCAGTAGCAGGCCCGTGCAATTTCCTTTTCATCCTTCTCTCAGTCACAACAACAACAACAACAACTTTCGCCTCTGAAGTCGAAGTGTCCTCGCAATTTTTCAGTCGGTTTCAGGCGCCAGGAAGGAGGACGAAGCCGCGATTAGGGAAGGGGCGAAGAGGGCACGGTGAACCCTTTCCTGCCATCGGCGCTGATGTCCCGCGGACATCACTCTGCTGCTAATCTCCCTGTTCTCCTTGAGCGCCTTGCGTGGAGTGGGCTGATGGCCGCTTGAGCACTGCGCGCATGTCACGCTGCGTACCTGGCTTTTCTGGGCGGAATAGCGGCTGCTTCTGAAAGAGCCGTCCTGATTGGCAGGGCTTAATGAGGGCGCAGTCCTTGGAGCGAGCAACTGTGCTGTAGGGTCATGAGAAAGCGCCGCTTGACGTTAACTTGCTGTGGTTCCTTTCAAACTTGTTCATCGCTTTCAGTGTTGTTTCGCGCACCGTCTCGTGGTCTACGGTGAGACAGAGGAGAGCAGCTCCTTTAGCTGGCACCTTTCCGCCTTGGTATCTGCATTCGACACTTTCGATCGTGGCAGTGCAGTAGTACCGGAGTGTTGAATTTGAGGCGGAACCCTGCTCTGACTTGTGGTGTGGTCGACCACTAAGAACTGTCGTTGCTTTTGCGCGGACAAGCGAACCGCGAGACCTTTCGTGCATCTTGCAGCAAAGCCGAAACCGACCACTGATTTTGTTCCTAGAAAAATCGCCATGCTTTTAATGTCTCTCTCCGCTCTATCACGGGAGGTCGCAGCCTCGGCCAAGCACAGTGATTGCTTTTTTCTCTCTCACTATTTGAAGCGCTCAATAAGCGCGTGTGGTTCCTGTAGAGGGCTAGCATGCACCAAGTGTATTTACCCCCCCCCCCCCCCCCACCCTCACCTTTTTTTCTTAGCGCCTAAGGGAGGTTGGCTCGGAGGTTTGACAGCTCTTTTGAAAAGGGAACACTGCTAGACGAAGCGGGGGCCGGCGCGCCAAGATAAATGGCAGTTGGCGACTGTGCGGCTGGCTGGTGTTGGGTGATAGCGCCACAGCTCTGAAGTCCGAACACCAACGGTTGTCGAGAAACGGGCGTGCGCAGGAGACACCACCGAACATAGCGAAGGCCGCCAGTTGCTTAAAGACAGTAACGGCCAGTTGGGTAGGGCCACCGGCCGAACTCCGGGGGGCGTCTGGTGGGTAGGCAGTCCGCGGTAACCCGACCCGTATGAGGACGCTGTTCGGCGCTCCCGGTTGTCGTTCGCGATGGTCGTGGCTCGCGGTTGGGGGCGACAATTGCCCCAATTCCGAGAGCCGTCCTGGTCACGGGTTCTGGGTAGACCGGCGCACCCGTGGAAGTGTGTTGCAATGTTATCTTTATTGGTTTTTTTTTTGCTTTTTCTTTCATCGGGGAGAGAAGTTGTTTAATACAGTGGAATGGTGGGGCGTGGCACAAAATCCAGGTAGCCAATCCGTTTTTGTGTCCATTCTCGGAATGTACGATTTTTGAAGTGAAGCTGATGCCCTTTTGACACTATGTATATTTGAGAGAGGGTTATGTGCCTTACGGAAATTGGACGGAGGACCACACGGCTGACAACCAATCATATTAAGAGTTTGACATGATTGGATGCTGAAGAATGTGGGACGGGCCCGTAGCTCTTTAAAACTGGGTCCCGGAGCCCGGGAAAAGGGTTCTGGGCTACGTTGAAATGTAATGCATATTCGGCTATGACGAGTAGGGGCCTCTCTAGTGTTAGCCAGTTTCATGTTGTTGTGCTCACTGCTCAACTTTTCGTAAATATGTAAATTCATGTACATAAAGCACCAGTTTATATCCCCTGCAAGTTCTTTGTTGTTGCCGAATATTGTCTGCTAGACCTTCACCCTTCCCTGACATCAAACTGTCTCTGACGGGGCACCCCTGGTGCAAAGAAAGGGAAAGAACCTGAAACTTTACTGGCGCAGTCGGCAGGATATTGTTGCTATTAGAAGGAAGCACAGGAAAAAAGGGTAAGAACCTCGCGAAACTTTACTGTCCCTGTCATTGTAAACGAAACTGAAGCTTGACTTCGGAACGTCATTTTCACGTTTCATGTGTGTCGTTGGCCTTTGCCCTACAGTGGACGTAGTCAGGCTGATGATGATGATGTATTCGTTCACGGGAGAGTATTTCTTATGTCTACCGCAGAGTACTGATGCCTGCCGGAGCCCAATAGAATTCATGCTCACTTGCGCTCGAGCTCATTCGAAATCGCATGGATTCGGACTCACAGAACTACCCACCCTTCCATACTGAGATTTGGACTTAGCCGGACTCGGAGAGACCCGTACCCAGGTTCATTTGTGCTCAGTCTCGCCCACAGATAGCGGTGCCGAATCGGAATAGAGGGGGCGAGGAGAAAGCCCGAAGAAGGTTACCAGTGCCGGGGCGGGTGCACAGCGGTTGCCGGGGCAACGGGAGCGTGGGAGAGGAGGTCCACTTGCCGCTGCTGCATTTCAAAGTTCCCCCAGTGGGCACGGCAGAGGTGATTCGCGCGGAGCGGGGGCATTTCGTTTGCCTCCTTCACTGATCAGTTTACATGCAGGGAGTGCCATCTCCTTGATCAGAATCTTCGCGATTGAGCTGCTTCCTATTTCACGCTCGTAGTCGGTCGTAATCTGCAAATCTGAAAGAGATTCAGGTCGTTGGGAAGGCATTTCCAGGCCGTTGCTTCCCGTGCGAGACTATTCATTGCCATTTAGGTGAGGGCATTGTTAGAGATCTACTGTGCTTATCGCCCTTGTCTTTACCCCCCCCCCCCCCCCAAAAAAAAAAAAAATAATAAAGGGGTACTCTTCTGTACGCCCATCTTAGCTGCATGGTCGTCCATGCTCCATGTGGACGTTGTTGGATATGCCTGGTTCAGGCTGCCAGTACAGCGACAAGTGAGCGTGCTTCCTGACCTTTGGCGCTGGTCACTGGTGATGATGCTGGCTTGAAACTACAGCATAAATGACGGTGAACTTGAACACCCACACTTCGTTAATATTCTTTGTGTTCCGGGAATCCGCACCAATGAGAAGCCGATCGACTTCTCAAGCTTTGACGGTCTTCGCTAACTATCCTGGTCGCTTGGTGTACACAGCCGGCGAGAAGACATTGGACTTTATAGGCTGTGAGCTGTCCCCGAGCTGTTCTGATCCTGGGGTAGCTACACATTTTTTTTTTTTTAATTTGGAACGAAACTTGGTCACTAACCACCATAGGTACAAAACCGCTCTCGAAACTCGAGGACGGCCGCTCCGGGAGCCCATGTACCGCCTCAGAGAAAGAGAGGGGGTGGCTACGCAGCCGCAAGGGAAACAGCAACAGCGTCGGCCAGGTGATGTGCGCGCGGTCGTCGACCCGAGCGCGGAGGCCGGGAGTGGGTCATGGCTCCAAAGGAGTAGCGGCGGGCACCCCTTCCGGTGGCCAGGAAATCCCGGCCTTCCTCGCCCGAGCCTCGTTCCACTTGCGCGACGCCGCTGCTTCGGCGTTTTCTCCCGCGTAGACGATCGACGACGGCCGGCCGAGGTCAACGAACCTTCGGGCGCTCTGTGGCCGGCCGCCGATACCGCGTAGCGTGCCCTACTGCCTGCTCCGCGCGGCGCTGCATGCCGACGCTGCGGAGGGGGCGCCTACGCTATGGGTCGCGCGTGTGCGTTCGCTTTGCGGAGGGAAACATGTCGGACAGCGCACTGTTGGCTGCGCAAATACAGAACGTCGTCACAGGTGCGGCTTTTAATTATCGATAGTCAAATGAAACCGAAGATTTTATAAGGAGGAATTTTCCCTTGAAGTCGTGAGGAAAAAGCTAATTCGATTAATAGATCAGAAGTCTCGTTCAGGTTGACTGCGCGGTGCGAACAATAGGCGCCTGTTCCTGTCGTTCTGTCTGTTGTCCTCGCGTGTTAGACGCCTGTCGCTCTATGTCACTCATTCTTGTGTATTAGACCCCTCATACACTTATTGTTGGTGTCCATTGCGGTCGCTATTTCTCTCGTCCTCGTATATTACAGTATTAGGCGCCCGTCCAGTTTGCTATGTCTCTCTCTTCCCGATGCGCTTCGCGCCGCGCACTCAACATGTTTTTTTAGTAGACCGCGGATAAGTGAGGCACGTTTATTAATAACGCAAGAATGGTTTTAAAGGTCGTTAACAAAAAAAAAAGCGATTTGTCTTGTTTTCTCAAAACAAACGGCGAGGTCGTCGTTTGACAACAATTACGGAAAAACGCATACAGACAACTTAGTTGCTGCTATCCCATCCAGCATAATAACGAATGCCCATTTTGCGGAGAATGCGCTAATTCGAGAATACGCTCGTGTGGTGCCACAGCAGCCAACTCGCCCAATTCTCAGCCCTTTTCAATACGTTAACCTGTATCACACTCCTGGGAATTGCAACAAAACACGGCAGTCCCACCCCGATCCTACCCTTTTCAAACGGGAGACCGTGCTGCTCAGCTCTACTGCACGAACGGTGACGGCTGGTTTTTAAACTTGAAATCATTTCGATTTCAGTAGTTTATTACTGCTACTGCTATCCGACACACTAAAAATCTCAAAAGAGAGCATAAACTTTCTGGAGTGCTTCTGAATGACAAGCTGCAAAGTTCCCAGAATAATGAAATTTTTATCCCATTCGTCATGGGATTTGACAAATTCAGCTCAGCTTTGACAAACAGACTCAGCTTACTAAACAACCTCATATCGCCTCGCATTGACTATGGATCAGTTGCATGTGACTGCGCACTAGCGCACGAGTAGCACTAGAAATGTTATATCCAGTTCAGGATTTTGCGTTGCCTGTCACAACGGGTTCGTTTCGGATAAGTTCCTCACAATACCACTGCGCACAGCGTGGTATAACGTACGCTGGAAAATTTGCCTAATTGTATCACCGTCTAGCAACCTTGTGATCGGCAAATATGCACATAACATCATTTTTATCAATGCGACAATCCTTGACTCCACCACTATTCATTAGAGCTTATGAATGCAAAGATGTTTAAAGAGACGTTATTAACTTCTATGGATGACCCGATTGTTCACAGGGAAATATGTTTTCTTGGAGGAGACAAGATGACGCCCTTTGAGAATACATGACTGATTTCTTATCGATGTTGTTGAACTACTAATAATCAGTTTTGCGCAGTTTCTTGGAAGCCCTCGGTTGTGTCCTGTGTTGCCATGGTCCCTATTTGAACGGTATCAGAACAATTCACACTCACACAAGCATTCGACGCATACGTCATTCTTATGGCAGCGCACAGCACGTGCAAAGAGAAAATAGCGGATTCTATTTAAAGCCTCACTAAGGATAATGTTGGGGCTGTGTTCAACAAAGCTATGAAAAAACCTTTTTGAACGCAGAAATGTTCATTGTCTCTGCCTGTATTCATATGGACTGAAGATCACTTAGCTTGGTTCCTGGTCACGGCACTGTAGTTGATAAAAAGATGGCGGATCGCAGTGCAGGTTGCGGTGGCTAGTAGCCCCGGAAGCATTTATTTGCACAATGGGGGACCGTAGGCTAACGTTGCTGTAAACACGCCGTGAACAAGATGAACAATGTTTTATTTTGCTTACAAACTATGTTTTAAACTCAACTCCAAGCAAAACAAGAAGCGTCCTCAGTTTTGCAATTAAGTTCGCTCTTCAGTCATGTTTCAGTCTTCAGTCATAAGCCCCTCTCCCCCCGGCGACGTCCCTGCACCCGATGACTTTAAGTATTTTACTTCAGGCGGGGCATATGCTATCTAACCTTCTAAATACGGGCTGACGTGTCCGACCGCTACTAGAACTTCCTTTAATCTCCTCTGCTTTTTGAAAAATATCGGTTTTGAATCTCTCCTTAGGTTCAGCGTCCTCGAATCCAACAAGTGAGCAGTTCAAGCTGACGGCGAGTATATAGATGCCCGGTAGGCCGCCTTCACCTTCTACCCGCTTCCTTTGGCATGCACTGGGTTCAACCCCGCTGCTGTTAAACGTCAGCGTCAACGCAGACCTTTCGATTCATACAACATTCTTTCGACGGCGAAGACTGGCTGAGCAGCAACGCATATATTGAGCGCCTTCGCTGGAGCTCAGACTTTCTTCGTCAGAATAGCCGGCTTCCCCGTCTCATTCCTTCCCGGCCAGTTTTTTTTTATTTTCCTTCACTCCTAAAGGCAGTGGTGTGACTCATTCTTGCAAACACGGCCTTTTACTCCGTAAGCATTTGCACTGTACCCCGTCACTCTCCCCTGCTGCTTCCAGAAGCAACGTCATTTTGAAAAGCTTGAATCGTAAAAGTATTGAGGTAAGGAAGGGAGAGAGGCAAGAGAGAGAGGTCAACTAAGCGACGCCCGGTCTGCTATCCTAAACGTGGGAAGAAGAACGAAGGCAGAGATAGGAAGGAGAGTGGGGCAAGGGAGATCACCACTGACCGTGTGCCCACTTTATTACCTCTGTCCCGACGCTCCTTTGTTGGGCATGAGGGACGCTTTGAAAGAAATCAATAGCACAGCGAGCGTTCCAAATGAAATCAGGAGGATCATTGAGATCAGTCCGATTCCAAAAAAACATGCATCCCGATATAAATAAGGCGAGAAGAAAGGCAAGATCCGACTTCCACGAAAGAAGCTTCGCCGGGGCAAAAGACGTATTATACGTTGACGCAACCACATACAGACACCGACACGGCTCGGTAGCCAGCGTGGTGGATCATCAGCTCAGGGAAATCAACTGCGCTTCGATAAAAACCAACAACATCCTCGAGGCTGAGGAAGCAGCAATTGCACTCGCCATCACCCAGCAGAGTGACGAGCCCCATGCACACATCATTACAGACTCTCAAAAGGCGTGCAGAAGATACAGCAGTGAAAGCATATCCACTGCAGCCATTCACATACTCAAGGCGAGGACAATCAACTTTACGAGATGCTTCATCACGTGGACACCAGGCCATGAGGCTGTCAAAGGGAATCAATGTGCGGACGCCAACACCCGAGCATACGCCAACCGGGAGGCGCGCACCGAAGGTGAACTGGACGCAGTCACTAGACGGTATGCAGCCATCTTAGAACACCAACGAGCCCTCCGCAGGACCTACCATCCTCCCCTCAAAGACCTTAGTAGGGAGCAGTCGGTTGCCTGGAGACAACTGCAGACTAATACATACCCCAATCTGAGTTTACTCAGCAAAATCCATCCTTCCACATACGACAACAAATGCCCGCTATGCGGTGAACACCCAACGCTTTACCACGTTACATGGGCCTGTCAGAAAATGCAGGCAGCGCCGATAAACAATAACACACCAACACCGGAGCAGTGGGAGGCTGCGCTGTCCAGCTCGAAGCCTGAAGAGCAGCTCAAGCTTATCGACAGGGCTCGCAAGACTGCAAAGGCCGAAGGCCGCTGGGGCCCTGGACTGAGGGCTCCACCTACGCTGCGAGAAAGAACCCTTACAACCTTGTACAATAAAGTTTTTCGTTCATTCATTCGCCCCCATTTGTTCACTCCAAAATAGTAACAGACAAATGATCTGTGCATCAAATAAACATCTTACATTGGGTTCTTGCTTACTGGTTTAGAAAAAATATCAGTTCGTTTTAGAAAGAAGAAAAAAATCCTAAATAGAAGAAAAATAACCCCTCTGCATTTGATGACGAACGCTGCCCCGCAAGTCTTGCAGATAATTTTACTGATTCCTGAGAGTCTAATGCTAGTTTTCTTAAATTATTGGCGTGGCTGTAGAAAGGCATTTGATGCCGTTGAAAAATTCGCAGGATATTATCGCTCGCACTAACCGAGTGTACCCTGCTCCCAGTCAGACAGAAATTTCCCCTTCTTCGTTGTGCTTTTCTCTCACGAAAATTTCACTACACAGTCCATCGGCTGTCTGTGGACTGTTTAAAGAAATTTTTGTGAGGGTAGCCGTCAATGCGGTTAGAGCGCCTCAGCAGCGGGTGTCTACTCATATAACCTGTGGCGTCAGCGTTACTCAACGTGATACTGCGCGATACTGAAAAGTTGAAGAAACTATAATCTGAAATTCAGCTAGTTTTTTTGTTTCTGCGAAGCTGCGGGAGGCTTTAGTTCCATTGCTTAAGTTTCGCAGTTAGTCCCACACAATTGTGCTATGAGGAGCGCAAACAAGTATATAAACAATGTGAAAAGACATTCGCGACTGCTTCCTTGCTCTGCCTTGCACCACCGAAGCGGCTGTGTAACCTTATAAAGTTACAAACAACAAAATAATAACACCACAATCACAATGTGTGATTACAGAATGAGAGAAGGAGGAATGGCAGTGAGCATAAGTAGAACAGCGTTCATGTTAGCTATCCGTCTCCAGGTGCGAAAAGCAAGAGATGTAAAAAAAGGAAAGAAGATTAGCACAGATTAGTTTTATATGATCGTGATTACCACCTAAACTGAAATATCCATTTAGCCATACACAGCGTTTACCTTTTGAGCACAACAACAATAACAACAACAATAAAATATTTTTAGTGTTTCGAGCCCACGTTTTGCGGAGTTTTCTTCAAACAAGACTTTAAGCGTAGTCACGGTATGGTTTCAGCATACAGCTGGTCTCAATGGGAGGTCTTCTAATATCCCGTTCCTGGTTTTCTTCCCTATTCGTCTAAGCCTTTCGCTTCAGTGCTCCGGCATTTTGTAATCTTTCTTCTCCTTTTACATTCACTTGCTTCTTTGCCATTGACCAGCTCCTCTCTGACGTCATGGGCGGTGGTGCCAGTGTCATCACGCCCCCTGACGTCACAGACCCTGCTGTATACAGTACACTGTGAAGTATATGTTTCTTTTCCTTACTGTCGAATTGTGACGTATTATTCTGTACATAAACACCTTGTACCATTTTATTCAACACAGGCCATAGATATATAGACCACGTCAATACTAAAACTTATTAGATCATGATAGGCGGTTCACCAGTTCATTACCATAAATAGCCTTGAACAGTTTACTCGCGTGGTGAGGCAGCTCGACCTAATGAGCGGGTCTTTGCAGCTTCTATAGTGTGTTTATGAAAAAAAAAAACTCTTAAATGAAATGGAACGCTCTGTTGCACTTTACTGCATGGTACTGTGCGTTCAGGATCGGTTCTTCCGCGCATCTATTGCAGCGCTACAGCGAAGCATTCGAAAGAACTTTGCAGCATGTGCTGCGCCCCACTCCGTAGAGTGCCTCACGAGTAACCACAAATGCATTTTTTGTAACGCTGCTGCAGCTCTTGCGACTCTACTTCAAATGTAGCGGCTGAGAACGCTTGAGGGGGCGTCTATTTTTTTATTCATTTATTTATTTAATTTCTTGCCATACATCACCAACATCAAAGAGGCTGCGGCCGGGGCTGGTACACAATGCACATCACATACACACTGCCCTTTACCAACTTTGAACTCAACGTTGCTTCGTTTGCTCAGTGGGTAGAATAGTTGGAAGTCTCTCCTCACCGCCAGGAAGCGTGGCCGGTAAATTGCCGCCGCTGTAGGTACAGCTTTTTTCCTATAGGCGTATTAGCGCTGTGTGCGCGTGCTTCTGTCGTCATGCTTTATCCAACTTTATCAAGGCTGTCACACAGCTTTAGCAAATGACGTTAGAAAGAATAGGGCTAATTAAAAAGGAAAGCTTTGAAACTGTTTATTGCAGTTCATTCCACACATTTCTGCGGATCGAGATATTTGTTTTTGTTGTTTCGTAAAAGAAGAAGCTAACCTACCAACCAAACAAAGAGCGTAGTTTCTCATTCCGAGGCATAGTCGATGGAAGATCTGCGCAATGCGAGTTGGCATGTGTGCTTTTGTATTCATGAGGGCTTTCACTCGCAGCGCACAAAGCAGCAAACGACGAAAACAGCGAGCTGGCGTTTGTGCCAACACGACGGAATATAACCGGCGACGTAGGCGCTTAAACGAGGACCCATTGTTCGGTGTTGTATTTTTGAACGCCGATAGGTATCCCGCTATAGCGCCGAGGAAACCTGGTATGAATGTTCATCGAAAAGCTCGGGCCAAAAAAAAAATTAGAAAAACAGAAACGGTACACCCAAAACTGGTCTCTTGCGCGTCTTTGGACACGGTTCTATAAAATGCTGCCCGATTAAGTAACGACTAAGAGTGTGTTTTCAGTTATCCGTCTGTTATCGAGGTAGCTTATTTCTTCAGCTTCGCATTTGAGCGCGGCGTTCAACCGGTTCGTACTGAGCTTTTAAAGAGGCTAGATCAGGCCTAGAGCCGGCGTTGTACTACGCATACAAAGCCCACGTCTTGACTTGCGTACATATATATATATATATATATATGCGAGAAGCAGCAAGGGTAGCGGCAATACAAGCTGGGGCGAAATTCATTACGTAACCAGTGTATAGAAAGGAGGGGGGGGGGGGGGGGGAGGGGGCACGTTCTTCGAAGAGCAAAGAGGTCACGTTCTTTTCGTCGTGGCTGCTTTCTCTCTATGCCTTTTTCGTTTGGAAAAATCCGTGTGCTAAGAGCTTGCGTAAATGATTGCACAAAACTGTTACCTTGGCATTGACGCTTTTGGTGCAACTGAGGGAGAAAGAGACATACTCTGTCGAGTTTTTCGAGAGCGGGTTCTGAAAACAAATAAGAAAGAAAAGTAACAGACTCGACAACGTGGTCGCCTTGTGTCGCTCTCGCAGCTTCAGGCGCTTAGTGTTTTTCACGCGTCAGCTTCAGACGTTTTTTTTTTCTTTTTCTCTGTTTTAGCGGAAACGTATCTGTTTTGTCGGAAACTGCTGCATTGCCGTATAGTGGCAGCAGCTTCGACGTTGGTCTCGATGGCATTTTACTTTTCGGAGATACATGGAAATCTGGACGTGCGACAGGACGACGTATAGTCAACCTCTTCGGTTTTTGTTTAGTGCATACAGGTGATCGCCAGTTGTGTATTGGTATTCCAACGTGCACGAAATCATTTTATTCCTTTTCGTCCCGGTTACCATCTCATGTATACAGGGTGTCCAGTCTAACTTTAGCCAAGGGTTAAAAGATTAAAAAAAATGAGGGGCCACTTTGACGATCTAAAGTGCGCGAGGCCAAAGCCTTTCCACGCAACTTTGGCCGCACACATACACATATACAAGTGCAACCGCGAGCGTTAAAAAGACACGCACAGTCGCGATCAATTTGAAGGTGATCGCGCGAGCATCGACCGGCGGGCCTTTCAAGCTGCATAGCGGCCGATATCGGAACTGCGACGATGAAGATTGCGTTGCCTTCTTTCCCTCGTAGGCTCTTCCGGGCTACAACCGTCACCCCTATGACGCCACCTTTTTTCTGTGTTTGTTCTCCTTCATGGGAACCATGTGTCCGCGTCGTTACCTCATATCATGGCCGATAATATGATCGGAATGAATTTGAAGGTTATCTCACGAAGGGTGACGAATCTTTACGACAGTGTCTTCGTGTGGCACATTTTTACCAACATATGCAGAATTATGATAGCTTCCCTCGCCCTTTGGCTGCTAAATGAAGCACTGCTTTCCTATTATCAAGAATATTGTCTGGGCTTCGATTTATTTGTATTGTATATCATTTCTTTTTTTTATTTTTGCCGGTATAGCAGGGGAATTAAAGAAAAAAGTGAAACCTGACACTGCCGTTACTGAGAAGACTGCCCGCTCTTTGTGGAAGAGCCTCAGTGTAACGGAAACTAGCGTAATTTCATTTCTCAAAGATAAAAAAATCCCCCGCCACGCGGCTTTTTCTAGCACAGGTTGACGCTAGCACGATTAACTTCCAATTGATTGCGTCCGGTCTAACAGTATACGCAAGATAACCACATGTGCGTATCTCTGCTGACGCGTAAAAAACAACAACGAAATTTGGGACTTGCTAGAAGGGAGTGACAGCAGCTCAAGGAAGAGCGAAAAGAGAGAGGGAAACTACTCTGATGTTCCCCTCGCCACGGAAGGTGATGACGTAACGTGGCGCTGCTCCTTGCCTCGGTCGCCACTCGAGCGATCACCTTCATATTGATCGCCACTGTACAATACGATGTTCGCTAACAACACACGTATACAAGCACTATCATCGACTCTCCCGGTAGCGCGCAGAATACCGGACCAACGGGTGTACTATTGGGAATAAATTCGCACGTCTTCTTTGGACGATTGGTGGCCGTTTCCGCTCGCGACTCTGGAACTATAAGTGGTAAGTTCTTAAGGCCGTCGTACGATCGTTTAAGGCCGATTCACACGACGGACCGTTCGCCCGCGGCCCGCGCACTACGTATTCATGCGTCAGCACATTGAGAGGCGCGCTGCCGGCCGTGAGAGGCCGCGGCAGGCAGCGCGCCTCTCAATGTGCTGACGCATGAGCACGTAGTGCGCGGGCCGCGGGCGAGCGGTCCGCCAGCAGGCGGACCGCACGTTTTCAGCCTCCGCCCGGGCGTGGGGCGGGAAGGCGTTGTACGATCACTTGCTGCTTGCGGACGAGACGGGTGGTTCGAACGTTCCGATTGGCGCTCCCGGCACTGCCTCCCGTCTAATCGCGTGCGGCGGTACAGGCATGGGTTTGTAGCGAAACACGCAGATATGTTGCAAAAGATATTACCCGTATTAACTGCGGCGTATTCGAGAGATATTCGTTGCGTCAACGTTGCTTTTGCTGCGGGATTTATGTCGAAGGTAAAATCGTGGTCGGTTGTGACGGCACGGATCTCGTTTCAGCCGACCCTGACGGCCGCGAACCAATTGGCGACAAAACTTTCCAACATCGAAGGCGAGTCCGATATCTGAAGCGATGTCGTCGGAAACGATACGTATTTGGACCATTTCTACCCAAGAGACTAAAAAAATGTGTCACATCGCAATCGAGTACTCCTCCTCATTCGACGATACGTTCTCAGATTTCTGCCCCAAAATAACAGAATGCTGCCTGCTCGGAAAGTTACGATGCCCCGGCGATTTCTGAACGACGACACGATTCTTACTGCGAAATCTCGATCTGGCCAGGCTGCAGTACAGGCTGCTAACAACCTTTCGTAAATATAATCGGGATAATCACGTTTTTTAAATAGTCAAGATTACATACTTAAAAATTTTAGTCAGTTATTCAGAAGAGCACACTGCAATGTTTTTGCATTGCTCACAGAGCAAAAAAAATAATTGCACTTGCAGCCTTTCTCAAGCATTTTGCACAGTTACTGTAATATGTAAACGGCCTTCTCCTTGGCTCCCTATACTGTTACTGCAAAAGACATGCTTACCTATTCAATATATAAGGTGTGTGTGTGTGTGTGTGTGTGTGTGTGTGTGTGTGTGTGTGTGTGTGTGTGTGTGTGTGTGTGTGTGTGTGTGTGTGAGAGAGAGAGAGAGAGAGAGAATTGTGCATGCATTTAACATTCACAATTTAGCACAACACTGCTGTCAAACACAAATGCTAATGCACATGAGAAATTATGTTTTCAGCTACTTGGAACAGATAAAATCAGTTGTAATTAAAGCAGTTCTGTATTTCGCAGAACAGTGACAATGCAACAATAGTGATTTATTTTTATCACGTTTTTCAGGCCATTATTGAAATTTTTTTTAGTTTCCGTCGTGTCTGTAGAGTAACCTACCCAGCCTTGAAACGCTACAAAAAATTTCTCGATTGTGCCTCTTTCATGTGTCTTATCATTCTTCTTTTGGAGAATCAGTCATATCGCCTGCTTATTGCCTCTCAAGCCGTATTAATCACCACAAGGCCGTATACGCCCCCAACACAAGAGTTACCGCTCATTCTTGTTCTTTCATCGTCACGTCATCCCGGGACTGGAATTATCTATCACAGGATGCCGTGCATCATATCAACGCCATCCATTTTAAGAACGCTATCAAGACCGTTGTTGTTTAACTGCCATGTCCATGCTTCATGTAATGCCCCATACCAAGGGGCCTTTGAGGTATCAAATAAAGAAAAAGAAATAGCACTGTGTGGCTGAAAAGGGGCTTAGACTTGCATCACTGGACTAAAGGGCCTGGCTTTGTTCTGCACAGTGAAAGCGTGCCATCAAGTTGTGCTTTAGCATTCCTTCCTGACCTCATATTGCTGTTGCACAAGCCAGAATGCAGCGTTGAAAACAAGTGACGTCACCAGACTTGGTGATTCCCATTGGCTGGAGGGAAGCGACATCAACAGACTGAATAATTCCCATTGGCTGGAGGGAAGTGACGTCACCAGGCCGGTAGTAACGTCTCTTGGAGTAAAAACATCAAAAGCTTCTAATGCTATCGCAGTGCCAACACATGAGGCCATCAGGTGTCCATGTAAGTTATTGTTGGTGGCTGTTGACTTAGACGTCAAGGTTAATAACCTGGGAGCAGTTTAGTCGCCGTTACTGCTTTAGACGCTTGATTAATCGATGTAGTTGATGCAGAAGAATGCAATGAGGAAAGGGTGTGTGCAGAATATGGCGCCCAGTTTTCGGAGGGCAATTTTGCTTTTATTTTCAGCGAGCTGTAGGTATAATTTTCTCTCATGCATCGCATCGTTTACAGGACAGGAATGCTCCATAAAAGAAGTGAAGAATGATGTAAACGGGAATGCCCGCAACGACGTGAAAGGGTAGAAATATGTAACCTGCCATACTTCCCGGCACTACCAGCAGCTTTCCGGAATGACTCCGGATATGAAGTAAAAGAAATGGGGCGAGAGAAGACAAACGATACAGATCTTTCTTAATGGCAATAATTGTTGGGTTCTAAGACGTAAATAAGAAAGGGCAGAAAGCAGAGATAGAGAATAAGTGTAGAAATGAACAGGCCTAGAGGGAGGGTTATGAATAGCATAAGCAACAGCAGAATGAAAGGCTAAAAGCTCAGCGGCATAGGCGCTAGAGGGTGATTCTAAAGAGAGACGGTGAGCGTATACAATATTGTGTGTTGAGTTAAGAACAACAAAAGTAGCACCAGCTGAGCGAGGAGTTAAAGACCCATCAGTATCATCAGCGCTGTGTGTGTCTTTTCTATCTGTGTCCCTGTCTTTCGCGCTGTTTTAAAGAAGTATAAATATGCAGTGCACGTTGCAATCAAAGAATATGGCTTCCTGAGTACTAAGTTGAACAAAAGAAAATTTGAATTTCAATGAGGAATGGTCGGACTAGGGATTGTAGAGGTTGAATTTGAGAAGGGTCATAAAAGGTATTGCCGTATACCACGGATTGCCGTAACCTGAAAAGCATGAGCTCTGCGCATAACTGGTCTAGATAAATAGGCAAATGAAGAACGTTTGCAAGAACATGAAGAGCAGCGGTACGCGTAGTATTGTAGGCACCAGTAAGAGCCAGGAGGGGAATTAATTGAAGCGATATAACGCAATCCCGTAGTCGGCAATCAAAGGGGGGCAATCAAACCAGCAAGCTGGGGCGGCATAGGTAATTGTGGGAAGAATAACCTGACGATAAATTTGGCGCATATGAGAAGGAGAAACACGAAAATGGAAATGGAACCAATTAAGTAGCTTGGTGGTAGATGCAAGAATTTTCGTTTGCCAATGAATGAAGCTTAAGTGACAGTAAAAGACAACTAATCATTTAATACTCGGTTCAGACTTGAGACTGTGTGTAGTCAAATAGTCGGCTTACGTTTGTGTAACGCGGATTAAAGCATTTGAAGCCAGCGTTGACTACTCGGGGCTAGTTTTGCCGGATAAGTATAATAGTGTCATCTGCATATGCCTGAATGTGGATAGGTGAGGGGACAGGAAGGTTTAGGAGATCATATAGCAAAATGTTCCAAAGTATTGGCGAAAGTGGCGAACCCTTCGGACTGCCGAAGGAAGAAGGCACAGAAAGAGTACACGAAGGAGATTGATACTAACCCGGCTAACACGTGGGTCGTGCAAACCCTTCGCGCTAGAAAGCAAACGCTACAACCCCTCCTCAGTTCCGCCTTTTCATCCGTCCTGAAATCTCCAGAAGCAAACTCCAATCGCTCAACGCCTAGTTCACCGTACAGAACGCCACTGTGCGGCAGTGTCCGAGTAGGCGACCAAGGGTGAGCTCTAGAGATGCAAAAAATAAGCAGAAGGAAAAATATGAAGGAGTTAAAGGGAAAAAAGGAAAGAAGGTGGAGAAGGTGGTGCGCTGTGGGTGGCCGCCGGGTTTTCCGCGTTACCCACCGGAGCGCGATTGATTTTCGGGGCCGTGGCCGAACCACTTGGCCCCGACGACTGAGTTGGCGCCCGGGGACGCCGAAGGTGACAGAAACACACACAGACAGAAACACACGCACACACACTAATTGTGCCTTCGCTTCCACGGCGAAGAGAAGAAGGACTCTCTCGGACAGCGGTGGCAGCAGCAGAAGCGAGCAGCCAGAGCCCGCGAGCAGCCAGAGCCCGCGAGTAGCCAGAGCCCGCGAGCAGCCAGAGCCCGCGAGTAGCCAGAGCCCGCGAGCAGCCAGAGCCCGCGAGCAGCCAGAGCCGGCGAGCAGCCAGAGCCCGCCCGGCGAAACGAAGCCCGCCGCTCACTCTCCTTTCCACTCCATTGTGCCGGGTGTTCGTCGTCATTGCCGTCGTCGAATGCTTGGCGCAGCAGCCCGGGGTCTTTGGCCCTGCGGCAGGCGCGCTTTCTCGGCCGATAGCCCCGTGGGGCCGCCGCCCCCACCTACTCTGTCTTTCCCGGCGCGGTTTCTTTCTTCGCGTTGCTGACCGAAGGTCATCCGCTACGTACCGGCCGCGCCGGGAAAGAATGAGCGAAGAATATTGAAAAGGAGAAAGAAATAGAAGGAAAATGAAGGAGGCTGAGCAGGCGGTAGCCTACCGGAAGTGGCTTGTTTTGGGTAATGAATGAGACACCGCTGGCACTGGCGCAGTGTCGCGCCAGGAGAGTACTTAAGTTCAAGAAAAGGCTGTGCACGGTAGAACGGCTTCTGTGGAAGGGATATATAGTCTTCGGGGTTCCTTTCGTTCTTTTTTTTTTCATAATTTTGGTTTCAGCATTGACGTATAAAAATGTAAGCGAAAAGAACGTGCACCTCAATGCAAGAAAGTACGTTCCTCAGAAAAAGAACATGTTCGTTATTGACCGTGTTAAATCTGGGTTGACCAAGGGTCAGTGTCTTCCTGACAATGAGGATCATTTCCGCTCAGGCTGTGAGTACAGTTGCACGTGTTTCCTTCTCGATGCGGTTTGATAACTGTTTTCTTTTTAAGCCAGCGCCACTGCTTCGTGCCTTCGCCCTGGAGAAGCTGTAATGTTTTGTTGGCTACTTCATCTCATGCACGACTAAATAGCTTTGCGTTAACTCCAACCATAACAGCCTAAGAGGCAACGAGACGCATCATATCTAATTATTCCGGAATATGGAGCGGCGTGAAGGCTTGCCTTTGTTGCCCAGTGCACGGACATAACGGCCCGCTAAGTTGAAAAACGCGCGCTTGGATTATGGGCTTCACACGCGCCCGACCTCTATATATCTTATAGTGTAAATGATTGCTTGTACATTGTACCTCTCTCCCCTATCCTTTCTACCTGTCCCCTCACCTCTTTCATTTCATTTCTCCAGTCTGCCTGCTATCCCTTTATTTCCGCTGCCCCAGCTCAGGTGCTTCTTGTTGCGATGCAGATGCCGGGGCTAGCAAAAATCTTTTCCATCTATTATTATTTTATTTTAAAATACACTACTACTACTACTACTACTACTACTGCTACTACTACTACTACTACTACTACTACTACTACTACTACTGCTACTACTACTAGTACTACTACTACTACTACTACTACTATACTACTACTACTACTACTACTACGACTAATACTACTACTACTACTACTACTACTACTAATACTACAACTACTATACTACTATTACTACTAAAATGGCCACCCAGCACTAGTATTCTAAGAGAAAAAAGAGGGATAACAATATTATTCAAGAACGCAAATCATAAACCTAGCTAGATCTCGCTCCTGTTTGACCAAGGCAAACTGGTCTTTCAGCAACGCCAACGAAAGCTGCCGGTACTCAAACAGGGGTGTGAACGGAAAGGGATAAAGGTGTGTACAGGACGGCAGCCCTCTTCCGGAAGAGGGCGGAGTGGGTGAGGGAAAAAACGCGGTTTAATGACATCCTAGTTGAAATCAAGAGGAAGAAGTGGGCTTGGGCAGGGCATGTAATGCGAAGGCAAGATAACCGCTGGTCCTTAAGGGTTACGGAGTGGATTCCAAGAGAAAGCAAACGTAGCAGGGGACGGCAGAAAGTTAGGTGGGCGGATGAGATTAAGAAGTTTGCGGGGATACAGTGGCGGCAACTAGCAAAGGACAGGGTTAATTGGAGAGACATGGGAGAGGCCTTTGCCCTGCAGTGGGTGTAGTCAGGCTGATGATGATGATGATGACAGGACGGCAGCACAGGAGAAACGCAATCTGCGGAAATCTACATGCTGTGGTAATCATCGCGCTAGTGGAAAACGACCGGATGCAGCTCAGTGTTAAGCTGTGCGTGTCTGAGAGGACGAACAGAGTGTCATAAAGCAACTAACGCATCGTGCGTTAAGTCCTCTCCAGGCAACTTCCCGAATTACTAAGTCTCATACACGCTGTCCTGAGATATCCGTGCACTAATGGGTGCTAACGAACATAAGGAACTCTCGAGTGAGTGTCTTGATCACTGCGAGCAGCGTGCTCACGCTAATTCTCTGGTGTCCTGAAAGCATTTAAATACGGATGGGATGTGAAGTGCTCATTTTATGGCTCCGCTGTAGTAACGGAATTACAACTCATGTATATCTGGGATAGCGAGAACTGCTTCTCTTACTTTACACTGCTTCATGTAGGTACTACGCGCGTACATACGATTGCTTCGTACAAAATTTTCCTTTGGGCAAGCGCTTACATGACGAAGGCAGAAGAGTGCACGATACATGCACGAAATCAGTGCACGATACACTCATTGAAACACTATGCAAACACAAAGATCGACACACTCATTCCTTTGTGTTCTCTTCGTATTCGGTGCACGTATGTGAGTAACATAAAGGAACAAACCCAAAGAGGAGACATTCGAAGAATGCTGAGAAACGATGGGTTTAGGTTCAAAGCACAGCCTAAAGGCCCAACTCCAATCCCACTTCCGAGGCGTCGCGCCGCGCGCTGGCGCGCTGAGCGCCGCGCCGCGTCGGGCGTCGAGAGAGGTACACATCTCCATTCTCCGGGAACTGGCTCGCGCCGCTCGCGTCTGGGTTGATGTTGCTAAAAACAGTTCGACTGCCAAGAGCGGTGAGAGGTAGTAATTCGAGTAAATAAATGATTTTAAAACGTGTGGAATGTATTTGGTACACAAATAATTAAGCACGCCTTTTCACTGTGATGCTGTATCGCAAAACCCGCAGCGCCATCGACACTCGCTCACTCTGTGCTCGCGTGCGGCGCGCGCGGCGAATATCTGGCAGGGACAGATCGGAGCGTCAGCGCTCGCGTTGCTCGCGTCTGACGCCGCGCGCATGCGCAGACTGGTTCTGGCTGACGCCTGTGACGCCTGGCGCGCGGTGACGCGCGGCGCGACGCCTCGGAAGTGAGATTGGAGTTGGGCTTAAAGGGTCCGTGCCCACCTCAGCGCAGCAGACACTCTCTACCTCTCTTTGAGCGAGCCTCCTCTCCTTCCATTCCCTCCTCGAAATTCTTCTCTCCCGCTCCTCGTCGAGTAGGCTCGGCAAGGCAAAATCACCCCTTCCTTCTCCGGTGTAAGCCGGAGGCGTGGTGTCTGTGGAGTGCGTCACAGGGCGACGTCATGGCCCCGCCTTCAATAGAATTCTTTTCTTGGTTTTTGCATTTTCTCCGCACACTGAACGATCGAGAGGCGCGATCGGCTCGACCACCTAGACTTGATAGCGAGCGCATCCTTTCATACATCTGTTTGTCATTCCCAGTTAACGAGCCACCTTTTCATTTTCTTTTAGGCCTCCCCACCGTTTCACGAGCGGAGGGGCGGAAGTCGGTTGTGTTCGAAACACACGGCGAAGCGCGGACCCGGCAACCTCCCGTTTGCTTTTCTCCATGCGTGTTTGTGTTCTGTGTGTTTGTGTCTTTTCTCCGCTCCAAAGCATATGTCATTCATTGGAGTCAAGGCGTACGCAAGATGCACGAAAGATAAGCGGTGTGTGTGCGGAGCGGTCAAGTAGGCGAGCGAGGGAAAGGCTCTGCTGCACTACTAATTAAAACCTTGTTTTGGGGAGCTCGCATAGAAGAAAAGAAACTGAGAAGGGAGCGCGCACGCAGAGCGTCTCGTGACGTGATCACGGCGGGGGCGGAGGGGGGGGGGGGGGCGAACCAACTCCCTCAGTTTTACTATTTTTTTACTTTTTATGGCTAGGGTTCAAGGCTGTCGCCGCACGCTCCCTCCGCAGTTTTTTTTTTTGTTCCTTCATGCGGGTTTGTAGGCATGAGCCAGAACAGAAGGCGCTGCGGAAAGCCTTGTGCAGACGACGCGACGACAAGGCTACGCCCAACCTTCTCCCGTCAGTCAGAACGATGCACCAATGGAGTGCCTTTAGCGAAAGAAGCCCCCCTTGACGTCAGCGGGGTGCAGAGTAGTGGGCCGGGCCCGTTTTTGAAGGAAGGAAAGAACGAACGGGCTTTGATTTGAATTTTCGCAGCTTTTCGGGGCGCGCATGGCTCTAGTATTTTGCAGAGGTTATCTTCGATGCCTCATCTATGCAGTGGGCTTGTTTTTCAAAAATGTCCGGACCCTGGTCAGTGGCCCTTTAAGCACGGTATAGGACGCGCGTCGGTGCACAGCGCAGGATCGACGCACCAGCGATTCTCGTCCTGAAAGATTTTTCCGTCTCCGTACCGACGAGAAGCGCACAAAGTAGTCTCCATTCCTTTCATTTCCCTGCGGCTCGCTACCGCTCGAGCGGAGTATAGGGGTACCAGATTTGCTCCAACATGTCACGTCTCCTGTTATCAGCCGGGGATAGTTAGCCAGCGGGCGCCGAGCAGGCGTCCCTCGCCAAGTGCGCCAAGGTGGTGCAAAGAGCACATGCTCCTCCGAGCTTCCACACCGTGCCGGCGCGGCCTCCTCCGTACATGCCCGGTTGACCTCGCTGATTAAAGCGGACCGCCGCGAACGATTAATCTCCGGCGCACAAAAACGCATATAAAACCTCACTACGTGACCTTGCATTGAGATGAGGCAAAATTGAGCCACGGTGCGCTGCCGCTGCGTCCGTGCGAACGTAACCGAGGAATGGCCGCAGGGCTGTGCCTGCGAGGAGACTCAAGTTGTTCCGTTTAGGTCGGGCTTCAGAGAAGGGACAGAACACAGTCTAGAAACTGGCACAACGGTAATTGCGGACAGCTGGCGACAAAAGATTTCGGGACGCGGCAGCCTGGGAAAAGCCGACTATCGTTGCAGGAAGCAATAGGATAAAGCAATTCAAATAATGCAGCCCTAACTCGACTCCTCCGTCGGAACATTTGACGACTCATTTTTGGGCTGAATGGTGGAACGTCTATATCGGATCACATATATTCTTACACCGTGAGTCGGATACAAGTGAGGAACGAAGCGGCTTTTCCCCGTCAAAGGATCCCCATCCAGCCAATGGCGTCGGCGCATTCGCATGAACCCGCTATATGCAAGGAGCGGCGTGACAACGCAGGGATAGTCCCCATCTTCCCGACCATGGAAGATGGGGACTATCCCCTTTCATCGGGTACTCCCTGCATTGTGGCATTAGCAGGCTTACGAGAATCAGCCGACGCCATTGGCTGGAAGGGGTTCCTTTGACGGGAAAAAGCCGCTTCTTTCTAGACTTGTATCCGTCTATAGGAAGCTTAACTCAGTCATTGTTGCTGTGTGCTGCTAAACCGTTTAGGTATCTCGTGCGTCGTTCCGAGCCAAACAGCCGAGACAACTCCTCCACAGATGTTCAATTGCTTCGGCCTTGTCTGCGATAATTTTGTGCCGCCTCTCCGGTTCCTAGGTCCTTGATACGACAGGCTGCCGACCTACTGAACGCGTTGTGTCCTAATTAAAGTTGGTTCTTACTGCTACTACAGTCGAACGCGTAATAGATATAACGAAGGAATGACGGTTCCCCTTGGCAGCTCGGTAAACACGGGCTATAACGAAGCTACGTTTATAACGAAGTAATCGCCGGGCTCCTTCAACTTCGCTATAACGAGTTCAACTGTACTAGAAAGTGAGGGCGGTTTCCGATCATGGAAATTCAAAGAGCGAAATAACACCGTACCGCATAGCGCGGCGACTCGTTTTGTCGGTTTGCTATCCGTCAAAGTACCTTCATATTTTCGATAAAGGATACACGTGTGTATTCTGCCTACCCTGCTCGTATTAACGGCATAGCACTATCGACTGTCGTCGGCGCATACCAGAGGTAACAAGAAACCTCTCGCACATACAAAAAGCGTCATCCGTAACTTTAGTCGGCTGCGATAACCTTGGACATGATAGATCAGTGCGCTCTTGATGCAGCCAGCCTCTCTTGTTAGCAATAGCTCTAGGTACGAGTTACGACCATCATGCCGTGAGAAGTTATTCCACTACGCCATCATGTGGGCACGGAGACAGACATACATGAAAGTGTCGGAGCAACTTCCTCTTCCATTTTGATCGCAACCTAATTTCTTCAAGCAATTATTGCCGTACGGTGACAACAGGAATGAAAGCGGATTTGAAGAAAAAATGGGGCTAGGCCTGAAATTTTTGTTAGGAAAGCCGCATCGGCTTCATTTTTTTTTTGTGCAAATACGTTGTGCAAATTCTGATTATTCTCATAAATGCGAGCTAAATAACTATCGGGCTTTCAGTGACAAAGGCGAGTTCCTCCGGCATACTCAGACGCCCAGTTAGTTCGGCGAACCTCCTCTTCTTTCTTATTTTTTCCCTGAAAGCGAGTCTTTGATGTTCCAAAACAAACAGACTCTTCTTTTTTACTTTGCATTCCTGCCACGCCTCATTGTAAGCGGTGAAAGTTCAAAGAAACTGCTTCAATGTGCTTGGTTTTGCTACACAAAAGGAAAATATTGAATGGTTATGAGCCCAAAGCAGCCCGGGGTTGCTCGATCTAGTGTTTCTGCACGTCGTTGCCATGACGCACTCAGAAGCGTACAGACGGCGCTGCCTGCGAAACGGTTGCCTGATATTGATACTTGCTAGTCTGCGAGTTCTGCATCGCTTCTAGCCCTTAAAAAATTGTCTATAGACAGTCTATCGACTTTTTATTGACTCTATTGACTTCCTATAGATATTGATTTTTGTCTATTCATAGTCTATAGACTGTCTATAGACGTCTACTAGTAGTGTATGGCCATAAATCTATAGATTGGCTACAGACTGTCTACGGCATTTCTGTTGCCTATAGACTGTTACATAGAATTTGTCTATGGGCAGTCTACAGACTTTATTGACAGAAGTCTACAGACACTCTATAGACTTTCTAAACGGTTTTGCGAAACGGTTGCCTGATATTGATACTTGCTAGTCTGCGAGTTCTGCTTCGCTCTAGCCCTTATAAAAATTGTCTATAGACAGTCTATCGACTTCTTATTGACTCTATTGACTTCCTATAGATATTGATTTTTGTCTATTCATAGTCTATAGACTGTCTATAGACGTCTACTAGTAGTTTATGGCCATAAATCTATAGATTGGCTATAGACTGTCTACGACATTTCTATTGCCTATAGACTGTTACATAGAATTTGTCTATGGGCAGTCTACAGACTTTATTGAAAGAAGTCTACAGACACTCTATAGACTTTCTAAAACTTTTTTTGTAAGGGAGGGGGCTGTCTTGGAACGACTTGTTTTCTATATATGTGGCGAGAGCCGGCTGCTTTCCTGAAATACTTTCCGCACAAACTTCATAATCTAGCTTTTTTTTTGCGTGCTGCCGGAGTCTGGTGAAAAGTTGGGCGCTAGAATACTAATTAAACCTGGCTAAACGAGCACAGACTAGTAACCTCATTAGCACAAAGAAAAACTATCGAATGCAGTGCGTTATGAAGAGAACACGCGAAAAATTGCCCCGCCGCGGTGGATCAGTGGTTAGGGCGCTCGGCTGCTGGTCCGAAAGACGCGGGTTCGATGCCGACGGCGGCGGCTGAATTTCGATGGAGGCTGAATTCTAGAGGCCCGTAGACTATGCGATGTTAGTGCGCGTTAAAGAACCACCGGTGGTCGAAATTTCCGGAGCGCTTCACTACGGCGTCCTTCATAGCCTGGGTCGCTTTGGGACGTTAAACCCGAATAAACAAAACCAATAAACCATTTTCCTTTGTCTTTTTCCTTCCTTCTTTCTTTATTTGTTCCTTCCTTTCTTTCCTTCGTTATTGCTATTAAAAAGAATTTGACCTCTTTTTTTTGTGTCCTATTTTTTAAGGAGCTTCTATAAACATCGTAAGGTCTAGAACGCTTTTATCGACCGGAGGAAAAAAAAATCTGAATGCGATATGCATTCCCTAACGAGTAATGCTGTCGCACGCCGAGCGTAGTGTGTTAAGGCAGCGTGCGTGCTATACATATGTCTCAAGGTACAGAAAGGTGTCAATGATTGCTGCCAAAGGCACATGAAAGGCGATCGTTGACGCATAGCAAGATGAACGTGACTTATACGACGCAGTATTATTGAAGGTTGTCGTTTTAACCGTGCATACATGCATCTGGGCCCTCACCTCAGAGCCTCTGCTTGTGCTGCTGCCTAATTATTCATCCTAAATCACTTCCAGGAAAGCGTCCTATCTATAACTCGGCATAGAGCTGGCGTCGTTCCACTCGGTCGCCTCAGACAAGCGGCGTCCAGGTACGCCGTCGGTTCGAATATTGATATCGCATTTCTTTTCTTTGAATCGTCGTCTTCTATTTCGTGCATGTCCTGTGGCACTAAGCTTTAATGCAGGTTACCAAGCTTCAATTCTGAAGCGTTCGGTCTTCGATAGATGGTACCCGTACCTCGGCCTACCCGTCATAAAAATAGTAGAAGAACCACAGATTGAGCTAGTTGGTGTAGATTCATAATGATGGTTCAACAGCGCAAACACACATAGACCAAGAAGGAGACAAGACACACACACCAGCGCTGAACTTACAACTTATTTTTTATTAGGAAGAAGCATGTCATAATATACACACACTAAAAAACAGCGCAAATGCGCATTGTCAACAATCTCCTAGTGCTGGTAAAAGGTAAAAACCGCTTTAAAAGCACGTGTGCATAGGCAGAACCGCTACCCACTATGTAGCATATTCATTTCTCGAAGAGATAATGTTACAGATGGCGTACTCACGCACCAAAGGGTGCGTGAGTACCATCATTATGAATAAAAATGGTCTAGATGCTCTCTATAGACTTCTTATACACTCTGTTGGCTTCCTATATATATTTCCTCTAGTCTTTTCATAGTCTATAGACTGCCTATAGAAAAAAGTCTACTAAAAGTTTATATATCCATAGATCCATAGATTGTTTATAGGCTGTCTATAGGATTTCTTTGGCTTTATTTATTTATTTATTTATTTATTTATTTATTTATTTATTTATTACATACTATCAGTCCTTTCCAGGACTAAGGTAGGAGTGGAAACATTAGATGCATAGTGACAGAAACACCAAGAGAAACTGGTACAAACAAACCCGTCTTTTAGAACAGTCTACGAGATTTGTGAATAGAAAGTCTATAGATTTTAGACAAGAGTCGCTAGACTGTCTAGAGAAATTTTTGTAAGGGGATCCTACGCTGAACACCACAATCGGCACGCTTAATTCGGCGTCTAGACATCCCTTAGATAGCTTATTTCAGCACCGAAAAGGACTATATGCCGGCACCAATAAACGTCTGTTGCAGGTGTCGAAAAATTTTGTTTAGCCTTATGTGGAGCGTGAATTGACCGCTACGGACAAGCGCATGACATTCGCAGGTTCGGATGGCGAAACGGAGAAGGTCCTATAATAGGCTGAATGGAGAACGGCCACAAGGCACTGGCATATCCTCCTCATTAAAAAAAAAAATTGTTTCGTTGCATTTGAAGGAGACGCATGCCCCGTAACTTTGCGTGTTTGCTCGGCCTTAGCACAACTCTCACGTACTCGAGAAACTGTACCAAAAGGATGAGCCGGAGTGGCAACGAGGACTGTTGTTGCTTCAGTAACTAAGTACTGCGCGCAGCCGAGACGTGTTCGCTTCCGCGTTAATTCATCGCGGAGGCCGTGTCTGGTAGCCTTCGCCTTCGCGCTTGCTGCTTCTTTTTTATTTTTTTGCCGTACCTTTGCCGAGTTCTCGCAGCTGTCGTTCCCCGGATCGACTCGAAATGGCGCGCCGAGGTCTCCGGCTCGCCATCCGCGAAGGTCACCCGACGCTTTCGGAAACAATTTGCTAATAGACGCGTCATCACGGGGTCACCTCGGGCATCGCTGCCAGTGCGCAGTTCAGTGCAGTGTCTTCAGTTCAGGGTGTTCAGGTCGCCACCGTGTCAGTGACTCGTGGTCAGGAGGCAGGCGTGGACAGCCACGATAGAGTTCCTCAAAACTAACTCGAAGGGGGAAAAAATGCCGATGATTACGTTACTTCCTAATGCGAAATTTGAGCGCAGCTCATCAGCTGTATCAGCTTTTGGATAGACTGACGCAAAGAATTCGAGCAAGACATGTATTTACAATTACGGACAACTTCTTATTTTTGACGCATATTCCTTCTTCAAGAAACACTCCACTAACAGCTCTTGATTGTCATGAAGGAAGGTTTGTGGTCGGAGAAAAGGATAAGTGCTCGACTTGCTGCACCAATTCCTGGTTCTCAAAGACGCGGTCTAAGCAAGTATTTCGCGAGGTTGTCACAGCCGTGGGGGGCGTCACGAGCGAGAGGAACGGGAAGTTCTCCCATATAGTGGTAAGAAATTCCTTTTTGTCTTTATACATGGTCTGTTCTGAAAGTAGTAGGACTGATTTTTTTTTTCTAAATTTTATTCATAATAATAGTACAAATGATTAGTATTTTTCAAAAGAGCACCCTTCCGCATCTGCACGCTGCTTCCAATGAGTTTTACAGTTTTCGTGCGCCTCCAGGAACGCCTGGACCGGAATGCTGTTTAGCTCCCTCGTCACGGCCTGTTGAACCGCCTCTACCGATCCGTGATGCTTCTCCTTGAGCGTCGACTTTATCCTCGGGAATAGAAAAAAGTCTGGCGGGGTCAAGTCGGGGCTCTAGGGGGGGCGAGGTAGCGTTGCCACCTTGTGCTAGGCAAGATACTCCATTACGAGGAACCCTGTGTGGCTCGGCGCGTTGTCTTGGTGTAGCCGCCATTTGTTGGCGATGGCTGGGCGGACACGAACAATGCGTTTTCGCACTCTTCTGAGGACTTGCACGTAAAAAACTGCATTAACTGTTTGTCTGGGTGGTACGAACTCTTTGTGGGTGACTCCATGTCGATCAAAAAAGCAAATGAGCACGGACTTTTCCTTCGATTTGCTCTATCGCGCTTTCTTGGGGCGTGGGTAAGAAGGAGTGGGCCATTCTGACCTCTGCCGCTTGCTCTTTGTGTCGTATTCAAACACCCACGTCGCGTAACAGGTCACCAGGTTGTCAAAAAAAAAATCGGGGTCCTCATTCACGTCATGAAGAAGATCCTGGCAGATCGCTTTCCGGCTGGCCTTTTGCTCCTCTGACAACACTCGCGGCACCAACTTCGCGCACACTTTCTTGATGGCTAAGTTTTCTGTCACGATCTCAAAAACTTGGATTTTAGGAATGCTAAAGTCCTTAGCAATCATTCTGATACTCATCCTGCGATCACTGTTAAGTAAATTTTTGATCACGACACATTTTCGTTGGTCTTGCTGGTCGATGAGCGTCCGGAGCGGTAGTCGTCTTCCACTCTTTTCCTACCTTCTTAGAACACCTTGAGCCACTCAAAAACACCTGATCTACCCATGGCAGCATCCCCGTAGGCCTCCTTAATCATGTCATGAGTCTCTATGCCCGTTTTACCAAGCTTTACACAAAATTTGATCGCATATCGCTGATCCAGTAAACACTCCATGATTCTGCGTGATGAGGCGTTTGGACAGGGGTCCACAATACAAGCGACCTGCTCTTTTCAACGGCCGAGAGCAGACTGCCGATTTTCCCTAGCGTTCCCAATATCCCCTTTCACCGATCCTGCGCGTGTAGACAACCTTTCGTCCGCCCGTTCGCCCAGGAAAAAAACAGTCCTACTACTTTCAGAACAGACCCTGTATATCGATTAAAGTCCCCACCGTTGATCGCGAGAGTTCGCTTACCGTTGTCAACGCTAACGCATGCAGCCCACATCTCTCACTCATCCCTCCACGTACATATATAAGCGCGATTCAGGCGTCCACTGACCCAGGGAGGCAGTTATGCGCACTTCCTTTCCTTAAAATGGCACAAGGCTGTCAATGCCAACGCATGCAGCACACATCTGCCACTACCGCCACGTAGCTTAAAGCACGGTTGAGGTGTCCACTGTTCCCACAGTGCAGTTATGCGCCTTTCCTTTGCTTTCCAATCTCCCGCTCCACTAGTTTCTTAGCTTAAAGCGCGACTAATGTGTCTACTGCTGGTTACAACGGACAACGGCGGCGGCAACGGTGACGCCGCGAAACGCAGAAACGGGCGCCAAAACCTGCGCTCTAAAAAAGAGACACCACTGTTCTCTTACGGAGCGCTTAAAAACAGTCGCGTTAATGGAGGCAGTACGCCTGGACAAAAACACAAAAATGATTGCGCAACAGCTCAAGCGTGAAAAATCAGACACGCGGTGACTGTTGCCCATCACAAGTATGAGCGGCCTGAAAGGGTGTGAACATTGTTACGCCCGTGAGTATGGCAATCTGTATGTCTCGCACAGTTCATCCGCCGCACCGATGCCCGGAAGTGTGAATATCGTATTTTCGTTGGCTGGTAATCAGCAGAAAATGAGGCCTCTCAAAAAGCAAAGGAGGCTCTCGGTAACTTCTAATTGCCCCTGTTTTGCGCCAGCCTTAAACAAAATTTCTCGGAAAATTTCATAAAGGAGACTTTTAGCATAGGGTGTGTATCGTTTCTGGCCACCGCTTACCGAGGCAGCGAACCACCACGTTGGTGCCAGAGTGAACACCAAGAGAGGGAATAAGCAATCATTGGAGGCCAGAAGTGAGATGGAACCACGAGCTTAGAGAGTTTTAGCATACTGCCGACCGTCTCCTGTCACTACTTACCACGGCCCACAGCCGCCAATGCGCACGCGCAAATAGCACCAAGTGCTCGCACCGTCGGCGCTATTTGCGGATCGCAGTGGTGAATTGGTGAATTGGTTTTTGAGGGAAGGAAATGGCGCAGTATCTGTCTCACATATCTCGGCGGACACCTGAACCGCGCCGTAAGGGAAGGGAGGAAGGTAGGAGTGAAGGAAGAAAGCGAGAAAGAGGTGCCATAGTGGAGGGCTCCGGTATAACTTCGACCTCCTGGAGACCTCCACTATGGCACCTCTTTCGCCTCCATCGAAACGCAAGAGGCACCCGTGTACTGTGCGATGTCAATGCACGTTAAAGATCCCCAGGTCGTCGAAGTTATACTGGAGAGCGGCACCTCTTTCTCTCTTTCGTCTTTCACTTCTGCCTTCTTCCCTTCCCTTACGGCGCGGTTCAGGTGTCCGCCGAGATATGTGAGACAGGTACTGCGCCATTTCCTTTCCTCAAAAACCAATTCACCATTGCGATCCGCAAATAGCGCCGACGGTGCGAGCACTTGGTGCTATTTGCGCTTGCTCATTGGCGGCTGCGGGCCGTGGTAAGTAGTGACGGGAGACGGTCGGCAGTAGGCTAAAACTCCCTAAGCTCGTGGTTCCATCTCACTTCATGCCTCCAAAGATTGCTTATTCCCTCTCTTGGTGTTCACTCTGGCACCAACATGCGGCCAGTTGTTAGTTTCGTGCCTTACATTTCCTTCACACGTACTATCGGGGACGAAAGTGGTATACTCAACGCGGCGAGAGCCGGAGCAACGGAAAACTACGGCATTTTGGCGAGCTAAAGCACGAAACATTGAAACGACCCAAGCGACATGCCTGCTGATAATAAAGGTCACGCATTGGCTGCCTCGATCCCAGATGCCGCCTGTAGATGGCGTTGCAACGCAGTTTTGCGTTGCTCCGACTCCCGTCGCGTGGAGTATACCACTTTTGCCCCCGATAGTACATTCGTTCTTTGTAATTTCAGCTAAGGTGTCCTCGACATGCATTTCCAAATGAAGGCTCCTTTCATTTTGTCCCTTAATGTTACTTATTACTCTGTATATGCTCAGGACGATTTTTAGCCTCTTTTGTTGCTCCCCCCCCCCTGCTTCATGCTATAAGTTAGCACCGACATGGCGCATTGTTTATATGTCCTTACCTTTACATGGATATTGGTAACTGGCTGTTAATAATTCGGGTGGGACAGTTGAAATGTGCCGTCTTGTTCATATTTGTCTGCTTCTACATTTGTCTTGATCTGAATCTTCCTTGACTGCACTCGAGCCAGACAGATATACTGCTTAGCTATTTTCAGTGTTTTTTTACTAGTCATTACCTCTCTGAAATTGTTGCTCCTTTACCAAATGCACAAGGAAAATGGGAGAGGAGGAAAGGCGCCTAGAGTAAGTATAACACAGTTCCGGTGGTCGCTCCGGAAGTGAGGTACGATGTGATATAGAGGGGAAAAAGAAATGCGGGCGAGTTAAATAACAGGGTCGTACTACGTGTGATGAAGTCATAACCTAGCTTGGGAGCAGGACGCCCTCGGGACGCGCAACACTACAACTGGCAAACCGTCAGGGCTTAACGACCGCTGTGGTCACCATTCGTCAACTTTGTTTTCCTTTGAAATGCAATTCAAAATTATTTGTGTTTCACTTCCGCTGTTCTACAGGCCTACCATTCTGACTTGCACGTTCTGATCCTCAATACTCCTCCGCAATTCCTCCCATCCAGTACTCCATCATCGGCAAATGGGAGGCTGGTGAGGATTATCTCTGAAACGTTTACACATAAGTCGTCGCATGTTGATGCTCTAACACATCTTGCAGACATGCGCTGAACCACCGCAAAGAGTATGCGCCTCCTTTACTCGATGCTACCCGTTTTTACCGGCATTTTCTCGATAACGGGGTCGCTGCGCTGTCTTTGCAGATGATTTCCTTCTGATTTACAATTAGCTTGTTGGCGCCTTGGTTGCATGTTCCCTGAAAGACCGCTGTCTTTTTCCATCGCATCCAACACCTTCAGGGCGTCATTCCTGCACGGGTTTTCATGGTCATATTCCTGGACTTTCATCGATTACATTGCCTGATATACATTTGTCGTTGATGTAGTTTAGTGGATTCAGCGTTTTTTTTTTCAGTTAACTGTGAAGTGGGATGTGTTTCAACGTTTTTTTGCTGTTCCTATTTTTCTGTTGCTTTCTGCTAATCTTAGTATATAAAGCGGCGCACGCGACTTGCCGCTACCTGCCAGGCGCTGCCATACAAGCCCAATGAGGCTTCGGCAGGCCTGAATCTGTAAAATGTCTTTGCAGTGCAGAATAAACTGATTGATTTATTGATTGATTGATTGATTGATTGATTGATTGATTGATTGATTGATTGATTGATTGATTGATTGATTGATTGATTGATTGATTGATTGATAACTTATGGCTTTCCTTTGCGCGGAGTCCTTACTTCCTTCCTTTTACAGCTCTCTTCTGCTTGTGCGTTGTATCCCCCCATCCCTTTTTCCCCCACTGCAGGGTTGAAATCCGGCACCTGTTTCTAGCTCACCTCCTTATCTTTCCTTACACTCGCTCTATCGCTGCCTCCTCGTTACCTGTCAAGGTCATATGAAGGGGAGCGCTATGTTCTGAGGATTTCCCTGTCGTATTATCGATGACCTGAATGTGCCCTTTCGTCGACTGCCCCTTCCGGAAACTCGCCTGGACGGACGGACGGACGGACGGACGGACGGACGGATGGGTGGATGGGTGGGTGGGTGGGTGGGTGGGTGGGTGGGTGGGTGGGTGGGTGGGTGGGTGGGTGGGTGGATGGATGGATGGATGGATGGATGGATGGATGGATGGATGGATGGATGGATGGATGGATGGATGGATGGATGGATGGATGGATGGATGGATGGATGGATGGATGGATGGATGGATGGATGGATGGATGGATGGATGGATGGATGGATGGATGGATGGATGGATGGATGGATGGATGGATGGATGGATGGATGGATGGATGGATGGATGGATGGATGGATGGATGGATGGATGGATGGATGGATGGATGGATGGATGGATGGATGGATGGATGGATGGATGGATGGATGGATGGATGGATGGATGGATGGATGGATGGATGGATGGATGGATGGATGGATGGATGGATGGATGGATGGATGGATGGATGGATGGATGGATGGATGGATGGATGGATGGATGGATGGATGGATGGATGGATGGATGGATGGATGGATGGATGGATGGATGGATGGATGGATGGATGGATGGATGGATGGATGGATGGATGGATGGATGGATGGATGGATGGATGGATGGATGGATGGATGGATGGATGGATGGATGGATGGATGGATGGATGGATGGATGGATGGATGGATGGATGGATGGATGGATGGATGGATGGATGGATGGATGGATGGATGGATGGATGGATGGATGGATGGATGGATGGATGGATGGATGGATGGATGGATGGATGGATGGATGGATGGATGGATGGATGGATGGATGGATGGATGGATGGATGGATGGATGGATGGATGGATGGATGGATGGATGGATGGATGGATGGATGGATGGATGGATGGATGGATGGATGGATGGATGGATGGATGGATGGATGGATGGATGGATGGATGGATGGATGGATGGATGGATGGATGGATGGATGGATGGATGGATGGATGGATGGATGGATGGATGGATGGATGGATGGATGGATGGATGGATGGATGGATGGATGGATGGATGGATGGATGGATGGATGGATGGATGGATGGATGGATGGATGGATGGATGGATGGATGGATGGATGGATGGATGGATGGATGGATGGATGGATGGATGGATGGATGGATGGATGGATGGATGGATGGATGGATGGATGGATGGATGGATGGATGGATGGATGGATGGATGGATGGATGGATGGATGGATGGATGGATGGATGGATGGATGGATGGATGGATGGATGGATGGATGGATGGATGGATGGATGGATGGATGGATGGATGGATGGATGGATGGATGGATGGATGGATGGATGGATGGATGGATGGATGGATGGATGGATGGATGGATGGATGGATGGATGGATGGATGGATGGATGGATGGATGGATGGATGGATGGATGGATGGATGGATGGATGGATGGATGGATGGATGGATGGATGGATGGATGGATGGATGGATGGATGGATGGATGGATGGATGGATGGATGGATGGATGGATGGATGGATGGATGGATGGATGGATGGATGGATGGATGGATGGATGGATGGATGGATGGATGGATGGATGGATGGATGGATGGATGGATGGATGGATGGATGGATGGATGGATGGATGGATGGATGGATGGATGGATGGATGGATGGATGGATGGATGGATGGATGGATGGATGGATGGATGGATGGATGGATGGATGGATGGATGGATGGATGGATGGATGGATGGATGGATGGATGGATGGATGGATGGATGGATGGATGGATGGATGGATGGATGGATGGATGGATGGATGGATGGATGGATGGATGGATGGATGGATGGATGGATGGATGGATGGATGGATGGATGGATGGATGGATGGATGGATGGATGGATGGATGGATGGATGGATGGATGGATGGATGGATGGATGGATGGATGGATGGATGGATGGATGGATGGATGGATGGATGGATGGATGGATGGATGGATGGATGGATGGATGGATGGATGGATGGATGGATGGATGGATGGATGGATGGATGGATGGATGGATGGATGGATGGATGGATGGATGGATGGATGGATGGATGGATGGATGGATGGATGGATGGATGGATGGATGGATGGATGGATGGATGGATGGATGGATGGATGGATGGATGGATGGATGGATGGATGGATGGATGGATGGATGGATGGATGGATGGATGGATGGATGGATGGATGGATGGATGGATGGATGGATGGATGGATGGATGGATGGATGGATGGATGGATGGATGGATGGATGGATGGATGGATGGATGGATGGATGGATGGATGGATGGATGGATGGATGGATGGATGGATGGATGGATGGATGGATGGATGGATGGATGGATGGATGGATGGATGGATGGATGGATGGATGGATGGATGGATGGATGGATGGATGGATGGATGGATGGATGGATGGATGGATGGATGGATGGATGGATGGATGGATGGATGGATGGATGGATGGATGGATGGATGGATGGATGGATGGATGGATGGATGGATGGATGGATGGATGGATGGATGGATGGATGGATGGATGGATGGATGGATGGATGGATGGATGGATGGATGGATGGATGGATGGATGGATGGATGGATGGATGGATGGATGGATGGATGGATGGATGGATGGATGGATGGATGGATGGATGGATGGATGGATGGATGGATGGATGGATGGATGGATGGATGGATGGATGGATGGATGGATGGATGGATGGATGGATGGATGGATGGATGGATGGATGGATGGATGGATGGATGGATGGATGGATGGATGGATGGATGGATGGATGGATGGATGGATGGATGGATGGATGGATGGATGGATGGATGGATGGATGGATGGATGGATGGATGGATGGATGGATGGATGGATGGATGGATGGATGGATGGATGGATGGATGGATGGATGGATGGATGGATGGATGGATGGATGGATGGATGGATGGATGGATGGATGGATGGATGGATGGATGGATGGATGGATGGATGGATGGATGGATGGATGGATGGATGGATGGATGGATGGATGGATGGATGGATGGATGGATGGATGGATGGATGGATGGATGGATGGATGGATGGATGGATGGATGGATGGATGGATGGATGGATGGATGGATGGATGGATGGATGGATGGATGGATGGATGGATGGATGGATGGATGGATGGATGGATGGATGGATGGATGGATGGATGGATGGATGGATGGATGGATGGATGGATGGATGGATGGATGGATGGATGGATGGATGGATGGATGGATGGATGGATGGATGGATGGATGGATGGATGGATGGATGGATGGATGGATGGATGGATGGATGGATGGATGGATGGATGGATGGATGGATGGATGGATGGATGGATGGATGGATGGATG